>NC_090446.1:611364418-611686263 GCF_031143425.1 Pleurodeles waltl | reverse complement strand
CCCCAGGGCATATGTGGCTTTTTTTCTTGGATGTCCGGGAGAGTGAATAAAAGTGCCACAGGCTATGCTCACCACTAAGCCCTTCGCTCTCCAAGACCCAGTCCTCCCCTCACATGGTACAAACATTTTAGAATTTCGCAGGTCTGCTGATTCGGGCAGAAAGGGCTGCTCATGTGTCAGGACGTCTCTGCAAATGGAGTTGTATGTGTTGAAAACAAACCTTATACGACCTGTTATAATGACACTTATATATCACGTGACACACTATGGAACTTCCTGATTCTCACTTGCATTCTTTCTCTTACTTCAACACTTTCCCTTTTTCGTGAGTGATACTCGCTTTTTTCTCTCTTGCTCATCCTCTCTCTCTGTCATCCCACTTTGTCAACCCACGTGCCCCCCGCCCACCTCCTTCCGAGCTATCACTCATTGTTTTTGTTTGCCCCCCACTGTCTTCCTCTTGCTTTTTTTCATTTTCCCTCTCATCCAACTCTTTTCACCCCGGTTCCCTTTGTCATGGTGTCAACCCATTCCACCTCACCCATCCGCTTTCCCTCTCAAGGACTTGCTTAAGTCCCTTTCTTTCAACATCTCATCTTTTTTCTCCCAACACTCTTTGTTTCCCTTTCACTCTCACACCAACTCTTCTTCCACCTTTTCGGGCATTACCATCGTACGTCACGTCAACAACGCGTCCCTTCCTTCTCGGCCCCCATGATGACTTCCTTTCCTCCCTGAGTCGCTCATCTCTCTTCCTCTACTGTCCCCCCAGCCTTGCACTCTCCCCCTTTTCTCTCCTTCCCTGGTTCCGCTAGTGAGTCTGTGCCCCCAACCTCACCTCCCCCCACACACACTGCGCCGCCATTCCATCCCCCAGACACAGAGTTCATTTAGTGATGGCTTTTGTCTCTGAAGACATCTCACAGTAACACCTTCATTCGGTCATCAAGGCAATCTTGGATGTCAAATTCACACCGGCGCTGCTTATTGAAACACACGCACAGCCGGCGTTGTGTACCTGCTGGCACGGACGTGCTTCATTCGAGGCACTTCAAGAACCACAGAAATCACGCAAGCGACTCTCGTCCTGGTAACGTGGATGACGCACGCAAAATGGTAGAGGTGGGCGAGCCAACAATTTAACAGCAAGAGCCGAACCAAGAGTTTGGTTGGGAATCTAGGAGACCGTGTACAAAACAAGCCCTGAACATAGTTGACTTCTAAATCATGTAACAAACATCAGGTGAAAAAATGATGGTCTCTTTAAAATTGAAAAAAAACGTATTTCTTTAATATGCAGAAGTGTTTCACCTCGATACATCAGATTATTTTTTATACAGCGCACACCCTAACTCACATGTTGAAAGCTCTTCTGATCACTAAGAACAAGGGGGCTTCGAAAAGCAAACTATTTGACTAGGCTCACATATTTGGCTCAAATTGGAAAATCCAGGATTAATCCTAGATTTTCTGGTTTCACATTATGCATTTCACCCTCTAGATTGCTATATCTTTCTCTCCTTTTTCAACCATAGATTTATGCTTTGTTTCGAATTCAAACACAGTTTTGCATCAAAAAGTATAAATATGGGCCTGAGTACCCGCGCTTCTTTAATTTGAAAAAGGAAATACCAGCACTTAGCACACATTCAATACATTTAATGGGAGAGTACTGGTACTTCTCAAGAGCAAACAGATACTCTAAAAAGCAAATGCCTGCACATTTATATTTCAATATAAATCACTGGCTGTGGTGCAAGAAATTGTGGAGCCTTATCAAAAGAGCATTTGGCTACTTGGGTGTTTACATTCTTCTAGCAATAACACAATTTTGAACACAATATTGAAATCTGGCGCTCTCTTGTGGCCATTTGTGGTGGTACCGAAAGGAAGCTCCTACAGTAGCCTTACAGTAGATGCAAAGGTGTGGACAACGGGCAGTCTGCACGAAACTTAGAGACAGTGCTTTAACTGCAGTACTGAGTACCTGCTCTTCTTTAATTTGGAAGGAATAGAACCTTCTCAGCACTGCTGCAATATATTTAACAGGACAGTACTGGCACCTCTCAGCAGCAAACAGGTGCTCTAGTAAGTGAGTACCTTCCCTTCTATATATGCATTTAAAGAACAGCTTAGAGGCACTGATTAAGCTCTCTTATTTCTAGACCAAACGTGATTACGATTATAGGGACTCAAACATTTATTAGCATACTGGGCCACGCAGCTTTTCAACAGCAGAACTCAAACAATTACCAAACAACAGCATATTCCTCCACTGACTTCCTCACAGGCAAGCATGGGAATGGACAAAGCTATTGAATGAAAAGATACACAAACAGCTTCCAACCTCACCCTGCAAACATACAACACACTAATTCTGACACACTCACCCAGATGAGGCACATTCCTTCACCATGACAGCACATCTACTCAAATCTATTCATACTTTGCTCTGCGATGGGAACCTCAGAACCCTCTGAAAAGTCACCCTGACAACTGAAGGAACTCCAGTGCCATGCTAGTGGCCCACCGTATACTCCATAAATACGAATAAACAGGAACAGCATGCTTAGACAGTATCCTGTCCTGCACCAAGTTACATCTTGTGCTGAGCTGCTGCAACGGGAAGAGCAAGGGAATGTCTCTTGTTTTGTTACAGCACCTTGTTAACTTGCGCTACACTATAAATATAAAGGTACTTTCCCAAGTTAGAGACAACTCAGGGTTCCTTTCCTTCATGGCTGAAAGTCAACCAGTGCTGTATAGAAAACTCTGTATACTACATATGGGGCTTAATTTACCAAACTTGTAAGGAAGGAAAACTTAGCTGGCCCTGCAGGGATTTGACCTCATGCTGGCTTAACGTTTCACACTTGTGGCAATAGTGATATATATATATATATAAATATATATATATATATATATATATATATTTTGCCTACTGGCGGTTGTTTATATTTAGTCAACTTATAGGAGCAAGAAGTTAACAGTGTTTTTTACTGTGTTTTTCTAGACATACTGATGTTTAGGAGGCTCTGTTACTTACACAAGTCTTAAGTGGGCATCCTCTGAGGACTCTGAATTATCGTATGTTGTCTTTTTCTCCACTTATCCTTTCCCTGGGTGCTGCTGTGATTTGGAGAGTAGCATATTTTTCCAGTGATAACAGAGCTTGGGAGGCATGGGAATTTGGCTTCTGGTTTCTTATCTTGCTACTACAAGATCCTACATATCCACTTGTAGTTGGTTGCGTGGCTCAGTGACACCATGTAACCACAGGAAAAGCATTTTTTGCTTTGGCTATAACTTTGGTGCCGTTTGACAAATGTAATGAAACTTTCCAAAATACGTTCTTCCACATCAGCTGTTAACTGGGAAATTTCAGAGTGCTCCATCAAGCAGGGGCCAAGAAACAGGGGGCACACAATACACATTTTCCCCATTCAGTTTTCCAAAAGAACATTAGATGCAGCTACAACCAAAACCGCAAAATGGAATTGGACCAAATTTAGCAGTAAGAAAGATCTTGGTCCAAAAAACTTGCCTTTTGTCATTTGGTGTAAATCTGTGCAGTAATTTCGGAGAAATTAAGGCTAAACTGAGGTTTCCTCCTTTCATTACAAGCCTGTGGGGTGGGGGGGCTTGTTAAATATTTTTTTTGAAACATGATGGTGTTCCTTAGAAAGGGCAGTGGCACCACCAAGCATATTTGTAATGTTTGTGAGGGGCTGCAGGAAGTGCAGCAGCCCACCAGCAACAATAACAACAAGTAAATCTCATAAAATCTATGATCTCCGGAGAGATTACTATATTTTTTAAAGCACTCCCTTATACTTAAGATCATTGCTGTACTTTGAAACTTGAAAACTGTTAAAAAAGAGTCAAAGACATTTTTTTTTCAAAAAATAAAACTATAATAATTTTTTATGCAATCACTTTTATTAAAATTGCACTGTGAGAATTAATTAAATATACATTTAATTATACTTAATGATGATATTTTTTGACAAAGACAATAGGTGTGCTTTATATATGTTGATATGCTGACCTGTTTATAGTGGTGTTCAGGACTGTTGACAAATTCAGTAGGTCTGTCTTGCTTAAAATGACACCATTTATATTGTACATCTCGTAGTGAGCTGTGTGCACCCGCAGGGTTTGGCTGCCAGACCTTTGCTCAACCCCCACCAGGGAAGGGGTTGGGTGCAGGGTCTGCACCAAAACCCCACTCTCCACACAACCACCCTGATGAGCATGACTCGTGCATTGAGCATCAGTGGGGCATAGGGTGCAGGGCCTGTCCAAAGGCCAGGCCCTGTGGCAACCCCACATCATGTATGGCCTAAGGGCATGCATGGCATGGGGATGGCAGATCGCAAGGGGTTGGTCCCAGGCCATGCCCTGCTATCAGCTCTATGCCGAGCACACCAAATGCCAGTGGCGGCATTGGGTTGGCTTTACGTTGGATATAAAATATCACTTTACATTAAAAAATCCTTGGAATTCACTGAAAAAAGCAAAGGTTAAAGTGACTTTCTAGTTAGGTATGGTAATAATATCTTATTTTGTAATAAAAAAACATAGCAATTCACTGAAAAAACCCAAATGCTAGAAATACGTTATAGTTAGGTGAAAATGTCAGATAAAACCCACTGAAATTCACTAGTTATAGTTATCTCAAGTAACTATTACTCATGACCTAAAGTGACTATAACTCATGCTCTCGCCATGCACAGCTTATTACCTCACATATAACATCACTCTACACATTTTCTATGACCCCTTTAATAACATCTTTATTCTTACGCTGTGGGGGCACCAGGTGGGCAGCTGGGGCTCACAGAAAAAAAAATGCAGCCTCCTGCATGCACCAACTATGAAGGTGATGGCTGGTGAGCCAACAGTGGCTGCAGGGCTGTGGCTGCTCCCCTCGCAAGCTCAGGGTTAATTTAAAGTATGGGAGTCCTTGGTAGGAGTGGGACACCCAAGATGAATTTTAAACAAAACAATACATAATCCAGCAAGGAGCAACCCATAATGTCCAGTGAGGGGTTTTAGTTTAATTTGTTTGATCCTGTGGTGCCCCTTAGAAGGGGCAGGGGCACCAAGAACCGTTTTTTGTAATGTTGCTCAGAGCACAGCAGCCCCGCAGCAACATTCAAGCAATTTAATCCTTGACCTCAGCAAAGCTTATCACATTTATTTTGAAAGCACTGCAAGCTAGAGCTATATGCTTGTCCGCTGGAGTGCAGGGACCTCTTGTGGTTCTGTAGCTACATTTTGTGGCCTGAAAAATGCTTTATGAACATATTTTGAATGAATCATTATTATTTAACACTACGGTGTGTGAATTCATAAAATATACATTTGATTGTAGAAATGGGTGACTTTTTTGACAAAGCCAATAGGTCTGCTTTATACATGTTGATGAACTGAATCCTTGATGAAGCCAATAGACCCAGACACGATTGTACTGAGGTAGAAACGCATTGGCAATGTATGACAGGAGGAATGTTCAAAGAGTCCCTTGTGTAGTATTGAATGAACGTTAACAATAAAGCACCTGTAACCAGGCTGATTGAAATCTATGGAGAAGCGGGCAACATATTGAACTGTAATCCCCTAGTAGTAAAGGGCATAGATCACTTTAGGTTAATCCAGGGATTGGTGTATGGATAGTAGCTTATGTTGAATGAGCAATGAGACTCTGAATTCAAGTGGGCTGCTTGAATACCATATGAGTCTATATGTATTTTTGAACACAAACCACATTCTTTGTTTGTTTTAGGTATATATGTTTTGCCTTTGAGTGTAGGTAAATATTTAATAACACAGATTTAAAAAAAAATTAATGTGTTCTGACAAGGAGATTGTGTGCAAAAATTATAAATGATGAAAACGATGAAAAATTATCTATATATTGACACACAGTATTGAGATACTGTTTTGTGTTTATCTGAAATGATTGAGCAATAGCCAATAGGGGGTTCTTTTGTCCATAATCTGTTTGATTGAGCCCTCTCCCACTTGGGCTCTATAAGATCACACCCCCTTGTCTCTCTTAGTCATTTCTCATGTTGCAGTGCTTTTTTTCAATGATGTCATTGAACATATCATGAGTGATGTAATATTGGAGGTAATTAGCAGTGCGTGGCAAGGGCGCGAGTTATAGCTAGTTTAGGGCATGACGTATAGTTACTTGAGATAACTATGAGTGGTGAATTGTATTGGTTTTGTTAGTTTTAAACCGTATGTTTTAACTGACATTTTCACCTAACTATTACGTCTCTTTAATCTTGTTTTTTTCAGTAAATTTATAACGTTTCTTATGTATATTAATATGTTATGACAATTTCTTACTATAGAGTCAATTTAATCTTTATTTTTTCAGTGAATTTCTATTTTTTTAATGTAAGTCAAGACTCATCCTTCATCTGTAATTAATGATTGGCCCCATGGGTGGGGTCTCTAGGGCCTGAGGAAAACTTGGAGGTGGTGGATTCAAGCCCTCTCCCCTTTACTTAATGGTCGTTCCTGGTTGATGAGGTCCCTTAGGCCAAATGAATGCTTGGGGATGGTGGCTGTGAGCCTCACTCCCCTTTTACTTAATGATGGGCTCCCGGGGATGGGATTCCCTGGGGGCTGATGAAGGCTTGGGGAATGTGGTGGCCCTCTCCCCTTTAATTAACAGATCGTCAGCTGGGAATAAGGTCGCCAGGACCTCAAGGAGTTTCAGGGAGGCGGGTAGTGTGCCCCCTCTCCTCAATTTGTTAATTAGAACTAGGGGATGGTGCTCCCCCAGGCCTCAAGGAAGCTTAGGAAGAGGGGTCCACCCTCTTTTACATAGATTGCACCGCCCGATCCAGTCCTGGACCAATGCAGGAGGTTTGTCTTTTTACATCACGGATGGGAGTCCGAGCTTTATTATTTTAATATGGTCACAGATCCATGAATCCTCTGCAAATGTGTGGCAACATTTAAAAAAAAAAAATTTGGCACGTGGGGGTACCCTTTGGGACCCATCGCCCAACAGGCCTAAGGGTGCAGGGTATCCTTACATTGCATCCCAAACATATTTATTTTTTTAACTTTTTTTTATAGGACAGAGGACAGAGATCTCTGAATCCTAAAATGGCTGCTGCCACATTTTAGTTGATGTGGTGGCAGCTAGTCAGATCTTATCTTAAGATCTATCAGCTCCGTGGATCCTCAGTGCATGAAATTTCTATATTGTTAACTGTGATTTCTCAAAAACTGCTGAATATTTTACACCAAATTTTGTATAGATCTCTTCAGCAGATTTTGTGTTATCGCTGTTAAATTTTTCAATAGGAAAATAAATGGGTAAACGTGTTTATAGCCCCCCCCCCTTTTTCTTTTTCTTGGAAGGACCTGAGTGTAGTGATGGTTCATCAAACAGCACCAAGGCAAACCTCAAAATACTTTTCCTAATTAGGATAATATATATATGTTAGAAATGGGGTCCTTGGTTGACAGTCAGGTTACCCCCTGTTCAAGCAAAGACCCTCACTCTAGTCAGGGTAAAAGAGAATCACCCTCAGCTAACCCCTGCTTACCCCCTTGGTAGCTTGGCAGAGCAGTAGGCTTAACCTCAGAGTGCTAGGCGTAAAGTATTTGTACCAACACACACAGTAACTCAATGAAAACACTACAAAATGACACAACACAGGTTTAGAAAAATAGGAAATATTTATCTAAACAAAACAAGACCAAAACGACAAAAATCCATCATACACAAGTCAAGTTATTAATTAAAAATCAAAAAGAGTCTTTAAGTAGTTTTAAAAACACACTAGCGCTGCTAGAGTGAAAATGTACCTGGTGTGCGTCAAAAATAACCCTGCACGGGCGGGCGTGCGTCGAAAATAACTCCGCACGGCGGTACTCGAGTCAAAAATCCAGCCGCACGATGAGTTGACGATCCAGCCGCGCAGGTTGCGATCTCCCAGCCTCCGTCAGCGATGCTGCGCGTCGTTTCTCCTGCTCTGTGCGTCGATTCTTCGGTCGCGTTTCCTGCGAGCGTCGTTTCTCAGCCGCGGAGCTGGCGGCGCGTCGTTTTTCAGCCGCCGATCGGATTCGTGTCGATCTTTTCCCCGCACGGCGCTCTGTGCGTGGATTTTCTTGTCTTTAGGCTGCCAGCTTCTCCTTTCAGGGTCCCAGGACTGGATGGGCACCACAGGGCAGAGTAGGAGTCTCTCCAGAGGCTCCAGGTGCTGGCAGAGAGAAGTCTTTGCTGTCCCTGAGACTTCAAACAACAGGAGGCAAGCTCTAGATCAAGCCCTTGGAGATTTATTCTCAAGATGGAAGGCACACAAAGTCCAGTCTTTGCCCTCTTACTCTGGCAGAAGCAGCACTGCAGGAAAGCTCCACAAAGCACAGTCACAGGCAGGGCAGCACTTCCTCCTCAGCTAACAGCTCTTCTCCAGGCAGAGGTTCCTCTTGATTCCAGAAGTGTTTCTCAAGTCTGTAGATTTGGGTGCCCTTCTTATACCCATTTTAGTCTTTGAAGTCACCTTTCTTCAAAGGGGACTCACACCTACTTGTGAAATCCTGCCTTGCCCAGGCAAGGCCTCAGACACACACCAGGGGGTTGGAGCCGGCATTGTTAGAGGCAGGCACAGTCCTTTCAGATGAGAGTGACCACTCCACCCCTCCCTCCTAGCAGAGATGGCTAATCAGGAAATGCAGGTTACACCCCAGCTCCCTTTGTGTCACTGTCTGGTGTGAGGTGAAAAACAACCCAACTGTCAAACTGACCCAGACAGGGAATCCACAAACAAGGCAGAGTTACAGAATGGTTTAAGCAAGAAAATGCTCACTTTCTAAAAGTGGCATTTTCAAACGCACAATCTTAAAATCAACTTTACTAAAAGATGTATTTTTAAATTGTGAGCTCAGGGACCCCAAACTCCACATGTCCATCTACTCTCTAGGGGAATCTACGCTTTAATCATATTTAAAGGTAGCCCCCATATTATCCTATGAGAGAGACAGTCCTTGCAACAGTGAAAAACGAATTTAGCAGTATTTCACTGTCAGGACATATAAACCACATTACTATATGTCCTACCTTATCCCTACACTGCACCCTGCCCTTGGGGCTACCTAGGGCCTACCTTAGGGGTGCCTTACATGTAAGAAAAGGGAAGGTTTAGGCCTGGCAAGTGGGTACACTTGCCAAGTCGAATTTACAGTGTAAAAATACACACACAGACACTGCAGTGGCAGGTCTGAGACATGATTACAGAGCTACTTATGTGGGTGGCACAACCAGTGCTGCAGGCCCACTAGTAGCATTTGATTTACAGGCCCTGGCACCTCTAGTGCACCTTACTAGGGACTTACTAGTAAATCAAATATGCCAATCATGGATAAACCAATCACATACAATTTCACACAGAGAGCATATGCACTTTAGCACTGGTTAGCAGTGGGAAAGTGCTCAGAGTTCAAAAGCCAACAGCGACAGGTCAGAAAAAAATAGGAGGCAGGAGGCAAAAAGACTGGGGATGACCCTGCATAAGCAAAAGTCCAACACGACCCCCTACCAGCCTAAAGCCAGGGGAGAACAATCAACACCTTGATGTACTTCCCTGATTGGGGCGATAGAACAAGGACCCAGGCCCATAACAGCAGGGGCATGTTCCAGTTCTACGCCTTCCTGACTCCAGTTGGATCCCTCTGTCCATACTCTCAGGGCCCACTAAGCTAACCCATGGGGAACCCTTCTCCCCATCTACAGACACCATCTGTGCAGCACCTAACTTTACTTTGCTCACAGATGAATTGCAATGGGCAGATAGTACCACCAGGGCCAACACAGTGGTGTTGCCCACTCCACCCCCGGGGTGTGACTCTCGTCCCCCCCCCAGGGGCAACTCTGTCCACCAGGACAGCAAGCCACGGTGGCCCCGGACAACTGTCAGGGATGAGAGCCCGACCTCAGGCCTCTCCAACCACTGTGACTGCGGTGAGTGGGGGGCGGTAGCCCCAGGTGCCTGGCACCCTTTGACCACTCTCTCTTCCACCAGGTCAGGGATGACATCCTGACCCTGGTCCTCCCCTCTGGGGCTCATTACCCTCCCTGCAGAAGCGGCACCCCCAGAGTCAAAAACTGTCAGGGTGCTTGTAGAAGCAGTCCTGCACAATTCTTCCACCAGTGCAGGGCTGTTAACCTGCAACTGGTCCGCCAACCTGGGGTCTGTACCTTCAGGTTGGACCAGGGCCAGGGGTGAGGCTTCCCTCCCCCTGCCCTCCCTTCTGGGGTCCTGCACCCCCCAACTAGGAGTGGCCCCCTCAGAGGACAACATGGGATGGGCACTGTTAGCAGTAGCCCCTTCCTCCAGGTCAGGGGGGACACCCTGAACCTGGCCTTCCAATCCAGGGTCTGTACCCTTAGATTGCACTGGGGCCAGGGGTGAGGCTCTTTCTCCCCTGCCCCTACTCTCAGGGTTCTGCACCCCCCCCTCAGGGAGAGTACCCCTTGAAGTCACACCAGGGGGGGTGATTGGGCAAACCGCCCACCCCTTCAGGTCAGGGTTTACCCCCTGCACCTGATCCTCCAGTCCAGGGTCTGTACCCACAGACTGGACCACTGCCTGGCAACCCAGGACTTCCTGGGGGGCATACCTACCCCCCACCAGGTCAGAGTTTACCCTCTGAACCTGGTCATCCAACCCAGGGTCACCACCCTGCGGTTGAACCACTGCCTGGCGCACCAGGACTTCCTTGGGAGCACACTTACCCCCCATCAGGTCAGAGTTTACCCCCTGAACCTGATCATTCAACCCAGAGTCACCACCCTGCAGTTGAACCACTGCCTGGCACACAAGGACTTCCAGGGGGGCACACTTACCCCCCTCAAGGGACACACTGTCCCCAAGGGCCACACAAGAGTCTGGCTGGCGCAGGTCTCCTGACCTCTGCCCATCTGACAGAGTCTGGATTCCCCCCAACCCAGAAATGGTCTTACCAAGGTCATTCCTGGGGGGCTCTGCTCTCAGAGCTGACCCCTGACCCTCCAGGTTCTCCACTGGGGTGCGCAACCCCCTCTCAACCCTCTGTCTGGACTTCTGCACCCCCTCACTAGGAGTGGTACTGCCAGACACCAGAACTGGTGGGACGCTGGCTACAGCCGCCCCCCCCAAGTTCTCCTGACACTGTGGGGTCTCCCTCAACAGATGGCCCTATGGTACAGGCTAGGCTCCCCTCCTGGTGTTCCCTCATGGAACCCTCCAGGACCTGGGACCGGATCTCGGGCACCTTGGACCTCAGCACATCCCCATTCCCTCTCCTCAGAGACTGGACATGGGGTCCCTCACCCATCCCACTACACTGGGACCTACCTGGGACACTACAATCCTTCCCTACCTCACCTGGTTGGGAAATACCTAGACCACTCCTCTCAGGAGCACCCCCAAATGCCTCTTCAGACTCTCTGGTACTCACCAAGAGGTCTGCCTCCATTGTAAGCTCCCTGGGGTCAGAGAACTCACACTCCACCTGGTGTTGGCGTAGCTCTGGAAAATAAGGACTAGACATATGCTCTCCAGCAGTTACATCACTCAGCCCCTTACATGAATTAACCAAAGTACCCTTCACCCAACCATCCAGTGACTCTGCTTTGGAAAAGCACCCCACATCACCCTCCTGAGACTGGTGAGACAGTACCTGACTGTCCCTGACACTCAACCCACACTCTTCTGGGATGTTTTCACACTCCATAACCAGGACTTTTACCTGGGGGGAACCCCTCTCCCTGTCACTCTCACCTAGAGTCAGTAGAGTGTCCTTCCCACCAGTAGGAATATGACTCCCCATGCCAGTTCCCCAATCCACCTCAGGGACCCTGTGCATCACTGGAGCTACCTCATACCCCTGAACCTCCTGGTGTGTGTTAACTCCCTCCTTCAAGTAGGGCACCACATCTCTGGGCATGTGCATTTCTTCAGCAGCACTAGATATAAAATTGTTGCTGCCACCATTCCAGCTGGATTCAGCCCTCATGACTTCCAGCGGTTTCAATTTAAGCTTGTAAGCATAAATCATCTTTTGTATCTCGAAGTCCCTTTCCCACTTGTCATACTCCCTTTGCATCCTCAACTTTTCTGCCTCCAACCGGCGAACCCTTTCTGCCTGTCTGTCCTGCACATCTTTAGGAGTCAGACCCTTAGACGACACCCTGCTACCCCTCCTGGGGACCCTCCCCCCAGGCGTAACAGGTACCTCCACTACACCACTGTGTATCCTCTGCACTTCCCCACCCACATTCTCCTCCTCTGTGTGCCCTCCAGCCTTCTTGATTGTCACCCCGGCCCTCTGTGCCTTTTGCAGCTCCCCCTCCCTGGTGGAGCTCCTAGTGGGACAGTCAAGATCTTTAAGGAACTGTTTCAATTGAGCAACTGAGTACTCCTTCAGTTTCTCCATTTCAAACACAGCTCCAGCTGGTGCATCTCCAGATTGAGACATGATGGTCACAAGTGCAAAGTTCCAAAGGCAGAAAATAAGTTCCCAATGAAGTAAAAAGAATCAGTCAAGGGATCAGCAAAATCATGGAAGTAGAACAAAAAGGAGTCCTTAAGAGAAAAAGCAAAAGATCACCAAACAAGTAGTATGTGGTCACGTAGTGGTCTGAGATCAAAACAGTAGTGTACACTTAATCACTGTATGTCAACTACAAATACAAGTCCAAATCCCGACCGCTGATCACCAATGTTAGAAATGGGGTCCTTGGTTGACAGTCAGGTTACCCCCTGTTCAAGCAAAGACCCTCACTCTAGTCAGGGTAAAAGAGAATCACCCTCAGCTAACCCCTGCTTACCCCCTTGGTAGCTTGGCAGAGCAGTAGGCTTAACCTCAGAGTGCTAGGCGTAAAGTATTTGTACCAACACACACAGTAACTCAATGAAAACACTACAAAATGACACAACACAGGTTTAGAAAAATAGGAAATATTTATCTAAACAAAACAAGACCAAAACGACAAAAATCCATTATACACAAGTCAAGTTATTAATTAAAAATCAAAAAGAGTCTTTAAGTAGTTTTAAAAACACACTAGCGCTGCTAGAGTGAAAATGTACCTGGTGTGCGTCAAAAATAACCCTGCACGGGCGGGCATGCGTCGAAAATAACTCCGCACGGCGGTACTCGAGTCAAAAATCCAGCCGCACGATGAGTTGACGATCCAGCCGCGCAGGTTGCGATCTCCCAGCCTCCGTCAGCGATGCTGCGCGTCGTTTCTCCTGCTCCGTGCGTTGATTCTTCGGTCGTGTTTCCGGCGAGCGTCGTTTCTCAGCCGCGGAGCTGGCGGCGCGTCGTTTTTCAGCCGCCGATCGGATTCGCGTCGATCTTTTCCCCGCACGGCGCTCTGTGCGTGGATTTTCTTGTCTTTAGGCTGCCAGCTTCTCCTTTCAGGGTCCCAGGACTGGATGGGCACCACAGGGCAGAGTAGGAGTCTCTCCAGAGGCTCCAGGTGCTGGCAGAGAGAAGTCTTTGCTGTCCCTGAGACTTCAAACAACAGGAGGCAAGCTCTAGATCAAGCCCTTGGAGATTTCTTCTCAAGATGGAAGGCACACAAAGTCCAGTCTTTGCCCTCTTACTCTGGCAGAAGCAGCACTGCAGGAAAGCTCCACAAAGCACAGTCACAGGCAGGGCAGCACTTCCTCCTCAGCTAACAGCTCTTCTGCAGGCAGAGGTTCCTCTTGATTCCAGAAGTGTTTCTCAAGTCTGTAGATTTGGGTGCCCTTCTTATACCCATTTTAGTCTTTGAAGTCACCTTTCTTCAAAGGGGACTCACACCTACTTGTGAAATCCTGCCTTGCCCAGGCAAGGCCTCAGACACACACCAGGGGGTTGGAGCCGGCATTGTTAGAGGCAGGCACAGTCCTTTCAGATGAGAGTGACCACTCCACCCCTCCCTCCTAGCAGAGATGGCTAATCAGGAAATGCAGGTTACACCCCAGCTCCCTTTGTGTCACTGTCTGGTGTGAGGGGAAAAACAACCCAACTGTCAAACTGACCCAGACAGGGAATCCACAAACAAGGCAGAGTTACAGAATGGTTTAAGCAAGAAAATGCTCACTTTCTAAAAGTGGCATTTTCAAACGCACAATCTTAAAATCAACTTTACTAAAAGATGTATTTTTAAATTGTGAGCTCAGGGACCCCAAACTCCACATGTCCATCTACTCTCTAGGGGAATCTACGCTTTAATCATATTTAAAGGTAGCCCCCATATTATCCTATGAGAGAGACAGTCCTTGCAACAGTGAAAAACGAATTTAGCAGTATTTCACTGTCAGGACATATAAACCACATTACTATATGTCCTACCTTATCCCTACACTGCACCCTGCCCTTGGGGCTACCTAGGGCCTACCTTAGGGGTGCCTTACATGTAAGAAAAGGGAAGGTTTAGGCCTGGCAAGTGGGTACACTTGCCAAGTCGAATTTACAGTGTAAAAATACACACACAGACACTGCAGTGGCAGGTCTGAGACATGATTACAGGGTTACTTGTGTGGGTGGCACAACCAGTGCTGCAGGCCCACTAGTAGCATTTGATTTACAGGCCCTGGCACCTCTAGTGCACCTTACTAGGGACTTACTAGTAAATCAAATATGCCAATCATGGATAAACCAATCACATACAATTTCACACAGAGAGCATATGCACTTTAGCACTGGTTAGCAGTGGGAAAGTGCTCAGAGTTCAAAAGCCAACAGCGACAGGTCAGAAAAAAATAGGAGGCAGGAGGCAAAAAGACTGGGGATGACCCTGCATAAGCAAAAGTCCAACAATATATATATATATATATATATATATATATATATATATATATATATATATAAAACACTGAAAATCACCATCTAGGGTTTACTTAGCTAATTATATTTTGCACCCCTGTGATTCACTACTGATGATCTCATTTATTACATCACTTATTACATGTTCAATTACTTCACTGATGGCATCACTGATGAAATCTCCAATAACATCATTGTAAAATAATTGATAACATCACTGTCAACATCATTGATGACATAATCCAATGAGTGTGACAGCTGCTATATGCTTCTGACACCAAAAGGTATTTAGGGACAGATTTAAAAAAAAGTGGAGCTCCATTACATGTATCTCCACTTTCCTTGCTGCCCTCCCTTCCCCCCTCCACTGCCACCATGTGGGTGCCATATTTAAAATATGGTACACCATTGCGCAGGGTAGGGGGCAATAGCATCATCATTTCTGATGCTAGTAATATACTGTACCGAATTAGCGCCAGCATTTTGACGCTGACCCTGAACAGTACATAGGGGCCCATTGAAAACAATGGGATGCCCCTTTTAACGACTGCTCTGGGCAAGCGTTAAAAAGTGCAGAAAAAAATGACGCAAATAAATCTTGTTTGTGGCTCCACTAACGGTGAAGCGTCCCTTGCATACATTATGCCTGGCGCAGGCATAATGTGGTGCAAGGGGTTATAAAGTGGCACAATGCATGCATTGCACCACTTTGTAAATATGGTGTGACGTTTCTGGCCATCTGACGCCACATTAGCATAAAAAAATTATGCTGATGTGTCATTAGATTGCGCTAAGCCCTCTTAAATCTAGCCCTTAGTGAGCTACATGTAGAGCAAATTTGCTATACCTTTTGTACTGCTAATGAGTGTATGCATTTGTAACATGTTTGGCCACCTAATAGGGCTTGCATATGTGGAGGGTGTGGGCCCTCTGAAGAGTTGTTTATAGGACAAATTGTGCGTGGTATATGGGCTTCACCAGCTAACAGCTGAGAGTTTGTGGGTAGCGGGTTCTCCATGAAATGTTTTGCACAGGGCAACAGCTTTGCATATTAGGGGCTTTGTGACCTAATGGGCTTGGGTGTCTGGAGACAGTGGCCTCTACATGAAGAGCTGTGCACAGGGCAAAGGCTGTGCTTAGTAAGGGTTTGGCCACCTAATGTGGCGTGGGTGTCTAAAGGGAGTGACTTCTCCATGAAGAGCTGTGTACAGGGTGAAGTCTGTGCATAGTAGGGGCTTGGTCACCTAACGAGACTGGGTGTCTGGAGGGAATGAGCACTCCATAAAAAGCTGTGTGTAGGATGAAGGATGTGCATAGAGGAGCATTGGCATCTAATGAGGATAGAGTGTGTGAAAGTAGGGACTCCTTGTGAAAACTTGTGCATATGATGAAGGATGTGCATAGTAGGTTCTGGCCAGCAAAAGGGGCTAGTGTTTGTAGAGGCAGTAGGCTACAGTGTTTTTTTTTATTTTTATTTAACCACATATGTTTATTTAATTTATGCTTTACATGATGCTGCACCACTTCCTACTTCTTTTTTTTTACATATTTTAAAGGCTGTACTGGTTTATAAAGTAATGTGAACCAAAGACTTGTGTATCATGTCATTATTGATGTCATCAATTATGCCATTGAACATATCATAGTGATGCAATGTGCAAGGTCATAAGAAGTGCATAGGAGCAAAAGGTATAGCTAACTCATTAATTTATAACAGGTGAATTTCAGTGTGCCTCGAGTTTAACATTTTGTTTTACTGACATTTTCCCCTAAATATGTTTTTTCAGTGAAATTCTACATTTTTTAACATAAGGTAAGATATTACCAGACCTAACTAAAAAGCCATCTTAACCTTTTTTTTTCAGTGAGTTTCTTAGGTTCTTTTTTTAAATGTAAAGTAAGATTTTATTACCCCACCTAACTATAATGCAATTGTAAGTTATGTTATTTTCAGTTAATTTCTCAGCTTTTTAATGCAAAGTGTCTTTGTACTATCATACCAAACTATAATGTCACTTGCATGTGACCGACAAGCCATGCACCCAACCCCACTGCCGGTGGTATACCTCCACCCTCGTGCTCAGCTATCTAATGAGAATAGTCATCATAATATTAAGGGGTGTCAATTTAAATAAGGCATTTCTACTGCCTTACTCAAGGGGTCACCTCAGCAACATATAAAAGGGAAGCTTATTGGCTTTGTGAAGAGATGCCCACATCTGTCTACAAGGGAAGTCTATTGGCTTTGTCAAGGGGTCACCACATCCTTATATGAAGACAAGTCCATTGGCTTTTAGCAAGACTTGACCACATCAAATGGTGAACACATCAATATATGAGGCAAGAAAATTGGCTTTGCCAAGTGGTCACTACATCATCATATGAATGCACTCCTTTTGTCTTTGTCTAGGGATGACCACATCAATTTACAATACAAGCCTATTAACTTTGTGAAATGATGACCACATCGATCTACAAGGGAAGCCTATTGTCTTTTTTCGTAGGGTAACCACATCATTATACGAAAGCAATCCTATTGGTTTTGTCAAAGGTTGACCACATCAATTTGCAAGTTTTGTAATAATACAAAAACTGATGTTTACACAACAAAAGTACATAGAAATTCACCAGTTATACTTCACTGAGCTAACTGTAACTTGTGTCCCCACTATGCACTGCTTATGACTTTGCATATTACATTACTCCTGATATGTTAAGTGACATAATTAATTACATCATTAGTATGCAGCTGTTGTCCCATATGGAGGTGTTTTTCCCAAAGATTAGCACTTCTGTTTTCTTTCAGTTAAGCTTGAGGCAATTGGTTCTCAACCAGTCGGCGACACTGGTCATGGCGTTGCAGAAGTTGGTTCTGGTGGTGGAGGGGTCTTTGGTGAGGGAGAGGATGAGTTTAGTGTCGTCTGCTTAGGATATGATGCTGAGTCCGTGGGATCTGACGATGTCAGCGAGAGAGGTCATGTAGGTGTTGAACAATGTGGGGCTGAGTGATGATTCCTGGGGTAAGCTGCATTTGATGTTCTTGGGGTCCGAGGTGAAGGGAGGCATATGGCTGCTCTACAATTTTTTTAAATGTTGCTGCAAATCCATGAAGGATCTGCGAATCTGCATTAACAAAAATAGCCCCATTGGGTGGATCAGGGCCTGAGGGGTGCACATTATGAATTAAGGGGGAGGGTGCATGTGGCCCCCTCCTCAAGCTTCTAAGAGGCCCTTGGGACCCTATCCCCTGGAGCTGTTATCCTAATAAAGTGGAGGGGGTGTGAGTCATCCATGGGGCCATTGTTTTAATTAAGGGGAGGGGTCCTGCTCCTTAGGCCTCAAGAAGCTCTGGGGTCCCATGCCCTGGTACCAGTTCAGGGACAGTGTCCTGGGGTCCCCAACCCCCTGGACACCATCTTTTCCCTGCCTGAGAGCACGAGAAGGAAAAAAGTAATGTGCCCCCACCTGACGAGAGCCCAAAACTGCTTTCACTGGGTGGGAGCACAAAACGTTTCCCCTGCCGATGCTCTTGAGCTCGGAAAATACACAGAATTTCTCCTGCACGGCAGCAACAAAATAAAACTGCTCCTGCCAGGCAGGAGAAATGCCATTTCCCCTACACCCTTATGGTGCAGGCAGGGGAGCTGGTGGGGGTGTGAGTCTGTGGGGCTCTGGGCCTTCTCCCGCAGCCCTCAATAATTATAATATATTATGCTTGATGGCATATGGGATATTAACCGCATTTGTGAGGTTTAATATGACAGGGTCAAATGATTGATGATATGCATGCTCATCATACAATCTCAATTAAAAGTTAAAACCATTTGGATTACTTTATTGTTAACATTACTTGTAATATGGCATAATTTGCAGGTTTTCTCATTTGGCCACGTTGGGTGCAAGTGGTTATTATAATAGAATATGCTGGAAATTTGCAAATTACCACAGATAATACTAGCTATGAATGTCTAACCTTTATGTGGTGTTAATATTCAATCCATCGATCCTTGTGGTATTGCACAAGTATTCAACCTCTTTACAATGCTGCTTTCAATGTAAACATTGAAATTAATGCTGTTTTTATAAATAATATAAATGCAATAGGCTGCTGAAAAATGATGGTTGGAGTGTGTCAAAGGATCATCACGAGGTTACTGGATGAATCCTTAACCAATTTATTATGTTGATAGAATAATTCTTTTGATGAGGATGAACTTAAACTTGTACATGTATATGGCAGTACAGTTCCAGAACGCCACAAAAAAGGAGGATGGGCAGTACTGTTTAAATTAGAAATAAACCATGGGCTCACCACCATGACAAAGACCTTGTAGGTCGAAATGTGTTGGTGGATCTGTGTATGCTGAAGTAAAGTATTGACACACACACACACATACACTCCCTTTCTCTCACTTAGGGCCTAATTTACAAGTCCCTTATACCTCCTTGCACCACACTAGTGTCATTTTTTTAAGCTAATGTGGCTCAAGAAGGCAATTTTTGCTGCCTCCATATTTACAAAGTGTCGCAATGCATGCATTGTGCCACTTTGCGACCCCTTGCACCACATTATCCCTGCGTCGGCCATAATGTATACAAGGGGGGCGTTCCGGTGTTAGGAGGCCTGCAAAAATGGTTTTGCGCAGTGAAATCTACAAGATTTCACTGCACCATTTTTGGCATAATTTTTAACACCCACTCAAAGCAGGCATTAAACTGACACACCCATTTTAATCAATGGGCCTCCTTCCACTGTGCTGCACTAACGACAACATTTTTGACGCTCGTGCAGCAAAGCAACATTGGTCTTACATGCACCATGGTGCGACATATTGTAAATACAGCGCACCCATGTTGTTGTTAGGTAGGGCAGGAGCAATGCAAGAAAACTGGTGCACAAGCACTGATGCACCAGCTTCTTGTAAATATGCCCCTTAGTATCTCGCTCATATGGTAACGCCGGCTAACGTCATTGATTAAATACGGCGCCCGCATGGCGCTTCCGAATGGCGTTAGCCGGCGCTAATTTTTTTGACGCAAAACTGCGTTAGCGCAGTTTTGCGTTGAAAAGTATAAATATGGCCCTATGTATATATAGCACAACATAACAAAGTATGAGCTGCTACAGGGCAGACTGTAATGTGGGAGAGGACAGGGGAATGGAAAGGACTGAGCCTAAAACTATGAGGTGTGAGAGTAGTGGCTGGTTTGGAGTGTTTTCATGCATATGATGGAGGAACGTTACATTTACCAGCAAATGTCGAGGCAGAGCTCCTTACACCTTAATTATAGGGAAAAGCTGCACACCATGCATGGTATTGTTGCCAGGGAACAGGAAGAGTGCATGGGCCGTGCCCGAGCTGTCTTTATCAGCATTTACGGTCTGTGTTTCTGTTTACGCCTCTCCATTGACCTTCCTTTCTAACGCCTGCTCTGATTTGACCTTGAGATTTAAATCTTGCTCTTTAATTGGCGAGCCGGAAATCAGACGGTATGTTACTGAGATTCAGCAGCTGCTTCTTATGCAAAACGCTTTTATTTTTCCAGCTGGAAGAGGGCAGAGTTCCTGTCTATCTGAAACAAACTGCACTCACCTCCAGCTGATTGACATTGCTGAATCAGTATCTCTTGAATTCATTGTTGAAATACACACAAAGCCAGGGAACACGTACAAAACTGGGCAGATTAAGGCCCTGTATGAATAATTCTCCTAGAGAATATCCTTCTCCATAGCAAACGGGTGGAGGAAATTCCACCGGTAGAATCTCCAGCGAATCTAGCACTTTATCCAAAAGTTTAAAAATTTTTAATACTATCGAACATTTTTTAATACCATCCAACTATAAATTGGATGTTATGTATGGGCACTGATACAGGAACCGCGTACATGAATCCTCAGAGGAATGCACCAAACCAAGCTGGCCACAAGGAAGGAGTTTTACCAACTTATACCAACAATATGTGGGGCATATTTGTACCCCATTTGCGCTGAATTTTGACGCAAATGTGGCGCAAAACTAACTCCATATTTATATTTTGACATTAGACACGTCTAAAGTCAAAATATTATAGTTTGCACCATTTTTTAGATGCGTCAACCTACCTTGCGTCAATGAGATGCAAGGTAGGCATTCCCATCTAAAAATTGGTGCTAACCCCATAGCCCCATATGTATCCCCCCATGCTAAAATGACGCACGGGTGGGAGGCGGGGCTAAATAATGGTGCAAAGCTTGCTTTGCACCATTATTTAATGCCTGGGTCAGACCAGACGTTAAGTGACCTGTGGACCCATTTCCATGGTTAAACACCATGGAATGGGTCCACAGGTGCCCTCTTCAATCCCAAGAAACAACCCCACCCCCACCAGAGGGACACCGGAGGATGGGGGACCCCATCCCAGGTAAGTAGGATAAGTATAGGTAAGTAATATATTTTCAATTAAAGTGCCATCGGGGGCCCAACTTGGGGCCCCCTACATAGCACAGGGTGCAGTGCTCATGCCCAGGGGACACTGGTCCCCTGTGTTGGCCATTGGGGTGGTGGTCATGACTCCTGTCTTTTCTAAGACAGGAGTCATGTGGTATGGATGGTTTTGCATCGGAAAATGACGCTAGGCTGGTTAGAGTATTTTTTTTTTACTCTAACCAGCCTAACGTTATTTTTTAGTGCAAAACTCCCTTCTCCTATACCGCCAGTCCCACCCGGCTATCAGTATTTATTTTTAATGCTAGCCCACCCTTTGCACCGGCTTGCACCATTCCATAAATATGGCACCCGACTGGTGCTCAGGAATGGCACAAGCCAGTGCTAAACGTTTTGGTTCAAAACTCCGTTAGTGCAGTTTTGTACCAAAAAGTATAAATATGCCCCTATGGGGCATATTTATACTTGTTTTGCACAGAATTTGTGTAATTTTTTAATGCAAATTCGGTGCAAAACGAACTCCACATTTACACTTTGGCGGTAGACCCATCTAGCACCAAGTTTATGGAGTTAAAGTCATTTTTGGACATGAAAACCTACTTTGCATCACTGAGATGCAAAGTAGGCATTCCCGTGCAAAAAAAATGGCCCTATTGCCTTAGCGCCATATTTACCCTCTGTGCTAAAATCATGCACGGGGGGAAGAGGGGTCACACAATATTCTCTACATGATATTTATTAATGCTGCATGAGTGGTTCAACTGATGGGTTGCTGCCTAAATCTCTGAAAACTACATACATAGAGTGGACCAGTCTTTCACATATTTATTTTAATTTGATATAGTGGTGAGCCTCCCCATACTGCTACTTTAGGAAACTGAAGGTAAGAGTGTGGAGGTTCTGATGAGGGTTGGATGTTCTGATGAGGGACAAGTTAGAGTCGAAACGATTTCCAGAGGGCCCCAGTCCAAAATTCTTTGACCGTTACCCCACTTGAAAGAGTTTAAAGTAAAGATGGCTCCGAACAGATCTGTTTTCAGGCCTCTTATGAAATACATGTCATGGAAACAGTGCATGCTACATTGTGAAGGCGTTGACAGTGACAGTTAACACTGACGTTCAGTCACTGGTTCTTCAGGCTTACATATCTCTGTTCCGCCTTTCAGTGGACCGAGGGCTGACAGACAGATTGTTAAGAACAAGACATAGGCTCCTATAGCAGTATTACTGAAGTAAGCGGGCTACAACTTCTGTTTACTACGTTTCATGCCTCAGGCTTGGGTGGCCAATTTTCTAATACAGATATCAGGGGTGTGTTGTGAAAACTCAAAAGGGCTCTCACACATTTGTATGGACCATTGCCCCATGCAAGTAAATGAACGTCTCAGCACTCTAGTACAGATATGGGTATGGGGCAAAAAGGCTATTTGGAGGCACTCATAGGGTGACTAGGTTTCCCAGATTTTCTGGGACAGACCCAGATGTGTCCCGGCAAATTTAGTAACTTTAGAACGTATTCTGGTATTCAAAGATGGTCAACTGCACATGGAGGCAAGTTTTCATGTGTTCCAGTACAAGATTAGTTAGCAGCTCTTATCAGAAAGCAATTAGAATAAACCAGATGATTGTGAGTGTAATTTAATTACTCTTACTGTCTCATTGTCTGTGTTTTCTATGTTGATACATAATTCTGTGGCTCTTGGTCGATGAAGAATTCTATTTATACTTATATGTTTGTGTAATATCCAGTTTTTTGGTTTTCAAAATGTGGTTATCCTAACAACCTACTATGTGGTGCACAGTTACTGTGCTCCTGAGGGTGCACCTATGGGAAGAGAGCTTTTGAAGGATCCCTGTGGAGGCTGATACACTTTCACGCATACCCCACATGAAGAGATCCCTGCTTATTCTTGAAAATCAGGTGAGTTTTCAGGCAGCGCGAGGCAGAGCTGAAGTATCTCACTGCTATGCTCTCCACAGGACAGGCACAAACTAGAGTTTTTTTGGCATTGACACACACATTAATAGGTTATCGGCATGCATAAAGAACCCGATCAGGGCATGGGTCAACCGTTTTATCACTGCAGCATACGTCACCAGCCAAACCATTTTACCTAGCAACAAGAAGGGGGAAACTGGTGGAGTTTCCCACAAGTGCATCAATCGCCTCCTGGCAACAAAATGGCCATCAGGACACAGTCATCGACACAGGTTTTACGTAGTGTAAAAGGCCATTTATTTAGGACAGGATTGCATCTTATATGTAACATTTAACATGCTCAAAATCAACTCTAACTTTTAAAACCCCACCCCTTTGAAACTTCTCCCCAGTCATCCTTTTCACTCATTCCCTCACTTTTCCTCCGTTCACCCATCTTCCACTTCAATTCACCCACACATCCCCCTTTTTCTTTCATCCCCTGCCTGCTTCGGGCATCCCCCATGCTATCATCCTTCACCTGCTTCTTTCTTCCCCCTGGAAGGGTGGCCAGGCCTGCATCTGACTCCCCAACCCTCCCCCATCTACAGCCTCCAACCCCCATCAGCAACCTGCCCTAAATGGCGTTCAACTCGAGACACACACACACTCAACCACTCTCCCACCTCATTCTGTTATCCTTTGGCATGTAGGGCGGTGGGTGGCCAAACATCCGACTGCCAGGTGGGCTGGCGTGGAAGAGGCTGGTCCCTTCCCTAAACCCCACATAAGCACCCCATTTAATCCCTCCCCCACGTATCCCCAACGAATCCTGTCGACCTGCACCTCACTTCCCCTCCCGAAATCTCCCATGGAGAGACTAGACTGCTTCTGCTCTCCACGGGGCCCTCCATTGGGACACAGTCAGTGACACATGTTTTACATAGTGTAAAAGGCCATTTATTTAGGACAGGATTGCATCTTATACATAACATTGAACATGCTCGAAATCAACTCTTACTTTTAAAACCCCACCCCTTTGAAACTTCCCAGTCATCCTTTTCACTCATTCCCTCGCTTTTCCTCCGTTCACTCATCTTCCACTTCAATTCACCCACACATCCCCCTTTTCCTTTCATCCCCAGCCTGCTTCAGGCATGCCCCGCGCTATCATCCTTAACCTCCTTCTTTCTCCATGCTGACATGGTGGCCAGGCACGCATCTGACTCTCCACCTTCCCCCATCTACTGCCACACAGCACAAACCCTATAGGCATTTTGCTGCCACACCAGCGAACCCACTGCAACCTTGCACAACCTTACACCTTCTCCTTGAGCCACATCTTTTACCCCCACAAATCCCCCAAAAGTAAACAAAGCTCTGTAAGGTAATATGCATTGCCCAACTCGGATAGGTGCACACCATCATTCCTGAAAAGCCCTGCCTCCTCCTCTGTAATCTCCTCATGCTTCAGCACCTTAATATCATGCGTCCAGCAGAAAACCCTCATTGCTTGATTAAGCTTCCTCTGAGCCCTGTCTATAGCCCCATGTTTCAGCACCCCTCTCCATTTCCTCCTAGGTACAAACTCAGTCCAGACTAAGAAGGTACCCTGCATCTTCTGACGAAGAAAATCCAAATCATGTTGCATATGTTGCAGTAGGGTGAGCCCTGAAATCCGCACCAGATCATTCTCCCCCAGGTGCAATAGCAGAAGATCAGGACAACCCCAGTCCGGCATCATAGATGTTAATAAAGGAAGCAAGTTACCCCACCTCATACCACTCTTCCCCCACCCCAAAACCTCATGATGGCTACTCGGCAGTCCTAAGGAGCGTCCATAAATATGCCTCTCAGCGTATTTTGCTGCCCAGTGTATGAACGAATACCCGACCATCCAAGTGACAATTTTTTCACTCCTCAAGCAACCTGCAAAAAGAACAAGCTTAGGTACAACATCTACAATCTCCCCCCCTCTATTTGAGCCCTTGTACCTTCCAACTCCCTTGTACATGTCCCCCAGATCAAGACCTCACATATTGCTTGCAGCATCTAGACCTCCACCTACCAATCCGCCGAATCCGAGCCCATCCCTAACCTAGATGAGCTGCCGCTGTAGCCACCCCTATTCTGAATGATTGAGTTCCATAGCACTGTGCCTGTCTCCCAATCCGTCTCAACGCCATCTGCAAAACAGACAAAAACTGAAATGCCATGAGCTTCTCACCGCTCGAGTGACTAAAAACACCGACCCAAACTGTCACCTCTTGAGACCAAAAACTATTCCACTTCACAACTGGGCAAGCAGCTGCATCTCCACATTTCCTCAACCATACCCATTTCCCCATTCCCCCTTTCCCAACTGATCAGTCTTGGACTTTCTAAGCCATATGCCCAATCGCCCCCCTCGCAAGCGTACTTCACCCACTTTCACACCAACATACTTACCCACACCTCAAAGTTCAGACACCCGAAATGCCCCAAAGTACATCCACACCATGCACAGCCTGAACAATGCAAT
Organism: Pleurodeles waltl; assembly: GCF_031143425.1. NCBI lineage: Eukaryota > Metazoa > Chordata > Amphibia > Caudata > Salamandridae > Pleurodeles > Pleurodeles waltl. Next base: position 611,660,570 of record NC_090446.1, on the reverse strand, counting down.
TTCATGAACGTCTTTACAACAAACAGGCAGCACATGCAATAGCTCCAAAAGTAAGTCAAATGAGATAGTTTTCCTTGCCGCCTTGCTCGTCCCCACTCTAGCCCTACCCCACCCTTTCAACATTCTACCCAGAATGTCATCTTTTGCTGGGTCGCAACCAAAAAACAATTTCCCTTAAAATGAAACACCAGCCAACTTGCCACCAATTGTGGCGGGAGACAAATCTTTTCTTTTCTTAAGAACAATACAAAGTGTATTGCCTGGGACTCAAGCACCTAAAAATCCCCTTCAAAACATCCAAAACTCTGAAACTCCTACCATGCCAGTCGATAACTTTTCTGAGTAGATTCCGCTAATGACATCTCCGCCAGCCTAACGATCATCACGCCCCCTACTCCCATATGTCTGCCAGGACCACTGTCTGGTGTCGCTCTGCTCCTGGTGCCAAACTGCAAAACTGTTGCCACTGTGAACGAGACAGGGGATCTGCAATAGCATTGTTCACCTCAGAAATGTGTGCTGCTTTAAATATGACATTTAAAGATAGACATCTGAGCATGAAACACCTCAATAATCGCAATACCCTAAGAGCTTTTGCCCTCTGTCTGTTTACAGGTTCCACCACTCTCATGTTGTCCATATGAAAAACTACAGTCCTGTTGGCCAGCTCGTACCCCCACATTGTCAAGGCCACCAGCAGAGGAAAGAATTCCAGAAAAGCAATGCTCCTGCCTTGTGTCATTTAATGTTTAGGCCACGTCTCTGAACACCACCGCCCATAAAAGACCAAAACCAGAGGCCCCAGCTGCATCCAGTAAAATCTGAACCTGCCATATTATGTCCTCCTCCCGAAAAATCATGGAGACCCCATTGAATTGTGTCAAGAATGTCTCTTACGCCCTGCTAGTCCCAGCCACCTGCAGAATATTTTGCCCCCCCTGACTACCCTGCATGCAAAACTGAGAAATCCCAGAAGTTGTTGTGCCAATGCGCAAATTCGATCTTATGCAAGGACCGGAATTGTCTCAGGAAACCTAGAATCTCGTCCACCTTCCCAGCTGGCAATCTCGCCACTAAGCCATCTGTGTCCAGTTCTATCCCCAAGAATGTCAGCACACACCTGGGGCCCTCAATCTTCTCCAGAGCCAAAGGAACCCCCATCTCTCAGGCCAGCCTTTCAAACCCTGCCAAAGCCTTCCTACAGGAATCCGATCCAGCCTTACCCACAAAAAGAAAACCGTCCAAGTAACGTGTCAGCTCCCAATGCCCACTCACCCTAACAAAAACCCATTGTAGGAAAGTACTAAAAGCCTTGAACAGCGCACATGAAATAGCGCAACCCATTGGGAGTACTCTGTCCACATAGATTGCCCAATCTAGCTGCATGCCCAGTAGTGCAAAATCCTCATGGTGGATAGGCAGGAGCCGAAAAGCCGCTTTAATGTCACATTTTGCTAGTTCAGATCCCCTGCCACACCCACGAACGAGCCAAATGCATCGTCCACTCAAGCGTACACCACCCTTGTGTCTTCTTGAGCAATGAAGTCATTCATCGATGCCCCCTCCGGCCAGGACAAGTGATGAATGAGGCAAAACTCACCCTTAGTCTTTTTGAGGCCCACACCCAGAGGTGAAATCATCAGATTCTCTAGAGGCCATTCGAAAAATGCAATTCTGCACTCTGCCACTTCTTTCACCAACTTATCTGCTACCACCGAGGCATTTCTTGTGGTAGATCACAAATTGCCCATCCATCTCTTCGTTCTCGGCCCTTGATAATCTAGCCAAAACCCTTCTTTGAAACCCCACTCCAAGTTAGACGCTATGTCCCCATCCGGGTACATGCGCAACCACGGCAATAAGACATCCAGCTTAATTGGTGTAGGCGCCCTTCGGAGCAGGAGTGCCTTGCATCCCTCTACCCCTAGCCGTTCTCCACTGCTCAGCTGGACTGATGAGCGAAAAACACTGCATGACTGGGTGTCTTCCCCCACATTTGGAACACTCATGTTTGAATTTACATGGATGTCTTGAGCAGAAACCCTTATTAACATTCCAACAGGCCCCTGAGGTAGGTATCTTTGGTTGCTGTATGCACCTGCCCCCCCCCCTTTGGGCAGGAAGTGACTGAAAAGGCTTATATACCACCGGTAGGCTGATGTGTCAATTTGTGTCAATGTATGTGTCGATGTTGCGGAGTGTGATGAAGCCATCCACTGCATCCACAATTCTGAGTCCACATCCACCCACGGCTTATCTGGATTCACACTTACCTGTGCCCGAAACTCCTTGTCATAGCTCAGCCAGGCGAACCCCCTTGGGCTTTGCCTATAATGTCCATGTACTTAAACATTGTGATTGCCCTGTCGGGAAATTTCTCACACTAGATACTGGCACATATCAAAAAGGCTGAAGTCCAGCTGTCCATAGTGATCGATAGCCTGGGCCGGCGAGCTAACTCCCACTCTTCTTCCCTGGAGCCCTCCTTAGCCTGTATGTCCTAGCCTTTGTCTTGTCAGCCACATGTGAACCATCGCAAGGCCCATGTAAGGGAGCCACTTCTTTTGTACCCCACCGTCCTTGTCATCTACTTTTGTACCATCTCCCGTCGTCTTTTCCCCAGCCTCCCCCAGCAGTCGTGTCTTGTACCGTTGTCTGCTTACCGCCCCATCCTGTGCCGCACTAGCTCCAGGTGTGTCATGTACAGATTGATCACCCACCCCTATTGACTTGTGTGTTTTAGTCACAGCAGTATCTTTGACTTCTCCCCACACCGACTACCATTCTTCCTTACCTTTAACATGGGGAACTAAAGCCCTTGATGCTGTCATAGCCTGGTGACCACGCTCCCCCTTGTGTGCCGCCTCCTGTAACATCCCACTGTTCGCATTCTCCTGCAATACAGAAAATGAAGAGGGGGTTGCGCCGCTCCTGCGCCCTCCCCCCCTTTACCCCCGCTCACCTCGCTTTCGTGAATCTCCCCGTCTTCCCATGTGTCCGTCTCATCCTCATAATCAAGTTCCACCACCTCATCTTCGTCCATCTCACACTTGTCCTCATCACCCCTCGCTTCCATTGCATCACTCCACTCGTCCTGCGCTGGTCCCCAATGGCGTATGCCATACTTGCGACTGGCACGTTTCTGCGCTGTAGAGAAGGCCGCTGAAGACCCTCTAGTGCTTCAGACCAACATCTGGCCCCATTGGAGTCACCTTCTTTGTGCCAGCCTCCATTACTGGCTTGGACTCTCTGCGCCTCTCATGGTTGTGTGCTCCACTCGTGCCCTTCATGCTGCCGGACACCTTGCCATACAAGCCTCCTGACTACAGTCCTGCTCCTTGTGTGGAACCCATACCCAACTGCCTAGCCCTGCCGTGGGGCACGACGGGCCCCCAGGCCCTGCCCATGCGCTTTTCTCTTGGACTGCCTCTCTCTGCCTAAGGATTCCTCCCTGTCCCTGCATAGCTGGGCCCACCTTTCCTCAGTTTCCGCTACCGCTCTCCTTCGTTCTCTGATCCTGGTCTCTATATCCACTGCAGCCCAATCATTTGCCCTAGACTGCCCTGCTGTATTGCCTGTGGAGGCCTCCCACGCTTGGTCTGGCAAGTCCCTTTGGAACCCCCTCTGCTCCTCAGGCTCCTTGCTGCTCACCATGGTACCAGCCTACTGTGACCTACTTTGCCCCAGCCAATGCCCTGCTTCCCTGCCCCCTTGCCCTTCTTCTTGCCAGCCCCCCCCCACCTGCGCTTACCCTTCCCTTGCCCAAGAAGAGATCTAGAGGCAAGCTGCCATGATTACTGAGCCCAGCCACCTTGCTCTGCTGCGTACATACCTGCTCCTGACTGTCAGCCCCTACAGGGCGCATTGCGAGCTCCTCATCGCGGGGCCCTGCCCTGCCCCACCCTCCTTTGCCTCATTCCTTCCTGGCAAGGCCACAAACTGGCCAGATTTTGAGTCCGGTGGGTGCACGCGCTGTTTTGTTTCAACGGCTACGCAAATTCCACTGAATAGAGATTGGCAGATTGCCCTGTTTCAATGTGCCTGAAATTCTACAAGATTGCTATAATTGCAGACTTTTGTGTAAGTGAAAACCCAACTGAGAATGAAAACAATACAGTTACGTGAGTGCAGTGCACAGCCGTAAACAACACAGACTGAGCCAGACTCTGTCTGTGTTGCTCTGCCCTGACTTCGTCTCGGTGCCAGACGACTAAACAAAACATCTCGGTGCCAGACGACTAAACAAAACATCCAGGGTCAGCCTGGCACCGGCCTTACAAGTGGCAGCAGCGCAATGACCACAAAACGTACCAGGAGGAATGTCAAGAATGCCTGCTTCAACTGGGACTGTTTTTTTAGAGGTGGAAGGGTCTGCAGCACGAGGCATAAAAGTGGGCAGTCATTGTGTCCTGCATATGGTGGGCGCTACCAGAGTAAAATCCTAAAATAACAGATGCCAGAACTTTTTGATAGCAATTTTGCTCAAAGAAGCTACCCAAACTGCCTGGAAAAAGAGGCCTTCCCAATAAGATCATACTGACAAGGTGTATCTGGAGTAGGGCATTGCCACTTGGCATGATAACAGAAACGTTGGGGTCTCTGGATGCTCCTGGAAAGGTATGTCAGGAGAGGCATAATCCAGTCACCAAGCCATGCCCTTGAGCATTGGTCCCTCCCAAGCAACAGAGGACCTTAGAATGAGTCAAGGGAGAGTAGAGTATCATCTGGCCCCAAATTCAGCACTTATCATGAGGGGCCACATATCGCGAAAGCACCATTCACTGGCTCAAAGGCAAGGAATCATAGGGGATCATGTCTTCTTGAGTGGAACCTTCAGAAACATTAGACAGTGGTGATGAGAGACCAACCTGAACTAGGAGAGGGCCAGCAAGGGTGAGATACCGGTTGTAGGTCCAGTGCAGATGTAGCTGTGGTCCTCACGCTAAAAAGAGAGTATGTGCCCAGAGGCACAATACCAGTAATAGCCATGGCACAGACCAAGGTCAGCCTATTGGAACTATCACCTTTGGATAAGACGCAGTCGAGAGCTCAAGAGCTGGAAGATTTCAAGTTTTGGCCTAACATGCCTATCACACTTTAGATACCAGACAGGGGAGCTTTCACATTATACTCCAGCTTTCTTTGAGGCAGCCTGGAAGGCCCCTTAAGAAATGGACAAGGTACTTGATCCCGCTATGGCCAGGGATCCAACTTCTTTTCTTAGTTTGAGCCTTAATAAATGCCACTGTATCTGGATGCCCAAAAATATCTTTTCAGCTTTGGTAAACGAAAACCACGGTGATCTTCAGATGAATTATCAAAATAAAGTACAAAGGGAGTCAGCTGGGAAAGTATGAAGATTTAGGAGCCTTGAAATGCAACAGTTAAGCAAAATTGTCACACCTTTAGATAGTTTGATGGACCCGTTATTGTTGTTTTAATAATATGTGTAGGTATGCCCATCTGGCTTCCATGCTAAAATCATAGGTGCTAATCAAATGATGCTGCTAAAGAAAAAGACATTTGGGGCCATATTTACAAGAAAGTGGCGCATCACTAGTGATGCGCCTTTTTTTCTTGTGGCCCCCTTCATCCCCTAGCGCCACCTAGGTAGTGCCATATTTACAATAGGGCGCACCATGGTGCATGTTAGGGGAATGTTAGTTTGCACCACCTTGCAAATATGGTGCTATGGTAATGACCAGTTAGCGTCACATCTGCAGCAAACATTTTGCTGCACATGTGGTGCTAAGGGGTGCAAGGGCCTTGTAAATCTGGCCCTTGTTTGCTAAAGGAGGAGGATGTAGGTGAGCATGGAGGATATGGCTTTAAGATGAGTCCCCGCCCTTCATCCTTTGTCATGGGTGCATGATCTCCTTTCAGGTTTCATTTTAACATTTTTGGCATTCTGGCCCTCAACGCACTAGTGACACGTAATGCATACAATTTAAAAATAAGACATGGAAGAATGCATCATGTAAGTACATTGTCTGCCTAGCGAGCTCCCACTGAATATTCTTAATTGGATCTTTGGAGTTTTTTGCCATCTACTATTGTGGCAGACATCTGTTAACAGGCCTTAGCCACAGGCACTCTGTTTAACCCCTTCGCTGCCAGGCATTTTTCCCCTCAAGTGTAAAGCCTTTTTTTGCTGTCGCTTAGGTCCTCATAACTTTTTGTCCACATAAGCTACCCACGCCAAATTTGTGTCCCTTTTTTCCAACATCCTAGGGATTCTAGAGGTATCCAGACTTTGTGGGTTCCCCTGAAGGAGACCAAGAAATTAGAGAAAATTTCGATTTTTTCAAAGAAATGGGAAGAAAGAGCTGCAGAAGAAGGCCTGTGTTTTTTTCCCTGAAAATTGCATCAACAAAGGGTTTGCAGTGCTAAAATCACCATCTTCCCAGCTTTCAGAAACAGGCAGATTTAATTCAAACAAACCCATTTTTCAACACAATTTTGGCATTCTACTTGGACATACCCCATTTTTACTATTTTGTGTGCTTTCAGCCTCCTTCCAGTTAGTGACAGAAATGGGTGTGAAACCAATGTTGTATCCCAGAAAGCTAAACATTTCTGAAAAGTAGACAACTTTCTGAAATCAGCAAGGGGTAATTGTGTAGATCCTACAAGGGTTCCCTACATAAAATAACAGCTGAAATAAAACAATATTGAAATTGAGGTGAAAAAAAATGCAATTTTTCTCCACCTTTTACTCTGTAACTTTTTCCTGCGATGTCAGATTTTTTAAAGCAATATACCATTACGTCTGCTGGACTCTTCTGGTTGTGGGGATCAATAGGGCTTGTAGGTTCATCAAGAACCCTAGGTATCCAGAGCCAATAAATGAGCTGCACCTTGCAGTGGGTTTTCATTCTATACCGGTATACAGCAATTCATTTGCTGAAATATAAAGAGTAAAAAATAGGTATCAAGAAAATCTTTGTATTTTGAAAATGGGCACAAGATAAGCTGTTGAGAAGCTGTGGTTATTTGCACATCTCTGAATTCTGGGGTGCCCATACTAGCATGTGAATTACAGAGCATTTCTCAAATAGATGTCTTTTTTACACACTGTCTTACATTTAGAAGGAAAAATGTAGAGAAAGACAAGGGGCAATAACACTTGTTTTGCAATTCTGTGTTCCCCCAAGTCTCCCGATAAAAATGGTACCTCACTTGCGGGGGTAGGCCTAATGCTCGCGACAGGAAACACAACATGGACACATCACATTTTTACATTGAAATCTGACATGTTTTTTGCAAAGTGCCTAGCTGTAGATTTTGGCCTCTAGCTCAGCCGGCACCTAGGGAAACCTACCAAACCTGAGCATTTTTGAAAACTAGACACCTAGTTGAATCCAAGATGGGGGTGACTTGTGGGGCCCTCACCAGGTTCTGTTACACAGAATCCTTTGCAAACCTCTAAATTTGGCCCAAAAACACTTTTACCTCACATTTCTGACAGAAAGTTCTCGAATCTGAGAGGAGCCACAAATGTCCTTCCACCCAGCATTCCCCCAAGACTCCTGATAAAAATGTAACCTCACTTGTGTGGGTAAGCCTAGCGCCCGCAACAGGAAATGCCCCAAAACAGAATGTGGACGCATCACATTTTCCCGAAGAAAACAGAGCTGTTTTTTGCAAAGTGCCTATCTGTGGATTTTGGCCTCTAGCTCAGCCGTCACCTAGACACCTAGGGGAATCCAGGATGGGGTGACTTGTGGGGCTCTCACCAGGTTCTGTTACCCAGAATCCTTTGCAAACCTCTAAATTTGGCCACAAAAACACCTTTTCCTCACATTTCGGTGACAGAAAGTTCTGGAATCTGAGAGGAGCCACACATTTCTTCCCCCCCAGCGTTCCCCCAAGTCTCCCGATAAAAATGGTACCTCACTTGTGTAGGTAGGTCTAGTGCTTGCGACAGGAAATGCCCCAAAACACTATCTGGACACATCAAAATTATCAAATACAAAACTACCTGTTTTTGCAGGGGGGGGCACCTGCGTTTTTGGTCCTGGGCTCAGCAGCCATCTAGGGAAACCTACCAAACCCAGACATTTCAGAAAACTAGACACCCGAGAGAGTTCAGGGAGGTGTGACTTGCATGGATCCCCAATGTTTTCTTACCCAGAAGTCTCAGCAAACCTAAAATTTAGCTAAAAAATTAAAATTTTCTCACATTTCTGTGTGGGATCACTGCCCGGGACAAATTTCCTACCACTTTCCCTCAGTCTCCCGGGAAAAATGATACTTCACTTGTGTAGGTGGGCCATGTGCCTGTGACAGGGAAGAGCCAAAAACATGTCGAAATTGAGGGGGAACCAAAGCGAGTCCAAAAGGGCAGTTTGAAAAAAATATTTTTTTAGGCTGACAAGTGCAGCAGAATTTTTGTCGGTATAGATGAGACAATGTTGGGTGGTGGGAATCTTGTGGATTCCTGCAGATTCCGTAAGGTTCCATCACAAAAATGTGGGAAAAATGTGTGATTTCCAGAAAAGTTGGAGGTTTGCAGGGCATTGTGGGTAAGAAAATGGTGTGGGGTGCATGTGAAGCACACCACCGTGGAATCAACCAGATGTTTAGTTTTCAGATGTGTCTAGGTCTTGTGGTGTTTTCTACATGGCAGCGTACCAAAGTCCAAAAAGTGCAGCCGCCACCATTCTAAGTGGGACGATTTTGAGAGTTACCAAGCTCTCATGGCCCAAATGTAAAACCAAAACCCCAAATAGTCAAATGTCCTCTTGCTTGACGTGAGATAAGATGTTTTAGTGTGCGGGGAGGAGAGCTGAAAGACTGTTACTCCCCTTAGTTGGGGTGGGGTCATAACCAGGCCCATACTGGTTGGTAGCCACCACCCCACTATTTTTTTTTTAAATTCCCTGGCATCTAGTAGACTTTCTGACCCCCGGAGTGTGGAATGGGGGGTAATTGCCCAATCTGCCCAATGGTGGGCTGAACACCTTTGGCCTCATATATTTAGGGTGGGGTATGGCCATAACCACACCATCCTAATTTGAAAAAAAAATCTTCCCTGGTCTCTGGTGGGCTTTCTGCCCCCCTTGGGGCAGATGGGCTTTCCAAAAATAGGACGATCTGCCCCCAACGGGGGCAGATATGGCCTAAATACAATTTGTCCCCCAGGGGAGCGACCCTTGCCTAAGGGGTCGCTTCCCTTACATAAAAACATAAAGTAAATTAAAAATATATATATCCCTGGTGTCTAGAGGTTTCCGCCCCCGTGGGGGCAGATCAGCCTAATTATATTAGGCCGATCGGCCTCCAGGAGGGGCAGAAAAGCCTAAAAATATTTTGCCCCCCCCCCCTGGGGAGCAGTCCCTTGCCCAAGGGACCGCTCCCCTTATGCGCAACTATAAAAAATAAAAAAAATCCCTGGTGTCTTGTGGTTTCTGCCCCTCCTGGGGGCAGATCGGCCTAATTATACTAGGCCGATCTTCCCCAAGGCGGGACAGAAACGGCCTAAAAATAATTTGGCCCCCCGGGGAGCGACTCTTGCCTAAGGGGTCGCTTCCCACATATTAAAAAAAAAATATATATATATATATATATATCCCTGGTGTCTAGGGGTTTTCTGCCCCCCCCCCCCGGGGACAGAAATGGGCTAAAAATATCCCCCCCCCCCAGGGGAATGGCCCTTGCCCAAAGGGCCACTCTCCTTATGCGTAAGCATAAAAAAAAAAAAAAAATCCCTGGTGTCTAGTGGCTTCTGCCCCCACTGGGGGCAGAGCAGCCTAATTATATTAGACTGCTCTGCCCCCGGGGGGGGGGGGGGGGAAATGGCCTAAAAATTATTTGCCCCCCCCCAGGGAGTGACCCTTGCCCAAGGGGGCACTCTCCACAAATAACAAACAAACAAAAATAAAAAATAAAAAAAATTATCCCTGGTGTCTAGGGGTTTCTGCCCCCCTTGAGGGCAGAGCAGCCGAATTATATTAGGCCGATCTGCCCCCAGAGGGGGCAGAAATATCCTAAAACGATTTGGCCCCCTGGGGAGCAGTCCTTGCCCAATGGGCCGCTCCCCTCCTCACAATTACCTACCAAAAAAAAAATCCCTGGTGTCTAGTAGGCATTTCTGCTGCCCATCGCGATCGGGCAACAGAAATGCTTGCAGAGACATGAAAGGAAAGAAAAGGCCTTTCTTTTCCTTTCATGCCTCTGCCGGCCCGTTCCTCCCCAGCAGAAGAGATTTCTCTTCCGCATCGTGCTGGAAGCATCCTTCCAGCGCGATGGGAGGTGACCTCTGATGAGGTCAGCACGCGATTGCATGCTGAGGTCATCAGGCATCACTGGGGGGGTGGAAGGGGAAGCAATTCCTGACCGCATGTTTTGTCATAAGAGCTAAAATTATTAGGCAGAGCGCTGCCATGATTCACTGCTTGCAATCTAAGGCGAGACTTTCCAATTCTAGACTAAGGGGCATATTTATACTTGTTTTTTGCTGAATTTGCATCATTTCTTTTTACGCAAATGTGGTAAAAAACTAACCCCGTATTCATACGTTGGCACTAGACTTGTCAAACACCAAAGTTATGGAGCTAAAGTCATTTTTTGGACATGGAAACCTACCGTGCATCAATGAGATGCACGGTAGGTGTTCCAATGCAAAAAATTACTCTATGGCTGTAGCACCATATTGATCGCCTGTGCTAAAATCACGCAGGGGAAGGAGGGGTCAAATAATGGTGCAAAGCTTGAGTCAGGGCAGGTGTTAGGGGACCTGTGGACCTATTTCCATGATGGAACACCATGGAATAAGCCCACAGGTGCCCTCCCCAGGCCCCAGGGACAACCCCCCCCCCACACCAGAGGGACAGCGGAGGATGGGGGACCCCATCACAGGTAAGTATAGTAAGTACAGGTAAGTATTTATTTATATTTTAAGTGCCATTGGGGGCCCTGAAATGGATGGCACTGGGTGCAATGGCCATGCTCAGAGCACCCTGGTCCTCTGTGCTGGCCGTTGAGGTGGTGGGCCTGACTCCTGACTTTTCCAAGACAGGAGTCATGTGATATGGATGGTTTAGTGTCAGAAAATGAAGCTAGGCTGGTTAGAGTCATTTATTTTTACTCTAACCTGCCTAACGTCATTTTTTGTTGCAAAACCCCCTTCTCCCATACCGCCACCCCCACCCGGCTAACGTCATTTTTTTTTACGATAGCCTACCCTTTGCGCCGGCTTGCACCGTTCCATAAATATGGTGCCCAGCTGGCGCTCAAGAACGGTGCAAGCTGGTGCAAAACTTTTTGATGCAAAACTGCGTTAGTGCAGTTTTGCACCAAAAGGTATAAATATGCCCCTAAATTCTGTGACATGGTGCTATACCCCTGTACTGACTTGGACGATTTTCAGAACGTGCCTTTGGTTTCGGGGCCATACCAGGCATTCTAAAAGCCAGAATGATTTGCCTCTGAAAGACGACATTCCCCAGAAGCTCAAACCTTATGACAGTGTGGAGTGCCAGATTTCTTGGAAAACATTCATGACTTGAAATGCTTTACAGACCAATGCAGAAATTTGTATCTGCTTGGGTTCCTTTCCTGCGAAAGGCTGTATTTCTTAGAATCCCCTGCACACTGCTTTGTCTCCACCCTTGCTGGTCGAAGGCTGTTGGTGATCTGTTTTAACATCTTTGCTTGCTTCACTCTAACGTTGGCCATTGATGTATTGCTCCTGTTTGGCTACTACAGATAAGTATAGTAGCTTGTCACTCCTCTGAGTGCTGCAACCCTTGAGAATGAGGAGTACTTTTTGTCTACGCACAATTTACTCCTATTTACTTGAGCTTTATCACATTTCATTAACTCAGAACTCCTCACTTTCACCTAGACAGGGACACTCACCTTTATGTCACTTTAGCTTCTTTTGTTGTATGTCAGACCAGCTAATGCTGGATCTACCATCCGCCAGCACAGGCAGGCAGAAAATGGCTGTAAAGTAGGTTGTGGTCTGCTGCAAACACTGGCGACTTGAGACATTGGCATACTCGATGGTGACTATGTCCAACACTAACTGTAGACTACAGAACTGAAGCCCATATTTATACTTTTTTAGCGCTGCATTTGCTTCATTTTTTGATGCAAAAGCGGCGCAAACTTACAAAATACAATTGTATTTTGTGAGTTTGCGCCGCTCATTGTATTTTGTAAGTTTGCGCCGCTTTTGTGTCAAAAAGCAGTGCAAAAGCGGCGCTAAAAAAGTATAAATATGGGCCTGAAACTGATGAGCATGCACATGTCTACCTCTGCCAGTGACATTTTATCTTTCCTTCTGCAGCAGTCAGTGAAAGACATGGCCTACTATCTATGCCCTTGTGTTTGTGTGAGAGGGGGTAGTTCATGCTGTCTCTCTTTGCAAACACAAGGTACAGCTTTAGGGAACCTCCTGTTTTGGTGCTAAAGTTGACAACTAATGCCACTAGCTGGGGAAGTATTGAAAATAACCCCTACACCAATGCTAGTCGGAGATCACATGTACAATGTTGTCCTGTTGTTTGTCGCAAATTAAAATTACTCTGTTATTGCATCATGGAAAGAGAAAGTTGAACACCAGGGTGGTGTTTAATTTCAAACTTCTGAGTAGCACTTCTACTTATCAGTGGTAGGCAACCACTGAGTAAGCAGGTTCATGATTACAAAAAAACACAAGGGACTTTCTAATCTTCAGATTCTAGGCAGGCTAGGCCGCTGAGGCAGGAGTACATACTACCTGCTTTCTCTTCTAAAGAAAGTGAACCTGCTCCTTCCAGAAAGTGTCTCCAATCCTGCATTTCAATCCCTTGGAGCAATACCACTGGCCTGGTCAGTGAACTGCTCTGCCTTCCATAGCTCCACTGGTAAGTAGAGCCCTCGTTCCTCTGAACTTCTGACCTCTGTTAGGAGATGAAGGTCCTCCTCTACCCACAGGCTTCTGCCTGCGCCTCATCCCTGGTGTCTAGTGGGAGAGCTCTGCTGTTCTATTAGGCTGCTCTCTGCCTCTTTCCTCCTTTCTCCTGCTTTGCTCTTTGTGTGCTTTTTCTTCCGTGTCTGTCCCTTCTGTGCTCCTTTTGCCTTTTGCTTCTGCGTTACACTCTTTCCTCGTTTCTCTCTCCTCTCACTCTTGCCCTTCCCCCTCTCTTGCTCCCCTGCCTCTGCTGCCCCTGTGTCCGGCCCCCCTCCTCTCTCTAGAGCTGCATTCCCGCCGCTGTTGTCCCCACGGCCCGCCCCCTTTTTTTGCACCGTTTTCTGCCCCCAGTCCTGCCTCCCAGCTATCCTCTCCTCCCCCCTCCTTACTTTGTGGCAGCCATGCGCAGCAGGCACGGTGCTGGCGCACCTATGCTGCACCTACAGGCAAGCCTGTCTGCACCTGTATGTGCCTGGACTGCCCCCAGCGCCGGAACCCCTGGTTCTCGCCCCCCCCCACTGCTGCAACACATGACTCTGCTATGACACCACCACACTCCACGCGCTCAATGCCGGCTGCTCATCCACCTGCCATCAGGCCACCCCGCAGCACACCCGCAGACCCTTCTCCTGCCGGAACTGTACCTTTACCAGCCTCCACGCCAGCGACTACATCTTACTCAACATCCACGCCGTCCACAAACACGCCATAGAACACTGGAACCTACTTGACTCAGCCTCCCCAGACATCATGTTCGTGACCAAGACCTGGATGAACCCCTCTTCAGCACCCGACATCGCCATATCCATCCCGGACGGCTACAAGATAACCCGTAGGGACCGCACCAACAGACCAGGAGGAGGCATCGCCTTTGTCCACAATAATACCCTCAGAATCACGACCAGCACCAAAGACACTCTCAGTGCCGCTGAACACCTGCACTTCCAGATGCACACCGATCCAAACACCACCCTCAGAGGGACCCTCATTTACAGACCCCCGGAACCCCAACAGCAGTTCAGCGACTCCTTCTCCGACGTCAGCAGCACGCATGCCCTCGTATCCACAGACTACATACTCCTCAGGGACCTGAACTTCCACCTCGATAACACCAATGACAACAACTCCACCCCCTTGCTCGTCAACCTCGGCCTCAAGCAGCTCGTCACGACACCCACCCACTCCGCAGGACACATGCTCAACCCCATCTTCTCCGCCAGCAAACACGTCTCCTTCAGCCACACCACCGAACTCCAATGGACCGACCACCGCTGCATCCACCGCTCCTTCGAGAGACCCACAACACACCATCACCCGCAGCGGATTCCCCACTGCAGATGGAACAAAAACCAGCTGATCACCACCCTTTTCCAGAACCCACCAATCGACACCACCGACACAGCAGCCCTCAACCTTAGGCAATGGATCGATGACTGTGGCAACACTTTGACCCGATCAAGAAACCTCCAAACAGACGCACCAACAGAAAGGCATTCTAGTTCACCGCCAACCTCCAAGAATACAAGCAAACATGCCGAAGACTTGAGAAAAAGTGGCACCAAGAACAGACACCGGACAACCACACAGGCTTCAAGAACGCCACCTGCAGACACCACCAACTCATCCGAACCCCCAAAAGAACCGCCTTCAAAGAACGCATCGACAACAATGCACACAGCTACAAGGAGCTCTTCAACATCGTGAAGGAACTCCCAAACCCCAGCTCCAACGTCAACGACATCCCACCATCACAAGACCTCTGCGACTCCTTAGCCCCCTTCTTCTACCGCAAGATCACAGACATCCATGACAGCTTCAATACCCAGAACCCCCCGTTAACGTCCGACACCACAGACTCATCGCCCCCTCAGCCACACCAGCCTCCTGCTCTCCTGGACCCACATCAACGACAACGACACCGTCAAAATCATGAACACCATCCACTCCGGCTCACCATCCGACCCCTGCCATCACCACGTCTTCAACAAACGCGCTCCGTCATCCCACCCCAACTCCAGAAGATCATCAACAGTTCCTTTGAGACCACAACCTTCCCAGAGAGCTGGAAACACGCTGAGATCAACACCCTCCTCAAGAAACCCAATGCGGACCCAAAAGACCTCAAGAACTTCCAGCTTATCTCCTTGCTCCCTTTCCCGGGAAAAGTCATCAAGAAAATTGTCAACAAACAACTGACCCGCTTCCTCAAGGAGAACAACACTCTGGACCCGTCCCAGTATGGATTGTACAGTAACCACAGCACCCAAACCGCGCTCATCCCCGCCACCGACGATATCAGGACCATACTTGACAACGGCGAAACCGCGGCCCTTATCCTCCTGGATCTCTCGGCCGCCTTCGACACCGTCTGACACCACACCTTACACACACGCCTCAATGACGCAGGGATCCGTGTCAGAGCCCTGGACTGGATCACCTCCTTTCTCTCCGGCAGAACCTAGAGAGTCCGCCTTCCTTCATTCTGCTCTGAAGCCACCAAGAGCATCTGCGGCGTACCCCAGGGATCGTCCCTCAGCCCGACCCTCTTTAACGTTTACATGGCTCCGCACACAACTATATCGTCTGATCTCACAACATCAACATCATCTGAGACACCAATGACACCCAGCTGATCCTCACCAACGACCCCGCCACCGCTAAAACCAACCTCCACAAAGGAATGAAGGCGATCCCCGAATGGATGAAGAACAGCTGCCTGAAACTGAATTCTGACAAAACTGAGGTCCTCATCCTCGGCTCCACCCCCTCCACCTGGGACGACTTCTGGTGGCCTGCCACACTGGGAACCGCCCCAACACCCACCGACCACGCACTCAACCTGGACTCATCGCTATCAATGACCCAGCAAGTCAATGCCGTCTCTTCCTCCTGCTTCAACACCTTCCGCATGCTTCGGAAGATCTACAAATGGAGCCACATCACAGCCCACCTGAGAGACCTGCACTGGTTCCCCGTCAACAAGAGAATCATGTTCAAACTCCTCACCCACATTCACAAAGCACTGCACAACACCAGACCAGAACACCTAAACAGACGGCTCTCCTCCTACACCCCGACCCGACAGCTTCGCTCTGCTGACCTTGCCCTTGCCACCGTCCCACCCATCAACAGAACGACTGCTGGTGGCAGATTGTTCTACCACCTCGCTTCCAAGACGTGGAACACTCTTCCTATTCACCTGCGACAGACACAGGACCTACTAACCTTAAGGAGACACCTCAAGACATGGCTGTTCGAGCAGTAGCAGCACCCCATCCCCCCTCAGCGTCTTGAGACCCTCAGGGGTGAGTAGTGCGTTTTACAAATGCTTTGATTGATTGATTGATTGATTGTACTCTCACATCTGACTGGTGCCAATGCCTGGTTCAATAGCCCCCAGGCTCTACATTGACCACCCCATTAACACTGTCCTACATGCCAAAACAAGGCCTCATCATGCACGAAGGGAAGATTATCACATTACACTACCCTTATTGAACTCCACTTGCTCCCATTACAGGCCCAGACCACCTTCAAAGCCAGCTGCATCATCTACAAAAGTCATTATTACTGGCACATACGCCTATCTAGCTGACAAGCTCACCACCTTCAGTGTCTCTCTGCACACCCAAAGCCAGGACACCATCAGACTGGAGAAGGAACTAAAAACATAAAGCAACAAGCCTTTTCTATCAATGGAAAAAGATCTGAAGTGGCATTCCCATATTGGTCAGGGCCATATCGAACCTAATCCGATTTAGGAAAGAACATTTAAGGAACACTTCATTACTGTGCAGTAGGGTCATTGGGACCCTGACAAAGAAGGGAATTTTGGCCTAAATCTCAAGGAAGAAGCAGAAGGAGAACGTGTGGAATATTCAGGCTATTAAAGCACTAGAGGTCTGACAGGTACTCCTTCACAAACATGATGGATATCAATCTCACCTTATTACATGTGCATTATATTTTAGATAACTTGTAATAAGGCAAACACGATATCTGTCACATTTGTGACAGAGTACCCATCCGCCAAACACTAAATCATACCCTAAGAACACTAGAGCTACACAGATTTACAGAAAATGACATAATCCACAAAGAAGGTAAAGATGGTTTATCTTTGTATGCAAACACTGTTGATGAAACAACCAATTGTGTGATCTGTCTCCAAGAGCTTTACAAAAGCAAAACATTTTATTTTGTAGAATTTAAGGCTGAAGTTTTGGATATCTTTAAACTAAGCAGCCACTAAACAACCACAACACCTTGGCAAATTTCATTTGCCTGGTATTAGTGTTTGGCTGAATCCTGTGTGCATTCATTTCTCAAATACACTCAAACAATTTTTTATAATTTTGACGTAGTGGCAATCTTTTTGTGGGAATTTCAGACTATGAGCAAAAAACGTCTTTAGATTTGCAATCACCCATCCCTACCTTGAGTCAGCTGCAACTCCTGCATATTGAGTTGAGGAGATTGTGGGACACGAATACCATGAACAAAGTAACGAGGGACAAAATATTGAAAGGTAAGTATGTATAGATTTTGCCTACCTAACCCCACATATGTGCTCCTTGACAACATATATAAATATCAAATATATCTTCAGGGTAGGTAGATGTGGTGCTAAGAATAGTTAAGATACACTTCCATCTGTGCACATACCTTTCGGTATTTTGCCCCTCTATATTTTGTCCAACATATTATTGTGCCCCGATATTCTTGTACTGGATATTTTAGAGTGCAATCCTGACCAGGATCTCTTTGTGTCATGTCTTCTCTGATAGTGCATAGGGACATGGAAATGTAAATTCTTATAGTAGGGGTGTACAGTTTTGTTTTACAGGGGCTGGATCTGTCACAGACAGGGAGTGATCCAGGGCCCAATATTTAGAGTGACCAGATATGCTATTGTCAGCGCTGTACCTCGTGTGCAAGTGAGCGGAGCTTGCAAAGCTGTTCACTGTGCTCTTCATGTTGTGTGTCTTTGTCCCTCTCTTTATCGAATGTGTCAAGTGACTTTACTAAAGTTGACTTTCACCTAAGTGTGTCTACTTTCTAATAAAAATGTTAGTGTCTATCATGCTCCTAATGCTTACTGTTCTTATTGGCAACATGTGGATCCCTTATGAGGCACATGAACCTTCTTGAACACAGATTTTGCCCAGTGGCCCATTACATGCTTTTGTTGCCCTTAGAAATTCTCCATCAGAATAAAGCTCCACACCACAAGAGACACATTCTTAGATCATCGGTTTACTAACAGAGTAGATCTTAGCCTAGATTAATGACCTCAGGATGACCCTGTTGTCATAGATCTGAGCTTGTGGGATCTGTCTAAAACCAGGAAGCACTTTGCACTCAGACGCCTGATCCCTGCAAGGCCTCTGAATCCTGGGAGAAGGCAGAGGCAAAATAAATATGATGGCTTTGGGTTCCATGACAGATTTTCAGGATCATCACATCATACGTTTTCGAACAATTAACTTATATTACGATCATTAACACAGTTAGTGGATGTTCTGAAAACCTGGCTTGGGATCTGTCCAATGGACCAATGTTTTGACATTCTCGACTTAGCACCCACTGCCACTCCTCTCTGCCATACCCCTTGGTTCCATGTTTTGAAGTGGCACATATTGCAACCATTGCCAAAATGTCTTTCGTTTATGTGAGCATTCTGTAGCAATGTGCTAGTGCAAATGTGCACATCTGTCCCTTGAGTGTCATGTGGCCCCTGCTCCACATTTCACAATGAGACACCACAACTGTTCCCTCACAAAGCAGAGCAAGCGACTCTTCCCTGTCAATGGTGTGATGTTCAACACAACTAACAACAAAGCAAGTTGTGACACACCGCGAAGACCTCTCATTCCGGGAAATTAGTTACTAAAGTTTACTCAGATCATCCCAACATAGTGAGGATCTAACTTTCTCCTAACCACAGCACAATATTCCACTTAGAGACTAGTATTCCCTCCTTTTTTGAAAACCAATTCATCTCAACAAAGAACTGTGGAGGTCTCTAAGGAGGTGAGTGTTTCTTGTAACCATAAGAAAAGTTTCCACAAATATGGTATACCGCCGCTGTATAGCATGCATTATAGCACATAACAAAAATTCTACTACATTCACTACTTTGTAATACCACCACATCACAAGGTAAGTATGGATAAGCATAATAGATGAAAACAATTAAGAGGATTAGGAAGATGATGTAAAGTCAAAAACCAACATAATATATTTACTTATTTTTTTATGACGATGTAGTGGTAGGCAATATACAGGATGCAAAATAACTGAATGTCGGTATAATTAACTTCCATGTAGTGTCATGCAACCCCATATATGAAAACGAAATTGCAACAAGAAGTAGCCACAGTCCAAACCTGCAGCAGAGGTATTCCTGAAGAAACTGCAGATTTCTTAGTCACTGTTAAAACTGGGGTTTCTAGTCAGGGTAGGCTAGATACACACTTAGAGACAACCTGTGCTCACTCTCTGGTGGCTTGGCACAGAGTATGCAGGCTTATCTAAAGAGGCAATGTGTAAAGAATTTGTGCAATACACACACACACAGTAACACAATGGAAACACCACAAAAACACCCCTACAGAGGTTAAGAAAAGTAGAGAATATTCATATGTGCAAAATGAGACCAGAAGAACAAAAATCCAATGGGTAGAAGCCATGATCTGATTTTTTTAAAGAATACACCAAAATTAGTGCTTAGATGTCAGTAGCGCTACAAGGTTACTTGAGGTCGCACTAGACATTGGCAAATTCAAAGTTCATGTTGACCGGGATGGAGGCTAGGCTGGCTACATGACTCATGCAGAGCCCGCTGAAAGAGTACCTTAAATGGAGCAAAACATTGATGTCGAGGAACAATGCAAACGTGCTGCGTCGGTTCTGATCCGCGTACTTGGGTTGAAGCATCGGTGTTGAGCCTCGCAGTCAGGTCCTGCATCGGCATCAAACTCCATTGAGATGAAGGCAATGCGTTCTTGCGAGATGGGCCATGCCGGTTGTAGAACCGCTGCTGCTGAGCAGCCTCTGTGTCGGCTTTGAAAGGCAATGCATCTGTTCCGATCGGTCAAAGGTGACAATGCATCAGTTTTGTAGCAAAACATCTGCAGAACCCACTTCTGATGTCCAGGACTGGAGAGGGTACCTCAGGAAAGGGTAGGGCCTCACTGGTGGCAGAGTCTAGCAGCAAAAGCAGAGTTGTAGGCAGCCTTGGATGTTCCTGAGTCTGCACAAGAACATGGGGCAAGCCAGCAAGCCCTTGGAATCACTCTGTGTCAGATGACAAGGTTCCAGTCCTTCCTCAGCTGGACATAGATCAGCAGGGTATCTCATCAAGGCAGAGAACAGTCCTTCTTGGAAAGCAGTCTAGCAGTGTGGCACTCCTTGCAGCATAGCAGTCTTTACTCTAGGCAGAGTTCTTTGCAGGTCCAGTAGTGTACTGATTTGGTGGGTCAGAGACCCAGTTCTTACACCTAACGTGCCTTTGACGGGGGTCACTTTAAAGTAGGGTATTTGAAGTTCACTGCTCCTCTTTTCATCCCAACCTGGGCTCCAGGCTATCAGTAGCGGGTAATTAGTCCTTTGTGTGGGGACAGGCACTTCCATATTCATATGTAAGTGCCAGCTCCCCTCCACCCTCCCTGCCTAGGAAGGCCCATCAGAATGAGATGAGTGCTCAGACACAGGTAACCTTCCTGTGTTTGAGGCTGTCTATGGGATGCACAAAGTGTTGCTGTCACCTACTCCAGATGTGTATTGGAGACAGGTTGCACGGCACACTGAGAAGGAAGAGCAGAGAAATGTCCACTTTCTAAAAGTGGCATTTCTAAAATAGCAATGATAAATCTGACTTTAGCATTAAAGAGGATTTATTGTTACCATTCCAATGATATGAAACATGATGTAGCTAATCCTTTCTGATCATGAATTACAGCTTAAAAGTATATTAAAGAATTCCCAATGCTGTCTTATGAGAGAAGTAGGTCTCACAGTAGTGAAAAACAACTTTGGGAGTTTTTCACTACCAGGACATTTAAAAACCTAAAAGTGCATGTCCTGTATTTTACTTTCATGGCACTCTGCCCTATGGGCTACCTACGGTGTACTTTAGGGTTGACTTATATGTAATAAAGGGGTTGTTTAAGGCTTAGCAAGAAGTTTTTAAATATCAAGTTGAAGTGACAGTGAAACTACACATACATGCTCTGCAATGTCAGGCCTGAGACATGTTTAAAAGACTACTTAAGTAGGTGGCACAATAAATGCTGCAGGCCCACTAGTATCAATTAATTTACAGGCCCTGGGTATATAGTATACTACTTTACAAGGGGCTTATAAGTAAATTAAATATGCCAACTGTGTCTACACCAATGTTACCATGTTAAGGGGAGAAGACTTCAACACTGGTCAGCAGAGGTAAAGTGTGCATAGTCCTAAGACAACAAAAAGATTCAGCAAAAAGTGGAGGGTAAAAGGCAAAATGTTTGGAGGTGACCCTGCAGAAGGGCCATTTCTAACAATCACCTACAACATTTAGAAATTCTCTTGAGCGTTTTAAAATTTAAGAGTTACTCTGAATCATGGTCCTTCTTGTCCCAGTCCTTAAAATATGAGGAGACCCACCTCCCAGGCAGACCGTTTACCAAGCATTGAACCTTTCAAAACTAAACAAAATTGTTTATTTAGGGGGTCATTCCTACCCTGGCGGTCCGAGACCGCCAGGGTAGGGGACGGAGGAAGCACCGCCAACAGGCTGGCGGTGCTTCTGGGGCTATTCTGACCGCGGCGGTAAAGCCGCGGTCAGAAAAGGGAAGCCGGCGGTTTCCCGCCGGCTTCCCGCTGCCCCTGTGAATCCTCCACGGCGGCGCTGCACGCAGCGCCGCCATGGGGATTCCGACCCCCTTCCCGCCAGCCTGGTTCTGGCGGTTTTCACCGCCAGGACCTGGCTGGCGGGAACCGGTGTCGTGGGCCCCCTAACAGGGCCCCACATTGATTTTCAGTGTCTGCTTGGCAGACACTGAAAATCGCGACGGGTGCAACTGCACCCGTCGCACACCAGCAACTCCGCCGGCTCCATTCGGAGCCGGCTTCCTCGTTGCTGGTGCTTTCCCGCTGGGCGGGCGGGCGGCCTTTTGGCGGTCGCCCGCCAGCCCAGCGGGAAAGACAGAATGACCGCCGTGGTCTTTTGATCGCGGTACGGTCTTCTGCCGGTTCCCGCCAGGCGGGCGGCGACCGCCACCCGCACAAGTAGGAATGACCGCCTTAGTGTTTATTGCAGTGACAATATGTCCCCTTTCCCAGCCATATGTATGTTGACAAGGATTAAGGAGTAGTGAGGTATTGCTATATTGTGATACCTGCCCAGCTGTGTTTTAGACTGGGCTGCGCAGATCCCTACTCATTGTGAACCAGTGGCAGCTGGTGACATTAGAAAGTGGAGGGGCTTAAGTCACCAGGCAAGCTGAACTTTACATGATAATGTCACATTATTTCAACACTTTATTTGTGAGGATAGAATGTGCAGGCGCACAAACAAATACTTTTAAACAACAGTCAGACGACCAAGTTACTGCGGCAGGGACGGTTCTTGTTTTTTTGCTTTTATATAGCAGAAACTTGACCTGAAGCTACTGGAGTGCTATACATGTGCATGCATTACATTAAACAAGAGTCTATTCATTTTTTAGGTAAGAGAGATTAAGTGATTTGCCTATAATTACAGTACATGGAGCCAACGCTGAGACTGCAGCAGCAAAGATGCCAAAGACTGCACTGTTTAGTGTTACCTCGTTGCACTCGGTAGTGCAGTCATTTGTGGGAAAGAGAACTATACCGCCACATGAGTGAAGAATGCATCAGAACCACAGATTATCTTTCCTGTTGACTGCTCCCAATCACTGATGAAAATGTAAGTATGTGAGGAGCCAACTACTAAAGACCACCCACTCCTACCTGATTCAGCCAGGCCGGCCTCTCTCAGCTCTTGATTCTCAATGGAACTTTCCTGATACCGCCCTAGGATGAATGAATGTGTACCTCGAGGCAACCAAAATTTAAATAGCTAAAACAAGGCCCTGCCTCACACCTGACGTAATTACCATTGCTTATGCCTAAAGGGCGACAGAC
Organism: Pleurodeles waltl; assembly: GCF_031143425.1. Taxonomy (NCBI): domain Eukaryota; kingdom Metazoa; phylum Chordata; class Amphibia; order Caudata; family Salamandridae; genus Pleurodeles; species Pleurodeles waltl. The sequence goes on along the minus strand of NC_090446.1, from coordinate 611,637,514 downwards.
ACCCTCGCATGGCACATGCGTAGTCGCTCCGACGTGTCAAAAAAAGGCACAATCTTGAGAATAATTTAAATGAAACAGCCAGTGGCGACTTGCTGCAAGCAGAAGGGGCAGGGAGGCGCACGGAGGGGAATCAAAATTAAATTTAAAATATTTTTTTTAAACCATGTACTTGAACACTGCACAGTGCTCTGCTTCTCCGTTTCCTCGCTACAGGCACTGGCTCCCAGCCTGCTCTGCGGCCAATCCTGACGCTGCTCAAAACAGCATCAGGATTGGCTGGGAGCGCCCAGCCAGGGCGCTCCCAGGCAGACCGGGAGCCTGTGCAGGTTCTCTCCAGCCCGGCAACTGTGTTGCTGGGCTGGAGATAGCCTACTATGCATGTGTGTTTAGCCGGCCAGAGATAGCCGGCCAAACACACATGCACTCTGAGGGGGGAGTGCTGAGCACTCCCCCTCACTGCTCGTCACCCCTGTGGCCCTGCCCTTTTACCAAAAAAACGAGCATAAACAAAATTTATTCTCGTTTTTTGGTAAAAGGTTTGCAGCTGCCACTGCTGGCGGGGGGCAGGGGGAGGACGCTGCTCTGTCCTAATGGAGGAGCTGCCCCTGGAAACAGCCTGGCCTTTTGCTGCTGACTTTCTTCTGTATTCCTGCCTCTCTTCTCTCCTTCCATGAACAGTGGGGTCACGCCCGTCAAGACCGCAGGTACGGGAGCCACCGAGACTCCGTTACTGAGTCGCCCAGGAAGAGGCTCTCTCCTATCTCACCCATGACTGAATATATGTGGCACTATCCTGCTCCTAGGGACACAAAGATAAAAAGAGTGTCCGAGGGGAGGTGTATGATGGTGTATAGACCATGACGTGAGGACATAAATAGGTTGAAGTGTCTAAGAGGTGAGCAGAGACGTTGACCCAAGTCATACACAGAGGGGAGGGGCGGATGAGCACTGTACAAGAGCTGACAAAGGCCTTGCATATTTCAATGTGCTACTTCCTAAACATTCACGAAAGCTGAAAATAAATAACAAGGTGAGTGTAGCTTGATGTACTTTGTTTATTTTCATCATTGAACTAAAAACATCATTATAGATTTTCATTGTCTTTTTTATCTTTTTTTATTTCCCCCACAAACATTTAAAAACGTTTTCTTAGGTGTTCACATGTTTTTCTGAATATTCGGATTGCCTCTGCTAATGGACCCAATGCCGCTATCAACGGAACAAAGTTTTCTTCAGATTTCAGTCTAACATAAGTCCGAGAGAGAATGCTAAATTTACGGAGTTTACAAACGCCGTATTTTGCAAGGCTTGTGAAGGTTTGTAAACTTTGAAAAACTACATCTGCGACTGCAAGTTAACTCCTAAAAGGGTTTAGCTCAGGCGTTTTTGTTGAAACTTTATTTGCAAAATACTTTCACCCCAAATGCCATTTGTACTGATATTTGTTTTCCATAAAATCTACTCTTCCAGGATGTCTTCTTGCACTTTTTAAAACCTCGCTTTCCTTGCAAAGCTTGCACAGCTTGTTACATTGTAAAATGATCGTCGGGAAGTTGTTTCTTATGGTCACTCTCGTCCAAAAAACACAATACATTAAAATTGCCTCGAAGCCGGTTCCACTTCTAGGTTAGCTTGAACAAAGCTTTCTCCATATCACTACACAATAGTTTTTTGTTATATATAGGGAAGGCTTTCCTATCACAACAGACCCAACACATTCTAAATAACAAAACAATTTCGGGACTCAGATCACAGTTTCCATTCTTTACGTCAGGCTGGAGTTGACTTGGACTAGCAGGACATTCAAACGCTTTCAAGCATTACAATTGTATACCACAGGAGGGCGCACGAACATAGGAGACAGGAGAACACTATTTTATTTAGAAAGCCATCCCCTAATTTCCCAGCTCTAGAGACACTGGCTGCCGGAGTAAACGATTGTCTGTAGAGTTTGCCTCAGGCCGTCGCTTGTGGGGGCGGGTTAGAGAGTGTGGGGGTTCATCCTTCTCTTCTGTGGCGCTCACATCTTCTGGGCCAAGTCTTTGATGGCCTCCTGAGCCTTGGCGTTAGCTGCCTCGATGGCGCTCTGGGCTTGCTTCGAGGCCTCCTCCGCAGCTGGCGGACCGGTTGTGCAGCCAAAGCAGAATGCGAGAAAATAGAGGAAAAAGGTCAGAACAGTGATTAAATTAAACTCATCTTGTCCCCCAGGGGTTGATAGAACGGACAGCAGGAGAAACGGGTTTGCAGCGTTGGATTACACTTTTAGCATATTTTCCAAGAGTAATAAAGCTCGGTGTGAGTAATTTACTAGTCTAGAGTTGTACATATCATTCTGGGATTTGTAGTCTTGGTACCATTATGAACTGTGACCACAGCTCCCAGGATGTTAAAAGATAAAAATAAAATAAATCTGAATTTAATTACTTACTCACGGAACTGTGAAACTCGAGAGCTCTGGAATAAGAGGGTAAGGAAACAAAGTAATGTGTGCGGGGAGGACATAAATCTTACATTTCCCCAGGTTCGTGTGTGAGTAACTCACTCGTCCAGGTTTCTCTATTCATTCTGAACTTGAAGCCCAGAATTAGGAATGTGATACAATTGCAGGAATTAAAAAAAACAGAGACCCCAGAAACACCTAAATTAGGGGATCAACGTGTAGCATCGGGAAGCGGGTGGCGGAGTTGAGAGGGGCAGAGTTATGGAAACCAGAGGTTGAGAGTCAATTACTACATTTTTATTTAAACAAAAAAAAACATCTTAAGGAAATTGGCAACAATGTCAACCTTGATAAAAAAATCTGTTCTGGCTTAATTGATCACAAACACTGCATTTGAAAATATCTCGTGGGGTTAATGCAGCTGCTGGAGAGTTTCTTGGTATACCATGTAAATCTTGGGTAATATTAATAATGGTAATATAGCTGTGTTTTGTTTAGTCACAGTTTTGACTCATAAAGTGGCATTGTGGGTAACTATATCTCCTGCAAAGCACATTGCATAACATGCAGCTGACAGATTTTTATTTTATGTTAATAGGTGAGTGTGTAACGACTTTTGACAAAATGACAGTAGAGTAACATAGGCCCCTGCAGCCCCTAGAGTGCAAGGGGGGGTTTGAGCTCCAGGGGGCCCCATCAGCGCCATGCCATGGCCAGAGAGCTCCTGAGACCGAAGGGAGCCCACCTATGTACTTTGCAGGGAGGCCCCCACAAGTTTCATTATGCCACTGCACAGAGATCCTTTTGTTACTTGCAGCCCAAAAATTGCAATCCTTCTAATGTAGCACAATGAGCTATGAACCATTGCCAAGAAGCTGTGTGTAAACTGCAAAGTATGGATTTACAGTTTTTTCTCAATCTGTCGTTGTTTTAAGGCTGCTAAAAATGGATTATTTGGGTAATAATGAAGCCTGATGAGTACAGACAACCCCATGTACTGCCTATATTCTAAATCCTTAATTTGTGTTTCGTCAGGTCAGGCACTCCTAATATATAATCTCTACCAATACCGATGACATGTGACTCCTCCACCTTTAGCCCCTCATTGTCTTATGTAACACATCCTGTGCATTGATTTACACACTTGCATGATTTATTGTGAATTTATAATGCATGTGTGTTTTGTAAAGCTCTCTCACGACCTTCATTAGGATAAGGAGTGCTATGAAGAATTACATTTTAAAAAATAGTGTTATTTAAATTGTTATTTGTGTAACTACAAATAGAGACGCACACATCTGGCATTCTTACGGTGGACGGATGTCTGTAATATCATTTATCGATCTGTGCAATACACACGACAAAAAACCTGTGAATACAAAGAATAAAACTGAGCTATTCATGCATGACCTGGGAAATGCGTGAGCTTTGGGACACTGAAATAACCCTCTCAGGTACAAGTAATGGGTCCAAAGGTGCTCCATTATTAAATCTGAGGCAAGTGAAAGAGGTGAGTGTTTTGTGAAATGTAGAAGTAGTGATTGACATGACACAGAGCTCTCTTGCACCAGAATTCCTTTGCCTAAGTATTGTCTGTGAAAAATATTGTGTCCTTAACATTGCTTCCAAAAATGTGACTTCAATGGACTTACTTAAAAATCTAAACTCAATAGTCTTGTTTTGTCAGGCAAAATATAGGGAACAATATTCTGACATACAACTTATTTGTGCATGAGTATACACCAGGATTTTCTTCGCATTCTAGTACTTTCAGTCCTGATTGTGTAATGGGATAAACAGGGCTACAGGTTCCAGAATGCTAAGTACGTGTATGGATCTGACAAGTTAAAATTGCATGGACTGGGAAGGCCTGGACTGAAGATGAAAATAAGGCCCGGAGAAATGTCCTGACCAGCCCAAAACTGCTTTGGTTTTGTCCCCCTTGGGCTTAGATGGTTGGGTTATGGCATCTCATCCAGCTCAGAAAGCAACTCCTTAACAGGCAGTCCATAGGGAAAATGCCAGAGTGGCAGTCCAAAACTGCAGGCCAGTAGTGGACTGTTGCATAGTGGACAGTCTGCCACAATTAAGGCCTCGTAGCTTTGTCAGCCATTTATAAGAGTCATCATGTGGGTCAAGTATTGTGTTCTGGCCCATCTCTGATTGAATGGTGACTGTCAATTTTGGTGTAGAATTGCCTTCTATAGTGCTTTTTGCCAATTTCACTGGGGCCAGGCAAATACATCTCTTCAGTGGTAGCTCCTCCGCAGTGGTGGAGGAGGGTTGCCCCATTGGCCCAGAGCCAGCAGCTGTAAAATAAAGCAATATTTTATTATCGTTTTATTTTTCAGCTGCTGGCTGAGCCAGCGTGTGTGTGTTCAATGTGTGTACTTGGTTTGTACATGGCTAGTTTTGCTGTGCTTGTGGTAGAAAGGTGGTGAGTTTGGACTGCTGGCGTGGCATCTTTCAACTGCGGTGGCCTATGGGTTATCTTCTGCCTTTTACTCTCTGTTGGATATCTGTACATGGATTACCTTGTGGACAGTTTTCCGCTGGGGACAACATGATAGATCAAAATGTGGCAAATTGGAGCTGTGATGGACGCATGAAGAACAGTAAAGTAGTAAGTGATAGAAATACTTGAATTATCTAAATCTCTGTTGATTACTTGGGGTGCTTTCCAGCCAATCACCTTTTTTATGGTCTGTGTCATTACAGGCAGCGACCAACCGTAGGGAAATCATTTTGGCACAATTCGAAAGGGAAAGCTCAGCCTAAGCTGCCAGGCCATTTCAGGGACATAACCTGGTAGGTCTGGCTGGACTCTTCTTCTTAGATAAGGACCAAAGCTTATTTACAGTTGGTCACTGTGTGTGTGGCTAAAAGGAATGGTCTGAAATGTAGCCGAGAATAGCTATCAGTGGCTGTGAGTAAATAGAGCATCCTGTCAATCATTTTTTGTCTTGTCTGGGTGTATGAAGGGAGCTGTGTGTAATGTACGCTGTATCTGTGAGTGTACTTGCACCTGTGTTGTGTCGTGATGGCTAACGTTTTGGTTTTGCCTTATTAGATTCATCTTCCTAGCTCAAACCATAGAGAAAAATGATAGTGCTCAGCTTAGTTACACTAGGGCTGCTTACTAAAAGCAGGCCAGCAGTGGCATAGCCAGCGTGTCATGGGCCCTAGTGCAAGGAAGGAAATGGTCACCCTGGCCACTGTTTGAGCTGTGAAATACAGCAATAATCAGGGTTCAGTGGGCTCCTCAGGCCTTTGGGCCCAGGTGCCACTGCGCCTGCTGCACCAATGGAAGCTACTCCCCTGCAGACCAGGAGATATTATGACATGGACGGTCAAATCCTCTAGAGGTTTAGAGGGGCTGGGAAAGAATCAGTCATACCTGGCCGGTTCCCATGCAATGTTGGTAGGGTTGAGGGACAGACAGTCACATTTTAGCCCTGTCCCTTTCCAAAACTAAAACTGTTGGGGGAGAATTTATCACATTTAAGTGTCCTCGTTTAATTACCTGTTTTAGTGGTTTCTTTGGTGGATTCCGACGCCGTTTGTACCACGTCTTGGGCTGCTAAAACTAAAAGAAGAAAGGAAGTAACTCAAAGAGGTGCAAACTCAGACACAAGTAAGGTAAACCCAAGGCCACTGGAATTATGAGGCAAGGGATGACCAAATTATGCAACAGTGTGCACTAAATTATGCGTCAAGAAAAAGCAAATTATGTGGCTTAATGCAGCACATTTGGTGATAGTACTGCTTCATTATTTTGTCACTTTTACACATTAACACGGTCTGCACAAATGTTTCATCGAATTAGTGTCGATTTAACACCCAAACATAGCAATAAGCAACAATAAGGTGGCCAGTCAACCTTTATGAACGGCCTACCTTTATATGACAATATGTCGCTGCCTTTTTAGTGAATTTTAATATGTTTGAGCTACAAACAAATTTGTTTTGTTAAAATCATCAGATGATGTGGCAAATGATAGATTATGTGGCATATGTGGCTGCAAAGTCACTTAATTCCACTGGCCATGTGAAGGAACAAGACATGAGTTAGCTTCAGATGGGCTAAAGTTATCAATGATCCTTTTTTGCGATCCACTTGTGATTGTAATTTGTTCCCCTAGTCACTTGTGGAAACCTACTACAATTATGGAACTCAGCTGAAGATAGTTCAGCCCCTCTTAAAGTCGGCCTATAGGAAAAATCTCTGTCAATCTGTAGATGGTACTCACGGGAATGAATGTCTCTCGAGTTCTCCCTTCGAGCCATAGAATGCTGCTGGTGACACAACTATGATTAGGGCCACTGGAATTATGCATGGGAGGACCAAAGTATGCGGCAGAGTTTCTAAATTATTTGGCGAAAAAAAGTAAATTATGCAAGATACTGCAGCACATTTTCTGATAGTATTACCTCTTTATTTTGTCATTTCTACATGTTAACACTATCTGGGCAAATGTATCACCTCGTTAGTACCAGTCCGACACCAAAATGCACCGATAAGCAACAGAAAAATGACCAGTTAACGTTTGTGAAGGACCTTTAACTATGCAGCAACACGTGTTGCCTTATTTTTAGTAATGTTTCATCCATTTGAGTTAGAAACACATTTTTTGTTAAGATCTTCAGATTCTGTAGGATATGATGAATCATGTGGCAACTGTGACAAATCCATAATTATGCAGAAAATGCCACAACCACAAAATGGCATATTTTCAGTGGCTCTGGCTAAGAACCTGTAATTAAAGTGAACAAATTCTAATCCTTTGTACAAATGTGCCTTTCGTACAGCCACATTTAAATTCTATAAATTCTATTCAGATAACATTTTGAATGTGTCTAAACCACCCACAGTCCTTTTTTTCTGTTCTTAAAGAGCTGCATGCACCCCCTAAATTGGTGGATCCAGCTAACTGTAGACAAGTGCAACCATATAACTGATTTTTAACTAATAAAGTCACAGTCATACATGCGCCGCTATCCCAGTCTTCTTTCCTCTGACTTCCTACGTCTGTCACCACCAGCTTTCTGAACAGACCCCTGGCAATGTTATCTAGTATCTCTTCCCTGAATGAGGTGGACTTTGTCGCCCTGGTTGCCTCAGGTAAATCCACTGGTTCTCCCTGGTGCCTCGCACATGCCCAGCATCATAATGCATGCACAATGTTAGATCCTAGCTGGCCTAGAGACTTCATAAACACCCTGCTCGCTGAATGCCTGAAGTTAGCTCTTCTGGAATCGGCATGCGTGACTTCTTTGCAAAAGAAGCTTTTCTGGATCCAGAGAACTTATCAAACTATCATCCTATTTCTCGGCTGCCTTATTTATAAATTCTACTTGAGAGTCAGCTCCCTGACTTTGTGGAAACTGGTTGTCTTTTACATCCAGACCAGATGAGTTGTCACTCTGCACGTAGCACTGAGATTAGGCACATATCTGTCTGTTCTTGACGATTTACAGCGCTACAGATTCACATAGCCAAGCTGTCCTGACTCTTTTAGCTCTCTCAGTGACTTTCAACACTGTAAGTCATTGTATTATTCTGTGCAGACCCATTGGTTTAAGGAGTAAAGCTCTTCCCTTATTTTGGTTTTCAGGTTTTCCTGCTTTTTGGGTTTCTTTCCCACCCTATGAATCTTCTACAAGAACTAGTACTTGCGGTGCTCCTCAGGACTCCATCTTGTCACTGCTATTATTCAGTCTTTGGATGATCTCCCTGGGTCACTGCATTCAGTCTTTCGGGCTTGATCTCTTTCTCTATGTCAACAACACCCAAATCATTATCAAGTAAGCAGCTCTTCAGCTGTATCACTGTCTCTCCAAAATCCATCTTTGAATGAGTACAAACCAATTAAAACTTAACAGATACAAGATGGAAACTCTCTTCCCCATTACGCAGTCTGTGCTCTTGGAACTACCTTTTTAGCCTACTTCTCCAGCCCCTGTGCCTACTCCCGTGAACACTTCAAAACACCTGGGAGTAATGATCGAGTCTTCCTTGACTCTAGCTGATCAGACTTCTTTAGTGGTGAAGTCTTACTTCTTTCAGATGCACATAGAAGAGTGAGTCCTCCATCTTTTTCTTTGCCACACAAGGTGCAAATTCTGACCACTTTTGTATCTGCAGGCCTCGACTGCAGATATCTCTCATGACCTTCCAGGCTATTTGTTCTAGAAGTTGCATTTTGTCCAAATCTACGCTGCTATACCATTACTTGGTTTTCACATGAGGGACTGTATTTGACCAGCCCTAGCTTCTTTGCATTGGCTGCCTATGAAGGAGTGGATCCTGATGAAATCCATGTGCTTGGTGCACAGAGTGTTCGAAGATGACAATTTTGAGCTGTTTAAAGCAATTATGTCATCCTGCAATTTTCCTCCTTTTCAATTGACATTTCCTCTGGTAATTTTTCACGTCATGGTCCCTGACATCAGGGATCACTTAGTTTATAATTCTAAGCCAGGTTTTTGCAGTATGATGGAGAATGAAGTAGGTGAAAATGTTTTCTTGCCTTTATGTATGGGCACCTAAAATTTCTAGATAAATGTCTTCCTTTTTCCTGGAATAAGTATGCATTTGACTTCGTAAGGTAATACTTTGCAGAGTGAACCCCTGAAAAGCTGGGTGGATCTGAAGAGTGCACCTGGTGTTGCATGTTGGCTGCTTCCCTGCAGTTTAGCTCAACAGAAGCCGACAAAATAAGCAGTGCAGGAGAGCAGGCCTAAGAAGGGTGACCCTGCCGCAGAGGACATTTTCCTCCCTGTACCTATAGCCAGCCCTAAGTCCAAACGCACCACCCTCCTCTCATACAAAAGTAGCCCCCTTCAACCTTCCCCACACACAGTGGGGTGTTTAGCTAGTCTCTGTAACCTCTACTTATATTGTGAGGGTGCAGGGCAACAGTTTCTGCCCCCCACCTCTGACCTTTCACCAAAGTGGTTGAACACAGTTAGGCCCTGTTCTGGTTTTGGTGATTGTGAACTATTTCTGAGCCAGTGTTAAACTCTATGTTGATAAGGAGCGCCACTTGAGCTTTAAAACCCCTTATACTACCACGGTCCTCTCTGCAGACTTCCACGAACTGGGGTCCAAAAGCTGTTACATTGTTCAATACTGTATTGTAACTCTTGCCACCCTGTGTCTTGCGGAAATAATAATGGCCACTGACTGCCTGACAACAAGAGAATAGCTGAGATTCTTAACTGACCAGCTGACGCCTGAGGCCTAGTAGACACACTGCGAGGCCCACTGCTCCTGAGGCCTCGCTTGTTTAGCAGGCGAAGGCAGCCATCCTACGCATGTTCGTATCTACACTGGGTCAGATGCCAACAAAGGTAAGGGCTAGAGACTTCTAGTTTTCAATTTTCACCGCTCCGCTAATCCGAGTCAATATAAATCAGCGGGGCAAACGTCCGAGGGAAAAGGTTCAGCAATGGAACGAGTATAGATGTGAAATAGGAACTGACAGGAGACAGGCAGGTACAGACGTGATTCATGCATAAATGCGAGCCTTATAATGGCGCGAGCCACGGATAGTTGCGAGACATCTCTAGATAAGAGACAAGTACAGATGCGAAAAGGATACAGACAGGAAACAAGTGATCGGAGACATCCACAGCAGGGTCAGTACAATTATGTAGTGGGAAAGACCAAATTATACGGCAGGGTTGACTAAATTATGTGTACTTTGACACATTTTGTGATAGTTTTACTTCATTACTTTGTTAGTGTAATACATATTGGCACTCACAAACGTTTCACCTCATTAGTACCAGTTTAGCAATCAAATACAGCCATAGGCAACAGAAAGGGTCCTGTCAACCTTTGTGAAGGGCCTTCCCCTATGCGGCAACACGTGTCACAATCTGTTTTGTACCTGTTGATCTGTATGAGTAAGAAACAAATATGCAGCAGGTGATAGATTATGATTCAAATGTGCAAATCCATAATTATGTGGAAAAGTTGCGGCTGCAAAACTGCATAATTCCAGAAGCCCTGTTCTACAGGCTTGAGATGGCACATATAAAAACAGACATGAAAACTACAATCAGCAGGCACTCGTGACAGTTGCAGGGCCAAGGTTGGTCCGAGCACGAGACACTAAGACACATGAGACAGGCATACACCCTAAAGGCGTGCAGATCCAGGACAAGCACAGATATCGGACGGGTGCCCTCAAGAAAGCATCAGAGCGTGAATTCTAAAAGCACGAGACATAATGACGTGTAAATGTAGGAGTGTTATGGATATGAGAGTGCTTCAGACCGACAACAGCTACAGGCACAAGACGCTGGGTGACACAGCTACAGATGTATGACAGGTACAGTGGAAACATAACAGAAATTCCTGATTTCGTCAGCCCATTAGCCCACTGGTCCTGTCTTAAAGGCACCACTATAGGGCATCAGCTTCTGGACATGCTGCAATGACCCTGTTATAAGGCTGTGGTCCTAATCACCCTTTTCCTAGATCGTGACCTAGAGGGCCTGTTATAACAGGCCTACTCCTCACTTTTGAAAGAAGGCCGCTCCATGGCTCTGGTGTTAACAGGGCCATCTCAAGAGCTGTGATATGACAGCCTTCAGCCCCCCAAATGCCATGAAGGAACCTTACTTGGAGTGAGGACACCTTTGTATAGAGAATTAGCATTATGGAGCACCCACAATCAAGCCTCAACTCCCGTTACCTGGACTACGGCAACAAAACGTCTATAACAATTTCTGTATGAAGAGAATGCACTCTAACCACCCTCGCCGATGCTAACCATAACTCCACTTACTGCTCTAACTCTGATCTGTGCTTTCACCCAAGCCGACCCCTATCTCAGCTGTATTCCCACATTTTACCTGTATCCTAACCGTGTACCTAGCCCCCATCCCAACCCTAGCACAGCGACCCACCCTAACCCTAGGGCTATCCCTGTGTGGTAATTCTGTGAGTGACACCTGTTAAGTGTATGTGCTAAGTGCAAGTTTAAGGTTTAATGAAAAACATGCATCCAGTATCGCTTCTACTTTTATAATTGTGGGTTAAAAAATAGATTCATTATAACTGCTCTTGTTCATAGAGGTTCCTTCATAACAACATGTCTTCTTAAATGTTTTTTCACAATGAAGAAATGTATAGAGCTCTGTCAGAAATCGCACAATAGGTCTTTGTAATGGGACCTATCAAGTCCTGGGCCTGACACAAAGCCTTCTCCCACCCATAGAGGGCTTTTGTATTAAAACAATGTCTCGTTGGTCAGTTTTAACATCTCCGTTATCAAACCCGTGTATAGGGCTCTGTTAGAATGGCCACGAGATTGTAAAGCCTGTCATACTCCTCTTTCCATACAGCCATCTACTCATGGTCATATTAAGAAGTTCACCATAGGGCACTATCAGGACAGCTATGAGATCCTGGTGCACATATAAAGCCCAGCCCAGGTCTCTGTAATTGAAACAGTCATCCTGTTACCTTGACATAAACATCTGCTGTAGGCCTCGCTTATGAATTCTAATACAAGGTTTTGCTATGGAACCTGAAACTCATCAAGTCTTGTGCTTCTTGTAAAGTGTATGTTTTATGGCTCTGTTGTGATAGGCATCAACCACAGTTGTGCCATTCAAATATCAGCTAGTAAATGGATTTTGAAACTTTACCTTGATGCATTGAAACTTTACTTATATTTGACTTCTTTTATTAACTTTTTAATTTAGTGTCTTAGAAGAGGTCCTGGACGATGCCTTTTGCTAACTAAAACTTCCAGACAAGGACCTCCTATGTATTTCCTCTTCTTGGAACAGAACAAAGTGCGTGTTGCCTAGTACCAGCTAGTAACAAACCGCAAACAAACAGCAAATCCATCAACTGCTAAGAACAGATCAATGCATTCCCTCTTCCCCTAGCTCTCAGATAGCTATAATAAAAATGTAAATAGCAAATCTCAACCAATAGAAAAACTGACATCGGCGTATATATAATGGTTTGAGTGCGAAACAGAACAATCAATGTACCTCCTTTCAGACGGTAAAGCAGTAAAAGAAACGAGAAACAGTTTTTAAGCAAAAAAGTTGCTGAAGAAAGCATGTCTTTCTCATCCTTCCAGACATCCTGAACTACACCTTGCATATCTAGAGCCATAAGTGGGCTTGAGAGATGTTGACCCTCATTTAGAGTTTTATGGAAAATGTGCCGTTCTTTGTGCTATTGCCACAGATTTAATTTTAAATGGGTACTATGCCTTTTTCTGCAGTAGAATGTGTTGTTAGCACCACGGTTTCGCAGGTATTGATGGAAATGGCTTTCCCATGCTGTAATGTGGTAATGCTATAGTACCACAACTTGTCAAATTACGAAAAAGTGTAACGTATGGGATAAAATGCTTGCCTCACAATGAATCGAGGTTTTCATGTACTAATCTTATCTAATTGAGGGCATTAGTCTAAAGCCAAAGTAGCAACCATATTTGCTGAGAATCCTGGTAAAAAGCTCTGAATACTGTTAGATTAGCTTATGTTCTAGGGCCATGTTAATGCTCCTTTGCAGAACTCTGTTCCCACTGTCATAAATTATGTTTCTTGAGGACATTTTATTACACTTGTTTAGAGCAACAGAAAAGGGATGCGTAAGGTTTCCGATCTACTCAAACCCTCAACTGGCATAAAAATTAATGTACAAAACCATTTATGTTCGTCTAAAAAAGTGCTAATTAATTCAGACCAGTACTTTTACAGCTGACCAATGGCCTGTCAAGAACTTGACTTTGACTCAGTTTTTGAAAGTAAACAGAGCACATTATATCCCTTTGTCAAATTAGGCACAGGCATTTCTTCAAAACAGTGGGTCCCATTACAGGACATAGGAGTTTTGCAGGCCACAAGCCTCACTCAGTGATGTAACGGCTTTGCACCTAAACCCATCTTACCCTCTTCTGAGTTTGTAGTCATTGCATTAAAAGTATTGAGACTGTCACTGATCTATCAATCATGTTCTAACAAGATCCTGCTAATTTATTTCCCATTTGAAGTGCCGGAACTCACCTGCTGTATCTGTCACTGTTTTCACTGCAGCGTCTGATTTTCCTTTCACATTGCCCAGGGACTTCTTCATGCTGTAGCCTTGTGGAGCCTGATTCCCCACCTCTTTGGATATGGTTCAGCTTGTCTTCTGCTGTGCTGTTGCCAACGTGCTAACTGCATGTGAGTTCAGCGCTGCTCATTTAATACCCAGCCCTCATGCACCGACACCAGTGAAACTCTACAAAAAAGCCCTCTGGGCTAAATAGTGATGGCTTTGTGTAGATTGGGCATTGGATGTCTGAGATTTGTGTCTCCTCTGGTCTTTGTCTCCCATTTCAGCATCATGTAGAGCTCTATAGATGGAATAAAATAATTAAATGAAATAATCTGCATCGGTAGGCTCTTTCTTTCTCTCTGGCCTACTCAAGCCTACATGAAGGGATTTAGCATGTCAATTTTGAGAAAGGCCAGGACCATCAGGAAGTGCACTGGCCCGCAGCGGCAGGAGTTGGCATTCAAAAGCAGACAATGCTCCCGGAATGTCAGAAGAGCCAAAGCCGCACAGCCAGAATGATCTAATTATTTTTAGCAGACTCATCATAATTTTGGCTTGGGTGATTCAGGCTCTTTTTGGTCTGTTAGATGTTACTGAGTTTGGAGTATATATTTAATTATTTTTCTCTATATATTAATTACACTAGTCTATGCTCTTTCTGCAACGAGACACCACATCATGGTGATTGTTTAGGGTAAGTGCATCCCCCCTTTCTGGTGATTTCACAGAAGTGCAAGTTTCTCAACTCCTTTCCCTCCCTACCATCGCTTTCTCTCCTCTCTCTCACCCTCTCTCTCTATTACAATGTCTTGCTGTCAGACACACATGCACACACACACACACATACACACAAACACATACATAAAACATATACACCATAGACAGCAGTAGTTCATACTTCCCTGACACATACTGCATTACTGCTGCAGGATAAGTAATTATGCTGCAGTGGCAGTAGTTTTGCAATGTATTCCTCACATAGGTGTGGCTTGGGCAGCAACACTGCAACCTTCTCTCACACACAAAACATGGAAATTATAGACAGGAGAGATGCAAGGTTCCCTCATATGACTCTAATGCTCAATAAGAAGCAACAGAACAGAATAGGAAGCACAAGCATTGAACAGGTTCAGCACAGACAGCAGGGGTACACTTTTCTAAGGTATACAGATGCAGCACAAGCATTAGCCTTCAGTAGCCTTTTACGTTTCCCTTTAACATTAACATTAACAAATACAGCATGGACAGCAGTATTGCATGTTTCCACAGAATAGTATACAAGAGTGTAAGTTTAGAGGGGGTAAAAATTGTGTTTTTGATTGAAGGAAGTGAAAAGCCTCTTCAAGCAGAAACCAAAATCCTTGTCAAGGTGAACCAAAAATGACACTAAATTAACCAGTGCTTAAACCTGTGGAAGCTTGGCACAAAAGCAGCGAGGCTTAACTTAGAAGTACTATGTTAAGAATTAATGCAGCACACAAACAGTACTAAAGCGAAAGCACAACACAAGCTATACCCTGCACCAATTTAGAAAACAGAGGAAAATTTAACAAATGAAGACCAAAACGAGAAAAATCCAATAGTAGAACTGGAGATGTGCAAGTTTCAAGCTTTCAGTAAAAATAGTGCCAAAAGCAGAAAGAGCTAACTGTGCGTATATGGTTGCGCTAGGCCGAGGCAAAATCACAAGTTCAGACTGACAGTGATGGAGTGTGGGGTGGATACATGGACTGGGTTAGTCTTGCTGGAAAAGTTACTTTCTCAAAGTCAGGCACCCAAAGTTCAAAACGTGAGGATTTCACTGAAGGAGATCAATTGATGCCAGCCAAGGATCCAGGACCTGGGAAGCCATCTCTTGCAGATCTGGAACTCACTCCAGCAGAGGCCAGCAGGGCTCAGGAAGGTCCAGGAGCAAGTTCAGGCAGGGACAGTTGCAGCAAGGCAGCCGGGCAGTTGCAGGGAGTCCTCTGAACCTTGTTGTGTCCCGGTAGCTCAGAAAAGAAGGTAGCCAGCTTACACTTGGAGTTACACAGGTTAGCATCAGCCAGGCCCCAAGCAGTAAGGCAGTCTGCTGAAGAACAAGGCAGGTCTCAAACAGCAGGGCAGTCCTCTGGTGGTAGCAGGGTAATCCTCTCAAATACAAAGCAGGACTTCTGGTGAACAAGGCATGCCTCAAGCAGCATGGCAGTCTTCTGGGGAACAAGGCAGTCCTTCTTCTGTAATGTCAACATATCTAGGAGTGTACTGATGAGTGGCTCAGGGGGTCCAATATTGATACCTGGTGCCGTCCTTTGAAGCAGGAGAAACTTCTATTTTACCCCACATCTGGTTCTGGAAAGCTCCTTCCTTCCACTTTCTTTCCCTGCACAGGCTCCAAGAGGTCTAGGGTGACAAAAGACTGGTGTTAAGTTCCTTTGTGAGTGTCCTGAAGGTAGCCCTTTGAAATGGTAGTGAGGCAGGGAACAGCCCTGCCACTCCCTTCCTGGCAAGGTAGCCCTATCGCAGTTATAGACAGGTCCTATTGCTCGCTTCCTGTACCCAATGCACATTCCTGATGGTGGGAGTAATGAACAGGACAAGGCAGCTGGAAACTGCTAAAAGGCCTCAGAAAGTTTGGGACAGGAAAATACCAACTTTTTAAAAGTGTTATTATCAAAATTGTAATCCAAAAGCAGACTTTACCATCAAAGAGGATGTTAAGTTATAATTCATTTGAGTCCAGACATGACATTTATAATTGCTCTTAATCAAAAGTTAGCACATATTAAATGTAATAAAAATAACCCAAAGTTATCCTACGGGAGAGGTTACTCTTACAGCGTTGAAAAGTGAATGTAGGAGTTTTTCACTACCAGGAAGTGAAAAACTTAAAACACATGTTCTCCTTTTTAAATACAGTGCACCCTGCCCTATGGGTTGCTTAGGGCCTACATTAGAAGTGGCCTCTATGTATTAAAAAGAAAGGTTTAGGCCTGGCAAATGGTTTATTTTTCCAGGTCGAGTTAGCAGTTCAAAACTGCATTTTGGGCTACAATGAGAGTCCTTAGATATGTTTTAAAAGACAATGTTTAGTGGGTGGCAAAATGAGTGCTGCTGCCCACTAGTGGCATTTAATTTACAGGCTCTGGGTACCTGTGGAACCATATACAAGGGACTTACATGTAAATTAATTGTACCACGTATGTGTAAGCCAATTTTACAATGGTTTAGGGGGAGAGCACAACCACTTTAGCACTGGTTAACAGTGATAAAGTGCACAGAGTCCTCAAAGCCAATAAAAATGGATTCAGAAAAGAAGAAAGGTGAAGGCAAAGGATTTGGGGGTGACAGCCAAGTCCAATACGATGCAAAGATGCCTTACAAGTTTCCATCACGGTCACATAACAAGTGCTACACAGACTACAGCAGTTCAAAATTGGAGTGCACACACTATGTTTAGCTTGACAGCAGTAATATTAACCTTCTTTCTGTGATGATAGGTACAGAACCAGCAGTAGCAGGCTAAACATTCGTTACATTCACATGCCTGCCAGCTCACACAGTGTAGAACCACTGTCACAAGGCGAGCTGTGAATTAATGTACAGAATAGCTTTCCAGATCAGGTGTGAATGCTCAGCACAGCTTGGCTCCAATTAAAAACTCTGCAGGACATGGGAGGTGGCACCTGAAGATTTTGTTCTTGATGGGGTAGGCAGAGGGTTGAGTGTTTAGGCAGTGCAGGGGGTTCAGTGCCCACTCTCCATAGCCCTGCCCCTTCTCCAAGGTCCCACACCATTTCTCCTGTTGGAAATTATTCTAAGGTTGACCGGTCTCCACAAAGAGAAGGTACATCACAACAGCAGAAGAGCCAGCTCGCTCCTACCGGGAGAATAGCACCTCCAGCACCAAGGTACACTTCAGCCACTCACACAGCAGGTACTACACACCTTCAGCAGTGCAAGCTTCCTTTGCACACAGAACAGCTACAACACTCAGCATTGTGAGCGCTTCCTCTACACACAGGAAAGTATTTCCTGTGCAGCAACAGTGCGTAAATACTTCACAACTATGCATGTGAATCACAGCATGGAGAGCAGTAACACCCGCTTCCAAGCAGTAACTGCATTTGTCACTGAGATGCACATTTCCGATTATTAATGCATTCTTTAAGGTATGTTATGTTGTGTTATGTTATGTTATGCTATCAAGCTTCGGGTACATTCTTGCCCAGCTCTTGAGGGTTCTACCGCATACTGCAGTGTGTTTTCCTGTTTAAATAAGATCTTCAGTAGTGTGGTTGTGGTTAATATTTTCCATGTGGTTGTACTGTGGTGTGTTTAGCCAGAGATCTTTACCATTTTGGGCACATGCCAGCTCAACAATTGTTTCCCGGGCCAGTATAAACCATATGACCTTATGTCTACCAGGCCTCCAGAGACCTGGGGTTTTAGAGAGCTCATGGCAGAGGTTGTACTGCAGACCCCCTACTCCAAAAAGGAAGTGCAATGGTCAGACATATGGTCAAGTTGTAAAGGCCTCTATAATTGCAGGTGGTGTGTAGGTCAACACCCGACGCAATATAGGCCATTGTCACCAAAGGTAATAATTATGATTATCCATCAGCTGGAATTAACTTTAAAAATTAATATGCCCTCTGAACGGTTAACATATAATTCAGTATAGTTTGGGATTATGAGGGTTTGAATTAGCAGGAAATGCCTAACAAATGTCAATGTTGTTCTGAACAGAGGCCCCCAACCCACGTCTTAACCAGGGCCGACAATATCCGTAAGATGACACTACACGGACAAATGTTTAACAACAGGGAGTTGGGCCAGTCACCTGAACAGGAATGGCCTAACTTTATTTTGTCAATCACTGTTAGTTTATGTGGTGAACGTATGATCTCCTCAAACAGAAACATACGTAGAAAGGAGTGACTCAGTGTTAACCCACGAACCAGTGTTTCTCTGTAGACAACCCGTTTAGATCCAGAGCTGCCCCTGGTGTGGAGATCTGGTATAAGGGGAGTCAAAAGACTGGCACATGGTTGTGAAAATATGTTTTCCTTGGGGCTGATAGACGGAGCAATTGTGAATATTTTGCACCAATGGTGGGCTGTGATGTCACCCACTAGATGCCAACTTGTGTTTTGTGGGGCGCTCCAGAGCAACCTTGCAGCACAAAAATGGTAAGGAGTCACAACCCCTGCTCATCGCCTTCTGGGTGAATACTTGAATGACCAGGGAGGCTTTCTTCTGGGGCGTGGTGCTAGGCATTCACGTCCACGAGGGATGCTGACTCGAGTATGTAGTATCGATTTTTAGAGGCTGGTCCTGGTCTGTATCAGAAGTCTCCTTTCAATGGAGGTTCGACTCTCCTTTGAACAAGCAGGCAGTCCACAGGGAAGGTAGGGTGACCACCCTAGCACGGTATCCAGTTCTAAACATTTCACCAACATATTGGCCCTGATTCTAAGCTTGGCGGGCGGCGGTAGCCGCCCGCCAAGCGGGAACCGCCAGAAGACCGTACCGCGGTCAAAAGACCGCGGCGGTCATTCTGGGTTTCCCACTGGGCTGGCGGGCGACCGCCGTAAGTCCGCCCGCCAGCCCAGCGGGAAACACCCTTCCCACGAGGAAGCCGGCTCAGAATGGAGCCGGCGGAGTGGGAAGGTGCGACGGGTGCAGTTGCACCCGTCGCGAATTTCAGTGTCTGCAAAGCAGACACTGAAATTCTTTGTGGGGCCCTCTTACGGGGGCCCCTGCAGTGCCCATGCCATTGGCATGGGCACTGCAGGGGCCCCCAGGGGCCCCACGACACCCCATACCGCCATCCTGTTCCTGGCGGGAGAACCGCCAGGAACAGGATGGCGGTATGGGGTGTCAGAATCCCCATGCTGCGCCGCCATGGCGGATTTCCATGGGCAGCGGAAAGTCGGCGGTACACCGCCGGCTTCCCGCCTGTCAGAATGCCCGGCGGAGCACCGCCAGCCTGTTGGCGGTGCTACCGCCAACCTCCGTCATGGCGGTATTTACCGCCAGGGTCAGAATGACCCCCATTGTTTTCAGCTGCGCTAGTCTAATTAGTTGTATGGAAGGACAGCAAGAAGAAAACACCCAGAATGCATTAGGTGGTCATATGAAAAATCAGGACTGAAAACAGTGTACATCCCGGTTGTGAAAGAGGTATTTCCTGTAGAGGAAGGTCACAAAGCAAAGATAGTGGGTTCGCTTATTGGGAGGTTTTGTGTATTCCAGCCAGCTCCTCCAGACAAAGAGAACAGTTCCTTGAGTGCCCATGTGGTGATTCTAGCACGGTCTCAGGAGGGAGCCTTCATGCAGAGAGATCCTGGTTCTTTAAAGACAAAGTACTGGAGGGATACATGTCTGGATGAGAGGCTCCTTCGTCCGTGATAGCTACTTGAAACGTCTTTATGGTGCAAAGTCAAAAGCTTCATTTGAAGTGTCTGCATGGATTTTTCTTTTGGGGGGCAGTAGGAGACGTTACATAATAACCAAGATTTCTACCCTGAAAAACTGTGATAGCTGAGAACCATCTTGAAAGTCTCTTCAATATCAGTTGAGGGAGCTTACCTGCTCGCGCACAAACAGTAGGAACACATTATGTGACCTATTTCCCCCAGACAGCAGCAGCAAGTTACTCTTCTGGTGCAGTTGAAAGGTAGGCATTCACACATTCTTCGGTGGTCACAGAAAGAGCACACGCATTGGCAAAGCCGTTTAGCCTTTGTTTTTTTTTTTGCATTCTATCTTACTAACTGGATAATAAATGTTAGAAAAATGTTTTGAAAATGTTTGTTTTAAATATGATAAACCGTTAAAAGTTGTTTATGTTGTGATGCATGTTGAATTAATATCCGACAATTCCAAACTTGTAACTTGTAATTATTTATTTCAGTATTATAATAGAGTATAGTAATGTCTAGTTAGTAAAGTGCCACTGCACCTGCTGCACCATTCCATTCATGCCCTGTTCAACTGCAAAGTAACTACAATGTTGACTGCCTGTTTAGTAGTAAAATGTAGCAATATTTGGTGTTTAGAGGAGCTGTGACTATTTTTGGCCCTGGCGCCACTGCACAATCCAAATCATGACCTTAATGCCTGCAAGATAACTGCACTTGTGACTGCCTGTTTAATACTAAATTATAGCAATATTTGGTATTTAGTGGAGTTCTGACAACTTTTGGGCCCAATGCCACTGCACCTGCTCCACCATTCAACTCATGACTTTAGTGCTTGCAAGATAACTGCACTTGTGACTGCCTGTTTAGTAGTAAAATTAGGCAATAATCTGTGTTTAGAGGGGTTATGACATTCTGTGGCCCTTTTACCACTGCACCTGCTGCACTATTCAAATCGTGACCCTAATGCCTGCAAGGTTACTGCTCTTGTGACTCCCTGTTTATCAGTAAAATATAGCAATATCTGGTCTTTAGAGGAGTAGTGGAAACTTTTGGGCCCAGTGCCACTGCACCTGCTGCACCATTCAAATCATGACCCTAGTGCCTGCAAGATAACTGCACTTGTGGCTGTTTGGTTAATAGCGAACTATTGCAATTTCTTGTGTTTCGGCGAGTTCTGACAACTTTTGGCCCAGGTGCCATTGCACCTGCTGCACTATTCAAATCATGACCCTAGTGCCTGCTAGATAACTGCACTTGTGACTGCCTAGTTAGTAGTAAAATATAGCAATATCTGGTATTTAGAGGAGTTCTGACAACCTTTGGCCTTGGTGCCACTGCACCTGCTACACCATTAAAATCATTACCCTAGTGACTGCAAGATAACCACACTTGTGACTGCTGGTTTAATTGTAAAATATAGCAAAAATAAGTTTTTAGTGGGATGCCTAAAGCTGTTGTCCCCAGTGCCATTGCACCAGCTGCACCGTTGAAAGTTTGACCCTAGTGCCTGCTAGATAACTGCCCTTGTGATAGCCTGTTTAGTAGTAAAAGTTAGCATTAATTTGTGTTTCGAGTGGTTCTAATACCCTGTGGCCCCAGGCCCACTGCACCTGCTACACCATTCAAATCATGACCCTAATGCCTGTAAGGTAACGGCACTTGTGACTGCTGGTTTAGTTGTAAAATATAGCAATAATGAGTGCTATGGAGATGCCTAGAGCTTTTGTTCCTGGTGCCACTGCACCTCCTGCACCATTGAAATTATGACCCTAGTGGCTGCTAGATAACTGCACTTGTGACAGCTTGTTTAGTAGTAAAATTTAGCAGTATTCTGTGTTTAGAGGGGTTCTAACACCATGTGGCCCCAGTGCCACTGCACCTGCTGCACCATTCAAATCATGACCCTAATGCCCGCAAGGTAACTGCACGTGTGACTTCCTGATTAGTAGTTAAAATATAGCAGAAGCTGGTGTTTAGAGGAGTTTTGACAACTTTTGGCCCAGGTGCCACTGCACCTGCTGCACCAATAAAATCATGACCCTAGTGCCTGCAAGATCACTGCACTTGTGACAGCTTGTTAATAAGTCACTGAGAGAATAACAATTTGAAATAAAATGTTGCCCAACTAAACAAATTACTTTTCTTTAAAAATAAGTGAGTGGTAATTTAAGAAACAAACATGCACATAATTTTAATATCTACAACTGTTATTCATCAGAAATGCAATTATTAAGTAATGAAAAACATAATGAGCCCACTTGCTGCTTGCTTTACATCTGCACTTGATACTCCACTGCAAGATGGGGGGCATGTTTACACATACTTCAACGCAAATTGGCTTGCGTTCAGTTCATCTTTTAGCGTACCACCATTAAGAAGTAACAAATCAACAAAAACTGGTAGGTATACTTCGGTCACGCTTCACGCTTCAGCAAAAGCAGAAAAGAAAGCAGAGCAAAAGAGCAGAAGAGCAGGAAGTGACTTGCTAGCCAATAAAAAGCAAAAAAAGCGACATTCGATCGACATGTGAATGAACAAACGGGAAGTTCAGGTAAGTAAGGGGTAATGTAGAGGTGGGTTTTGAGTCCCTTTAAGGAATTTGTTTAATAGCATAAGACTTTGCAACCACAGCGCTGTGAAGGTGAACCCTAAAAAACAACCTCAGAAACAGAAGTCAGTGCTTCCAAAGGCAAAATAAGGCTGTCTTCTACCACTAGGTGGCACCAAATCAGAAACAAGTTTGAAAATATATGTTTTATTAGGTAAAGGAATACTCCAAAGGCAAAGTGCTTTTTGTGCCTGGTTTGACTGCTACCTCTTTCAGTTCTTGTATTTATCTCAGTGGTCAGTATTCACATTTCGCTAGTGAGTGCATGTATTTATTTGGGTGGTTAGTGGATATATGTGATTTGTCTGTACTTCTGTTGCAGAGAGTTCTCCAATGCCTATGTCAGGAAGATTCATCACTTGTTTCTGTATATTAAGGACTAAGGATTATTTTTAGGGTCGAGCCTGCGTTGCATGCGCTCGCGCATGCGTATTGCAGCAAGACGCTTTAGTTATTAGAAAAGGGCTCGGAGCCCTGTCGACATCTCGTCAGTGTGTTTCATTGGTTCGTGGGCTAGCCTAGTAAAATCTGCTTGCTTTCATTAGTGGAAGGCATGCACACGTCATGCCTTTTCCGGTGGTTAGCCCTCCTCGAGCGCAGCGACCAAGTACAGAAAACATGCGAGGCTCGCTGTTTCCGGTGGGATCTTGGACTACTTTTTCTCTATTTTCCTAGCGCGATTTCGCTTGGCAAAGTCGAGCGCTTTACACAGTTAATTTCACTTTTCCGGGTTACGTACATAAAAACACTTTTGCCGATAGATGAAAAGTCGGGTTAGGAGTTTACGACGCGATCAGCTCTAACACGAGCAAACGCGAGACCCGTTGCATTGCAAATGCTTGTTTTTTTTTGCTGTAAGATAAGTGTCCACAGATAATATACCTGGCAGCCCGTTATTCATTCCTTTGAGAATCCACCTAAGCATTCATTTTACATCTGGACATTTACTTTTAGGAAAACACTATATCCAGGGCAGTATAACTGTGGAACGAATGCACGTGCCACATAATCCACCATCTACTGTATAATTTGCAGATTTCAACCAAAATGTGTTTTTTTCTATTGCAAATGGATCAAAAGTTCCGACAGGATGCACGATAGCAAATTCCTTACAGTTTACAAAGTTTCAGGGGTCACCCTTCATGTGATAATTGTTGTAGTCACGTAGTCACGTGTTACACTAAAAAGGTAACACTTTTGCCCAGTAGTATCAATGTGTATTGAAATGACAGAATGTGCTACTTTCTGCCCCATAATTTGCTTTTTCCTATTGCATACTTTTTACCGGTATTTCTGCATAATTTGAGTCTCCATTGCCACATAAACCTTGACAATTGTGTTGAATTAAAGTTTTGATGGTGGAATTTTTCCTAATACATTTAGGTGGATTTACCTCCTCTACCACACTGCTGGTAGAAAACATTGAATCCCTGCCATTATAGCAGAGGTGTAGCGATCAAACTGATTTCTTTGCCTCTGGAGAAGTCAGTATTAGAGCAAACATTTGATGGCAAATTCCTCCACTGCGGTGGGGCAGATTGGCCACTACCGATTTTGAACACTGAAAATATACTCCCAAAATGGAGGACCTTAGCCTGGAGTTGTCACTGCCAGCAAGCCGTCTACCATATGGAGGAAGTGGCAGGGATAAGCCTGTAACGAGTGGGCCTAGAATCCATGATTTTGGGGCAATTCTCAGTCACCGTCCTCCTTTAAATTAGGCCACCAGGCTTTAAGTGGGGCTGTTCCCTCTGAATCTCAGGCATTGCAGTAATTAACAACCATTGGCACAGACAATAGGTCTCACCTCTGCGAGCACCATTGTTTTAGTTTATTTTAGCTCTGTTTTTCATCACTGTGGTTGTACAGTATGTTTAAAGTGCTGAATGCTATGAAGCCACCATTATTCTTTTGTTATTTATTAATGTGTGGGAGATGGTATGAGCTTTGAATGAAAAAGTGAAATGGAAGGGAAGTAACAGCACAAACAGCAGCTGTCTTAAAAAGTATTATGATATAGTGAACACTACTTTTTAATGGCGGTGCTTAATATTGAGAATGAAATGTGTAATGTTAGTAATAGCTAAGGTGGATGCTGGATAGTGTGATAGTAAATATGCATCCTGTTCAGTGAAAAGGACTGTTTAATTTTAATTTATGAAATAATTAAATTTAAACTGATGGGAGTTATGGTGCAAATTAATTATTGTGCACATGTACAAAAATATGAATGAATTTTCCCACATAACACTGCAAGTGAAGAGAGGTGGGAAGCACATTTTGTTATTCCAAAGAAAACGGAATGGACAGAGTGTGTATAACAGGCAAGCAGTTGCCCAAATTTGATGTTGTGTGCTTGAGCAAGGAATGAATGTCAGACTGTGGGTGAGGTGCAGTCACACATATAGTTTAAGGTGAGCCATCTAACCTAACAAATCTAACAAATGAAAGGGAGCATTGTTCGAGGTGGAATAAAGGTAAATTGAAAGTTGAATCTAAATGTTGCCTTCTTAGCCACTTTTTGGACACCTGCATGCTAAAATAAGCGAAGTGTAACATTTCTTCATGTACCTTGCACACATCCTGTGTTTTTGCAGTCACAACTATTGTTTAAAGCTGTCTAACAAAGGAATTAAAAGGCAGCATTGTTGGAGGGGAATAAGACAGGTTGTGGGTGAGGGCCAGTTGCAAATATTGTTTAAAGCTGTCTAACATAACAAATGAAAGGCAACATTGTCTGGAGGTGGAATAAAGGTGAGTTTAAAGCTGAATGTAAATGTTACCCATCTTGGTCGCCTTTTGGGCACAGATAGGCTAAAATGAGTTAAGGGTAACATTTTCCTGTGTAACTTGCACATCCTGTGTTTTTACAGTGACAACTATTGTTTAAAGCTGTGTAACAAAAGAATTGAAAGGCAGCATTGTTCGAGGAGAGTAAAACGTAGGTTGTGGTTGAGAAGCAGTCACAAATACTGTTGAAAGCTAAAATGACAAATAAAAGGCAACATGGTCAGAGGTGGACTAAAGGTACATTTAAACCTGATTGCAAATGTTGCCATTGTGGTCCCTTTTAGCCACACCTAAGCTAAAATAAGTGAAGGGTGACTTTTTACTGTTTACTCTGCACACATTCTGTGTTTTTGCAGTCACAACTATTGTTTAAAGCTGTCTAACTTAAGAATTGAAAGGCAGCATTGTTTCAGGTGGAATGAAGGTTAATTTTAAAGCAAAATGTAATGCTGCCCTCTTGGTCACTCTTTGGATATCCATAAGCTAACTTAAGTGAAGGGTAATATTTTTCATGTACCTTGCACATACCTTGTGTATTTGCAGTTACAACTGTTGTTAACAGCTGTCTAACAAAATAATTGAGAGGCAGCATTGTTCAAGAGCAATAAAATTTAGGTTTGGTTGAAGTGAAGTGTTAAATATTGTTTAAAGCTGTCTAACAAATAAAAGGCAGCATTTTCCGAGGTGGAATAATGATTAATTTGGTTGCTTTTTAGACACCCATAAGCTAAAATAAGTGAAAGGTAATATTTTCCCATATACCTTGCACACAACCTCCGTTTTTGCATTCACAACTATTGTTTAAAGCTTTCTAACCAAAGAAGTGAAAGGCAGCACTGTTCTACTTGGACTAAAGGTAAATAAACAAATCCTCAGATGCAATATTAATTTCGTTTGAGATAAGAAAATGTGCTTCCCATACTGCTTTCATTTCCAATGTTGAGGTCGTGGGGGGGGGGGGGGGGGCTGGATGTACCTTTTTTTACGAGTCTACAATAACTAATTCCCACCAGAATCTCAAGGGGTTGTGGTACAGCTGGGACCTCAATGGGGTTCTCCAGCTTCAGAGGCCATGGCTCTGCACATAACGAAACACATAGCAACGCAGGTCTCCTTAACAGCAGATCAGTGGCGTTTGAACCTGGGGGACCTGTAAAAGTCTAGCTTCAGCAGTGGAAGAACATATTCTCATCTCAAAGCAAATGGAATGTGACAGTTTGTGTATAACAGGCAGACAGTTCACCCAAATGCGATAATGTGTAACGTGTGCTTGAGCTAAGAATGAATAAATACTTGCAAGGTCCCCTGACAGTCATAGGTTAAACACAGACACTCAGGCAAATAGAAATTGTTGAAAAAGCTCAGTATAATACAGTTGCAACCTGCTGAGAAAGCTAAGTACATAAGCTGACCCAGACAATGGGAGGGTGCGGAGGACAGAGCCAGCTGCTAAGGTTGCTCTCTGTACAGTGCCTCAGCAACAAGAAAAAAATGCTTCCAAAAGTAGGTACAGTGGAAAGACAAATGTAATTGAGCCATGCTCTAGATGATGATCACATGCAAAAAGAGGAAAGTGCCAACCACAGAGCTGACCAGCAGGAAGCAAGTAATTGAGAGTGGCATTGAAGCCCATGAATTGTAAGTATTCAATCAATCAATCAGAGTTTGTAGGGCGCACTAGTCACAAGTAAGGGTCTCAAGGTGCGGTGATACTCTCTGCTTCAATCTAAGAGCCAGGTCTTAAGGTTCTTCCTGAATTGAGGTAACGATGATTGCTGCCTGAGGTGAAGAGGTAAGATATTCCAGCTCTGTGGCGCAATGTAGGCGAAGGATCTTCCTGCAGCCAAGGTCTTCCGTATGCGGGTTACGTGGCTAGTGCCTGTTAAGTGCAGCGGAGAGGTTTGGCGGGGGAGTAGAAGGTGATGTGGTGGTTGAGGTAGGTGGGCCCTAGGTCATGGAGAGTCTTGTATGCGTGGCTGAGGAGTTCAAATGTGATCCTTTTCTTGACAGGGAGCCAGTGGAGGTGTCTGGTGATGTGCTCTCTGCCTGGGACATCCAGGATGAGTTTGGCGGAGGCATTTTGGATGTGTTGTAGTTTCTTCAGGTTCTTCTGGGTGGTGTCAATGTAGAGGGCATTGCCACAGTAGAGTTTGCTGGTGACCAGGGCATGGGTTATCGTCTTGCAGCAGTTGTTTGTGATCCATTTGAAGATCTTCTAGAGAAGTCGCAGTGTGTGGAAACTGGAGGATGCAACAGAGTTGACTTTTCTGGTCATAGTAAGTGATTAATCCAGAATGAAGCAAGGTTGCATGCGTGGTTTGTAGGGGTGGGCGGGTGCTGAGTGTAGCAGGCCACCAGGAGTCATCCCAGGCTGATGTTGAGGGTCCCAGGATAAGGATCTCGGTTTTGTCGGAGTTGAGCTTGAGGCAGCTCTCCTTCATTCATGCTGCAACTGCTTCCATCCCGTTGTGAAAGTTCTTCTTGGCAGTTGTAGGGTTTTCGGTCAGTGAGATGATCAGCTAGGTGTGATCGGCATAGAAGATGTTCAATCCATGGTTCCTGACGATTAATGTGAGGGGGGCCATGTAAATGTTGAAAAGTGTGGGGCTCAAGGAGGAGCCCTGGGGTACTCTGCAGCTGATCTCAGTAGGTTAGGACAGGTATTGCGGGAGTCTGACTCTGTGTTCTGCCAGTCAGGAAGGAGCTAATCCTTTGTAGAGCCTTTCCGCAGATGCCAGCAGTGTGGAGTCCTGAGCACAGGGTGTGATGGTAGACTGTGTCGAAGGCAGCTGGTAGGTCCAGTAGGATGAGGGCTGCTGTTTGGCCCTGATTGAGGAGCAAGCGGATGTCATCTGTAGCAGTTAGGAGGGTGGTCTCTGTGCTGTGGTTGCTCCTGAAGCCTAATTGGGAGATGTCCAGGATGTTGTTGTCCTCAATGCGTTTGCAGAGCTGTGCATTGATAGCCTTTTCAATGACCTTGGCTGGGAAAGGCAGCGGAAGATGGGGCAGTAGTTCTTGAGGTCCCGGGGTAGGTCGTGGGGTCCTTCAGGAGAAGGTGGATCTCATCATGCTCTCAGTCCTCTTTCTCCATGGAGCAATTGAGAGTGTGGCAGAGCTCAGGTTTGATGGAGGTGCTGGCTTTGTTGAAGATGTGGTGAAGACAGGGATCATTAGAGGCTCCGGAGTGGATGCTGCTCATCATGGAACGGGTCTCGTCCGTGGTGAGAATGGTCCAGAGTGCAGGACTGTGAAGGTTCAAAGAATCAGAGCTGGAGAGTTGTTGGTAGGCTTGTAGGGTCTTGAGGTCTAAAGCTATTGTAGATGTCCTTCATTTTTCAATGGAAGAAGGTGGCTAGTCTGTCACAGAGGTCCTGAAATGGAGGGATGTTTGCCGTTTCCGATTGGGGTTTGGCAAACTCTTTAACCATGGTGAAGAGCTCTTTGGTGTTGTGTGAGCTGGTGCTGATACGATCCTGCAGGGTGGATTTCCTAGTGGATCTGATGAGGTGGTGGTGGGATTTGTTGGTAGATTTGAAGGCAGCAATGTCTTCTGGGGACTTGCTGTTTCTCCAATTTTTTTCTAGCCGTCTGTAGGTGTACCTGGAGTCCTGGAGTGCTGGGGAGAACCAGCTGGCTTTCTTGAGGTTGTGTTTAGCTGAGGTCGTTCGGAGTGGTGCTAGGGAGCTGGCACATTTGGAGATCCGTAGGTGGAGGTTCCATGCTGAGATGTTTGCATCAGTGGCGAGGGGAGGAGGTGACTTGCTTAGGGTGTTGGTGAGCTGTTCCTTGGTGATCTGTTTTCACTTTCTATGTGAGGAGCGGAGGGTGTGGAGGTAGACGGTAGGTGTGGTGATGGAAAAATGAATGAAGGCTTGGTCAGTCCAGTGTAGTGTGGATGTGTATGGGAGGGTTCCATGCCCACTAAGAGCAAACTAAGGGGGTCATTCTGACCCCCGCAGGTGGCGGGAGCCGCCATATGGCCGCTCCGCGGTCGAAAGACCGCGGAGGCCATTCTGGCTTTCCCGCTGGGCTGGCGGGCGACCGCCAGAAGGCCGCCCGCCAGCCCAGCGGGAAACCCCTCCCCACGAGGAAGCCGGCTCCGAATGGAGCCGGCGGAGTGGGTAGGTGAGACGGGTGCAGTGGCACCCGTCGCGTATTTCAGTGTCTGCAAGGCAGACACTGAAATACAAAGTGGGGCCCTCTTACGGGTGCCCCTGCAGTGCCCATGTCATTGGCATGGGCAATGCAGGGGCCCCCAGGGGCCCCACGACACCCCTCACCGCCATCCTGTTCCTGGCGGTCCGAGCCGCCAGGAACAGGATGGCGGTGAGGGGGTCGGAATCCCCCATGGTGGCGCAGCAAGCTGCGCCGCCATGGGGGATTCCCAGGGCAGCGGAAAACCGGCGGGAGACCGCCGGTTTTCCTGGTCTGACCGCGGCCAAACCGCCGCGGTCAGAATGCCCTGCGGGGCACCGCCAGCCTGTTGGCGGTGCTCCCGCATCCCCGGCCCCGGCGGTCCTTGACCGCCGGGGTCAGAATGACCCCCTAAATGTCTCAAAGAGACAGTGCAAGTGATGTCTACGCGAGACCTAAAACTAGACATTGAAATGGGTCTTTATCGGGCCCTATAATCATGTATTAAAGGTAAATGTAAAAATGCTGATTGATCTCTAAACAATGGCTTTAAAAATCTTTAAGGTAACCCATGTCAGCAATGTAGTTCCTGTTTACAGTTCTCATATTTTACTTAATCATGCATTCCTGAAGTGTGTGCTTTTTTCCATGATTGTGTAGTTTTTGTGCAGCATATTACTTTGAGAAGAGCTTAATGTGAGCTTTGTCATTTCTAGGTGCCTGTGTTGAGGCTGAAGGCAGTGCGAGTTTCTCACAGTGCCTGTCAGTGGGTCATAAAGAATTTCACAATACTTGCTCATCCAAACCTTGGCCTCCATGCGGATAGCACCAGGCAATGATCATTGAACCAATTGAAAGTGTAGTTCTATGCAAAAGTTCGGAATGAGATACACAGATATCGAAATATTGACAGGATGAAATTGAAAGAATATACTGGGCTTATACATGTGTGGGTGCCTTGGGTATAGGAGTATAGGAGGTAATGAAGAGAAGGCGATTAAAGGCAGTACATGCAGGAGAGAGTGAAAAGAGGGCACTGAAGAGGAAAGACGTGAGGTGAGCAGTTAGAGGATTTCAGAAGCATATGGGAAGAAAAAGAACAGATGTGTCTAACATAGAGACTGCAAAGGAAATTGGTGTGAAAGGAAGAAAAGGAGTGATTGAGTTACTTTGCAGACCAGTAGCCCTTTCGCTGTCCTTCCAGATTTTCAAAATTTAATAACTTTTCCATCCAAATTATTCACAACAAAATCAACAAGCTTTGGCAAAGGTACCAAAATACTGATTAGGTGGCACACTATGAGAAGCCGAAGATTTTAGTTTACAATCACAGTTAGTTTTGAGTCACATCTATTTCTAAACAAGTAATTTGGACATTTCAACCAGGGTGGAGAGAGTCCACCGCCAACCTTGTTTATAACACCATGTTGAAAAGGTTGAAAAGGAAAACGAGTGATTGGATTACGAATACTGCCCTCGCTGATAGCCCCAGCACATATGCCATTGAACTGAAAGGCACAGAGGCTTACTTAACTTCACACCTTCCTGGCAGGGTTGATGAACCACATCAGACAGCGGTAAATCAGTGCTCATGTACAATGTGATAGCTGGCTCTAGTGGGAAAGATGAGGAAAAGTCTGTTGTGGAAAAGGTGAGAAACTGGCACTGTTGGGCATAATGAGAAGCTGGCATTGATGTTCCAAGGAATTACCATATTGTGCCACGACCAGTGCGGCACCAGAAATTGCCACCATTGTGCCAGGGTCAGCATGTTGCTAAGACTTACCACTCATATGACAGAGCCAAAGTCTTACCAGAAATTACCACCATTGTGCTAGGTCAGGGTTCTGCAAAGTCGGTCCTGGAGAGCCGGATCCATGCCAGATTTTTAGCATATCCACATTTAGAAACAAGATGTTTCAGAAATCTACATTTTTCTAAATGTGGATATGCTAAAAATCTGGCATGGACCCGGCTCTCCAGGACCGATTTTGCAGAACCCTGTGCTAGGTTGTCACAAATGAACATCATTGTGCCAAGACCAGCATCTTGCCACAGGTTACCTGTTTTGTGCTTGGGCATTTTCCATCATGTTGCCTGCAATCACCACAATTGATCAATCATGCATTTTACCTGGAATGATTATCACTGTGCCAGTGCCTGCATGTTTCCAGAGAGTACCATCATTGAGCCAGGGCCAGCAGACTGCCAGGAATTACCAGGAGGAGTGGGAAAGGCAGTGGCTAAACACACACTCCTTATCTGCACAGACATTCACCCCTGCACACACATACCGGCTCTCACAAACATGCACTCACACGCATACACACACAACACAGTCAAGCACATATGCACTTGCACAGACATACGTGCCCAGAACTATACATACATTAAGACAGACAGACAAGCTTGCATACACTCTCAGACACACACACAGTGCCAAGACTTTCTGTCACCAATTCATGCTAGTGCTGCGGCAGACCTGCTCTTCTCTCCTCTCCCACCCTCACGCAGCCCCCCATCGGATTGGAGTTCCAGAGACAGGAAGAGTAAGTTTGAGGGCTCGTCGTGGAGGGGGAGCCACGGGCAGCTTGAGAGAGGACAAAGGGGGAAATCAAAGTTGGCGGGGAGGGTGTTTTTGTGAACTTACCTTTTTCCCAGACTCCTCTGATTGCTCTAGCTGGCTTGCCTCTTCTCTCCTGTCCCATCTTTCTTGTTGGCACTCCCAGATTTCCTGGGAGAGGGGAGAGCAAGGGAGGAGGTCAAACAAGTGTTGGGGGGAGTGGGGAGGGCATGGGTGTAGATTAGTTTTTAAGATTCAGATGGTGTAAGTTTTAAGTTTCCCAACTAAAAAAAGCAGTGGTCCACAGGGTGAATGGGTGAGATGAGCAAAGCTCGGGATGGACTGTTCCCATGAGGAGGTCAGTATTCATTTGCATTAGGTTGGTCTCTGGGGGGGTAGGGGCTGAGTTAGAGTCTGGAGTACTCGATTGCAGTGGTGACAGACTAGCCTGTGCGCCAAACCCCATGTCATTCCATCTGATTTTGAGTAAGGCTGATGGAGGAAAGTTTAATTCCTCTGTGCAAAAGTTCCTCCAAAGGTACAACGGTAGGGACTGTCAGAGGTAAGCCTTCTGACTGTCTGCCCTATTAAGCGTGGACAGTCTTTTTATTTTTTATTTTTTATTGCTATCCATCACTGCTAGGTATATGATAATAATGAAGTTTGCTTTTGAAAAATATTAAATGGTGGAGAAGTTAGACTGCCAGTCATCATGTTGGCTAGATTTGTTCATGAAATTTTTCTTACATTAACTAGAAGCGCCATGACAGCAGATCCTTTCTATGTATAGAGATGCCCACGTGGCATGACAACATCTCTGAATCTGTGGGAGACAAAGAAGGGAACTGACTCAAGTGCTTAACTGGGGTTGCGGTGTCAGCAGTCATCAACTGTTCTGAGGAAGTATTATGGGGGCTGGCACAACGGAGAGAATGACAGAGGGATTTGCCATGCTCTGTAACTGCATCTCCATGTGCATGCATTGCTGCCCAGGACTTCCTTGCTATGTAAGTGGAAGGATACCTTTTTCTTCTCACATAGCAAAGGATGCTCCACTATGCCTAGAGATGTGCTGAATGCCCATTTTTCTATTTATCAACGATAGGTTTAACCCAAAATCGCCACATCATGGGGAGATTGGGGCAAATCCTAATCAAAGATTACATTTACTTACAACGTAAAAGTTGAAGTACAGTTATAGCTACAAATTGAAACAAAAACACTGAAAGTTGTACTTATGGTTAGCTCTGTAATTCATAACTCAAACCCTAACTCGAATACCAAATACAGCCATGAAAGTTTTTGTTAAGTGGCAGTCGAAGTGGTTTTGTCTTAGGGGACCAGATTGTATTTGAGGGTGGTGTATGGTAGCATACTCAATGGGGGACTGGTTGTAGTGAACCTTCAAAGAGGTGGATAGAGTGGCGAGAAAGTAATTTGTGACCTCTCTTAATTTCTTCTGTGAACTTTCTTTGGAGGCTTGTTGCCCTGGTTGGTATGTGTCTGTCCTTAGTGTGGAGTGGGATCAGGTTTGACATCATGTCTGGACATGAAAACTGACTTAAAATGGTGGCAGTAGTAATGAAAAATGTGAGCACCTTTAGTAATGTTGAGCCTGAGGGTCATTTCCTGTCCGGGTGTAGAATCTTCCCAAGCTTAGATACCAATGACCCATATAAAAGGTTACATGCAACTCTCTATTGCATTTGTGGATATCCCTACCTCTGTCTTGCATCTTTTAATCTGGCATTTTATTTAGGATATGGCTACACCTCTGTCATAGCTAGAAACCCAAAGGGATACCTTCCTGCACAAAAACAATCATGAAAGGCATGTTCCCCTTTCTATGTGTGCTGCACAATGCAGCACATGTAGAAAGAGGAAATAAATCAGAGAAATAAAGATGTTTATCCTTGTTACACCTAACTTGGGGAGGTGTAGCATTTTGACACATTCCCAGATCTACTGCTAATGGTAAAACTGGGAATGCACCAAAATCCATGGGTTAACGTATGTAAACACTTACGGTCAACCCAAGGCACACCTCTCTGCCGCAGAGTGATGCAAGTCACCGATTTGTGCTACCTTGCTTTACTCCAGATTTTTCAAGCCATGCAGGGCCACGCAAGGTGTCCTTGTGTAGCTTGATATAGCTCACTTAGGTTTTGAGTTGCTCTGGCGCACTAACTGGTAACTGTCTTTTAGCTTTAAGATAGCATGTTTGTATACATTTGGCTATCCATTGTGCTAATCCATTTTTTTGAAATGGGATTACCTTTGTGAGGTTGATGAAATGCCACAAAGAGTTGCTTGGATTTTCTGAAATCTTTTGTTCTGTCTATATAGTACATCAGAGCTCTTTTAACATCAAGGTTGTGAAGAGCTCTTTCAGTAACTGAATCTGGCTGTGGAAAGAAGACTGGCAATTCCACTGACTGATTTGATATGAAAAGGTGAGAACACCTTTGGTAGGAATTTTGGATTTGTCCTAAGAACTATTTTGTGTTTGTGAATTTGAAAGAAAGGTTCCTCTAAAGTGAACACTTGAATTTCATGAACTCTCCTTAAAGAAGTGGTTGCTACCAAAAAAGCAACCCTCCATGATAAAAACTGCAAGAATGCATGGGTTCAAATGGCGGCCCCATGAGTCTTGTGAATACAATGTTAAGATTCCACACAGGGGCTGGTGAAGCTCTAGGTGGAATAACCATTTTAAGACCCTCCGTAAAAGTCTTTATAACAGGAATCCTAAACAGGGAAGTATGTTGTCTGTTTTGGAGGTAAGCAGCTATTGCTGTTAAATGTAGTCTAATAGAGGAGTATGTGAGATCTGCTTTTTGAAAGTGTAGCTAATAACAAACAATATCTTCTACTGAAGCTTCAAGTGGGTTAATGTTTTTAGGCTGACAATGGTAGACAAAAAAACTTCAATTTAGACGCATAACACTGTCTAGTTTTGAGTTTGCGTGCTTCCTTTAGAATATACATACATTCAGATGGAAGTTGTAAGTAGCCAAACTCTATGACTTCAAGAGCCAAATCACCAGTTTGAGTATGCTGATATTTGGATGTCTGATTTGACCTCTGTTTTGAGTCAACAGATCGGGTCTGTTTGGTAGTTTGTGATGTGGTACTACAGACAGATCCAATAGTGTTGTGTACCAATGTTGACGTGCCCACGTAGGAGCTATAAGTATGATTGTGAACGAGGTCTGTTTCATCTATTTGATCAGAAATGGAATTAGTGGGAGAGGTGGAAAAGCATAAGCAAATATCCCTGACCAATTGATCCATTGATCCTTGGATTGAGGGTGTGGGTGCCTGGATGCAAACTTTTGGCATTTTGTGCTTTCTCTTGTGGAGAAAAGGTGTATGTCTGGTGTTCCCCACATTTGGAAGTATTGTTGAAACACCTGTGGTTGAATCTCCCATTTGGTATTTGTTGCTACGTCCTGCTTAAGAGGTCCGCTAGTTGATTGTGTATCCCTGGAATATACTCTGCTAGTAATTTAATCTGATTGTCCATTTCCAAATTGTCTTTGCTAAAAGGGACAATTGAAATGAGTGTGCCCCCCCTGCCGTTTTTGCAGATAATACATTGTGGTCATATTGTCTGTCCTTATTAATACTATCTTGTGTGTGATTTGTGTCTGAAAGGCTTTGAGTGGTAGGAATACTGTTAGTAATTCCAAGTGGTTTATATGATAAGACTGTTGAATTGAGTACCAATTCCCCTGTATAATGAGGTTATTGAGATGTGCTCCGCAACCTATCATTGATGCATCTGTTGTGATTGTGGTCTTAGGTACATGGTCCGGAAAGGGACGCCCTTCTTGTTAAGTTGGTGTAATTCCACCATTGGAGAGAGCGGTGAGTCTGGCGGTCCAACAACACTAGATCCTAAGACCATTGTTGAGAAATACACTGCTGTAGTGGTCTCATGTGCAGTCTTGCATTGGGTACTGTTGCTATGCATGAAGCCATCATTCGCAATAATTCAACCACTAACTTTACTGTATAAGTGTGGTTGTACTGTAGTTGAGATATGAGATGGTGAAATGCTTGAATCCTCACTGGGTTTGGGCATACTAATCCTGACTGAGTGTTCAGAATTGCTCCCAGATACGATTGTGTTTGTGATGGCTGCAGGTGAGATTTGTGGACTGTGTAGGATGTCTATAGTATATTGAGTATGTTGTTGACAAACTTGAATTGCATTGGCATTCATGAGCCAATCGTCCAGCTATGGGAAGACATGTATGTGTTGTCTTCTGAGGAATGCTGCAACCACCGCTAAGCATTTGGTGAACACCCTTGGTGATGTTGTTACCCCAAATGGTAGCACCTTGAATTGGTAGTGCTTTCCTGCTACAACAAATGTTAGATACTTTTGATGTGCTGGATGTATGGGAATGTGGAAATAAGCATCCTTGAGGTCTACTGTTGTTATGTAATCCTGTTTTTGTAGTAGGGGAATTATGTCTTGTAGAGTGACCACATGAAAGTGTTCTGAAAGGATGTGTAGATTGAGAGGTCTGAGATCTCAAATTGGTCTGAGAGTACCATTTTGTCTTTGGTATGAGGAAGTATAGTGAATATACTTTGGACCCCTGTTGGGATATAGGTATTATCCCTATGGCTCCTTTGAGTAGTAGAGATTGTACTTCCTGTTTTAATAAAGTAAGATGTTCCTGAATGAGTCTGTGTGAACGAGAGGGGGATGTTTGGTGGAGTTGAGATGAGCTCTAGACAATAGACATGTTGGATAATTGATAAAAACCCATTGATCTGTGCTGATGTGCCATTGTGAGTAAACTTTTGCCAGCCTTCCTCCCACAGGAGGTGTATGCTCTGTGGTGATTTGTAAGAATTCACTGTTTTGTTGAGGTGGAGGAACCTCTGGGAGCGACTGATTTACCTCTTCCCCTGTAATCAGATCCTTTGTCAGAGCCTCTGAATGAACCTCTGTTATAGAAATGTAGCCCTTGTCTTTGTTGAGAGGTAGATGGTTCTGTGGTTGATGTTTTGAGACCACCCCGAAATTGTGGCCTACGAAAAGTGCACCTAGTTGTCGTGGTGTATAATGCACCCATAGCTTTAGCTGTTTCTTTGTCTTTTTAAAGTTTATCTATTGTGGTATCAACCTCTGGACTAAACAGATGTTCTTTATTGAAGGGCATTTTTAATACTGCTTGCTGTATCTCTGGCTTAAACCCTGAAGCTCTTAGCCATGCATGTCTCCTAATGATTATGCTGGTGTTGAATGCACTTGCTGCTGTATCAGCTGCATCTGTAACACATCTAATTCCGTTGTTAGAAATAGCCTGTCCTTCTGCTACTATTTATTGTTCCCTTTTTTGATGTTCTGGTGGAAGATATTGTAACAAGTCCTCTATCCGACCCTAATGAGCCCTGTCATACCTTGCTAGGAGTACTTGGGAGTTTGCAATCCTCCAATGTTCAGCAGCCTGAGTAGCAAATCTTTTACCGCTGCATCAAATTTCCGACTTTCTTTGTCTGGAGGAGGAGCATCTCCTGTAGACTGGCTATTGGCTCTTTTTCTTGCTGCTCCTACCTCTTTGGATTCGGGTGGTAATTGCGTCCTAATAAAATCTGGATCAGAGGGTGCAGGTTTGTATTTGTTATTCGCCCTGGGTGTAATAATTCTTGCTTTCACAGGTTCTTTAAATATTTCTTCAGCATGTCTAAGCATATCTGGAAGCACAGGGAGACACTGATACTCTTTATGAGTATATATTAGCGTGTTAAATAGAAAGTCATCCTCACTAGAATCTTTATGTAACTGTACTTTATGGTGCGCAGCTGCTCTAGCTATAACTTGATACAAGCAGTGGTATCTTCATGAGGAGATGGTCTTGTTGGGTGTAAGACCAGACAGCCTTAGGGTGGTCACCCCTAACTTGTTGCCTGCCTCACTCCCCTTTTTATTCTGGTTTTAGGACTTTACCATTGCTGACCAGTGCTAAAGTGCATGTGCTCTCTCCCTTAAAACATGGTGACATTGGCTCATACCCAATTGGCCTATTTAATTTACTTGTAAGTCCCCAGTAAAGTGCACTACATGTGCCCAGGGCCTGTAGATTAAATACTATTAGTGGGCCTGCAGCACTGGTTGTGCCACCCACATAAGTAGTCCCTTAAGGCCTGCCACTGCAAGGCCTGTGTGTGCAGTTTCACTGCCACTTCGACTTTACATTTAGAAGTACTTGCCAAGCCTTAAACTCCTCTTTTTCTACATATAAGTCACCTCTAAGGTAGGACGTAGATAACCAATCGGAAAAGGTGCTATGTAGATAAAAGGTAGGACATATACCTGTGTAGTTTACATGTTCTGGTAGTGTAAAACTTCTAAATTCGTTTTTCACTGCTGTGAGGCCTGCTCCTTTCATAGGCTAACATTAAGGCTACCCTCATATACTGTTTGAGTGGTAGATTCTGATGTGAAAGGAGTAACAGGGTCATATTTAGTATGGCCATAATGGTAATACAAAATCCTGTTGACTGGTGAAGTTGGATTTAATATTACTATTTTAGAAATGCCACTTTTAGGAAGGGAGCATTTCTCTGGACTTAAATCCTTCTGTGTCTTACAATCCATGTCTGACTAGGTTAGTTGACATCTCCCTTGTGTATTTCACTCAGACAACCCCAAACACAGGAAGCTCAGTGTAGGAGGCTGGACTGGCTTGTAGTGAGTACCAAGGGGTACTTGCACCTTGCACCAGGCCCAGTTATCCCTTATTAGTGTATAGGGTGTCTAGCAGCTTAGGCTGATAGATAATGGTAGCTTAGCAGAGCAGCTTAGGCTGAACTAGGAGACGTGTGAAGCTACTACAGTACCACCTAGTGTCATATGCACAATATCATAAGAAAACACAATACACAGTTATACTAAAAATAAAGGTACTTTATTTTTATGACAATATGCCAAAGTATCTTAGAGTGTACCCTCAGTGAGAGGATAGGAAATATACACAAGATATATATACACAATAGCAAAAATATGCAGTATAGTCTTAGAAAACAGTGCAAACAATGTATAGTTACAATAGGATGCAATGGGGACACATAGGGATAGGGGCAACACAAACGATATACTCCAAAAGTGGAATGTGAACCACGAATTGACCCCAAACCTATGTGACCTTGTAGAGGGTCGCTGGGACTATTAGAAAATAGTGAGAGTTAGAAAAATAACCCTCCCCAAGACCCTGAAAAGTGAGTGCAAAGTGCACTAAAGTTTCCCTAAGGACAAAGAAGTCGTGTTAGAGGAATAATGCAGGAAAGACACAAACCAACAATGCAACAACGATGGATTTCCAATCTAGGGTACCTGTGGAACAAGGGGACCAAGTCCAAAAGTCACAAGCAAGTCGGAGATGGGCATATGCCCAGGAAGTGCAAGCTGTGGGTGCAAAGAAGCTTCTACTGGACAGAAGAAGCAGAGGTTTCTGCAGGAACGAAAAGGGCTAGAGACTTCCCCTTTGGTGGAAGGATCCCTCTCGCCGTGGAGAGTCGTGCAGAAGTGTTTTCCCGCCGAAAGAACGCCAACAAGCCTTGCTAGCTGCAAATCTTGTGGTTAGTGTTTTTGGATGCTGCTGTGGCCCATGGGGGACCAGGAGGTCGCAAATTGGACCAGGAGGTTGAGGGGACATCGAGCAAGACAAGGAGCCCTCTTAGCAGCAGGTAGCACCCAGAGAAGTGCCAGAAACAGGCACTATGAGGATGCGTGAAATGGTGCTCACCCGAAGTTACACAAAGGAGTCCCACGTCGCCGGAGACCAACTTAGAAAGTCGTGCAATGCAGGTTAGAGTGCCGTGGACCCAGGCTTGGCTGTGCACAAAGGATTTCCGCCGGAAGTGCACAGGGGCCGGAGTAGTTGCAAAAGTCGCGGTTCCCAGAAATGCAGTCTAGCGAGGTGAGGCAAGGACTTACCTCCACCAAACTTGGACTGAAGAGTCACTGGACTGTGGGGGTCACTTGGACAGAGTTGCTGGATTCGAGGGACCTCGCTCGTCATGCTGAGAGGAGACCCAAGGGACCGGTAATGCAGCTTTTTGGTGCCTGCGGTTGCAGGGGGAAGATTCCGTCGACCCACAGGAGATTTCTTCGGAGCTTCTAGTGCAGAGAGGAGGCAGACTACCCCCACAGCATGCACCACCAGGAAAACAGTTGAGAAGGCGGCAGGATCAGCGTTACAGAGTTGCAGTAGTCGTCTTTGCTACTATGTTGCAGTTTTGCAGGTTTCCAGCGCGGTCAGCAGTCGATTCCTTGGCAGAAGGTGAAGAGAGAGATGCAGAGGAACTCGGCTGAGCTCTTGCATTCGTTATCTAAAGTTTCCCCAGAGACAGAGACCCTAAATATCCAGAAAAGAGGGTTTGGCTACCTAGGAGAGAGGATAGGCTAGCAACACCTGAAGGAGCCTATCAAAAGGAGTCTCTGACGTGACCTGGTGGCACTGGCCACTCAGAGCAGTCCAGTGTGCCAGCAGCACCTCTGTTTCCAAGATGGCAGAGGTCTGGAGCACACTGGAGGAGCTCTGGACACCTCCCAGGGGAGGTGCAGGTCAGGGGAGTGGTCACTCCCCTTTCCTTTGTCCAGTTTCGCGCCAGAGCAGGGCTAAGGGGTCCCCTGAACCAGTGTAGACTGGCTTATGCAGAATTGGGCACATCTGTGCCCAAGAAAGCATTTCCAGAGGCTGGGGGAGGCTACTCCTCCCCTGCCTTCACACCATTTTCCAAAGGGAGAGGGTGTAACACCCTCTCTCAGAGGAAGTCCTTTGTTCTGCCATCCTGGGCCAGGCCTGGCTGGACCCCAGGAGGGCAGCTGCCTGTCCGAGGGGTTGGCAGCAGCAGCAGCTGCAGTGAAACCCCAGGAAGGGCAGTTTGGCAGTACCAGGGTCTGTGCTACAGACCACTGGGATCATGGGATTGTGCCAACTATGCCAGGATGGTATAGAGGGGGCAATTCCATGATCATAGACATGTTACATGGCCATATTCGGAGTTACCATTGTGAAGCTACATATAGGTAGTGACCTATATGCAGTGCACGCGTGTAATGGTGTCCCCGCACTCACAAAGTCCGGGGAATTGGCCCTGAACAATGTGGGGGCACCTTGGCTAGTGCCAGGGTGCCCTCACACTAAGTAACTTTGCACCTAACCTTTACCAGGTAAAGGTTAGACATATAGGTGACTTATAAGTTACTTAAGTGCAGTGTAAAATGGCTGTGAAATAACGTGGACGTTATTTCACTCAGGCTGCAGTGGCAGGCCTGTGTAAGAATTGTCAGAGCTCCCTATGGGTGGCAAAAGAAATGCTGCAGCCCATAGGGATCTCTTGGAACCCCAATACCCTGGGTACCTTAGTACCATATACTAGGGAATTATAAGGGTGTTCCAGTAAGCCAATGTAAATTGGTAAAATTGGTCACTAACCTGTTAGTGACAATTTGAAAGAAATGAGAGAGCATAACCACTGAGGTTCTGGATAGCAGAGCCTCAGTGAGACAGTTAGGCACCACACAGGGAACACATACATATAGGCCACAAACTTATGAGCACTGGGGTCCTGACTAGCAGAGTCCCAGTGACACATAACAAACATACTGAAAACATAGGGTTTTCACTATGAGCACTGGGCCCTGGCTAGCAGGATCCCAGTGAGACAGTGAAAACACCCTGACATACACTCATAAACAGGCCAAAAGTGGGGGTAACAAGGCTAGAAAGAGGATACTTTCTCACACAACCCCCCCCCCAAACGAAGGACAATAAGGCTAACCTTGGCCAGTTGAGACTTTATTGTCTAAGTGGTGATAAGTAGAGAGTAGCTCTGCAATAGACTGGTTACTCCCTTTATCATCCACTATATGGTTACTTCCCTGTGGGGATGTAAACCACCCTGTTTGAAGTTTTTTAGCTAAGCAACAATGTGAAGATGTATTTTCAGAGTTTCTATCAGTAAGTTTTAGTTTAGAGCAGTAGGAATTATCCACTGAACCTATTTGTAATGATGGAAATGCCAGATAGGGATGCTGTTTCAATAAAGCCATAGCTGGGCAAAAACTTTGTCCATATGGCTGGAAGAGAGAACAGTGATGCTGTTTCTCTTGAGTTGGAGCAGGGCAGGGATGCTGTCCTAGGAGTTCCACACTAGGGCAGGGATGCTGTCCTAAGTGTTGTGAGGCAGTGCAGGTTTTCTGCACTAAAGTTTCTCTGGGAGGGTTGGAGGGATGCTCCATGTTAACTAAAATGGTGCTCTTTTTCTCACCAATGTTAGTTATCCCACAGAGAGGTACTTCTACCTCAGGGAGTACAGTTTTGCCAACTGATGATTCCCTTGGAACAGGTGCCACCCCAGGAGAGGTTTCTCCCACCACAGGAATGGTATCCTGAATGGTAGGGTGGTTAGGGGATACTGTGATACCCCTTTTACCTGTTGTTGGAGAGGGATCCTGAGTTTTCAGGCCTTCTCTCCTTTGCTTTTTCAGTTCAGTAGAAATGAGAGGGAACAATTCCTCTGGGATGCCCAGCATGGCTGCATGGGCATAAAACTCTACATCAGCCCAACCTGAGGCCTCTAGGTCATTACCTAAGAGACAATCCACAGGTAAGCTAGGTGATACCACCACCTGCTTAGGGCCAGTAACTCCACCCCAACTAAACTGAATTATAGCTAAGGGAAGAAACTTAGGGGGTGATTCTAACCCTGGCGGTCGGTGATAAAGCGGCGGCCAACCCTCCAACAGGCCGGCGGTCCAAAAAATGGAATTCTGACCCTGGCGGCAACCGCCAACACAGCCCGCCACATTAACACTCCGACCGCCACGGCGGTACAGACAAACAGCGCGGCGGTCACCGCCAACAGGCAGGCGGCAGACAATGTACCGCCCACAGTATTACAACTCACCAATCCGCCACCTTTTCCGGGGCGGGGGCCCCGCCGATAAAAACACGGCGGAAACAGACTACGGATGGGAAAACGCTCACCAAAACACACTCCACGAGTACGGAGGACAGCATGGAACCCGAATTAAACATCCTACCTGCTCTCGTCTACCTTCTCATCTACCACGAGTACGAACGCCGGCGCAGACGACAACGGTGAGTACTGCACCTACGACACACGGGAGGGGGGAGGAGGAAAGGTTACGGGCACACACATATGCGACCCCCACCCCCCCAAACTATGTACACACCAATGCAGAGCAACAATGCACAGTGACACCACCCAAACCCCCCTGAAAAATGCAAAGACATAATTAAATTGTGAAGAAAAATTTATATAAAAAATAGACTCTGATATGTATCGGTCAACTATGCAAAATATCCATAACAAAATAATACTATACACACTGCCATGGAGAACCGAGGCAATTAGTCCTCTACATCAAAGTTAAATCGAACAGTCCATGGGCTACAGTGTAGCGACACAAGGGCAAAGCCCACACAGGAGACCTGAGTCCTTTGGAGAGAACACTGCAGGGGCATCTGATGAAAAAACTACAGGCACCTCAGGGGGAAGGGAAGGGGGGGGCACCACAGCCACATGAGTCCACGACGCCAGATCCACGAAGGGGCCACCATGCCCACTGTGCCATCCTGGGGAGTGCAAAGCCACAGTCTCTCAAGTCTCTACAGTGGGTGGGTTACCCACTGTGCCATCCTGGGGAGTGCAAAG
Organism: Pleurodeles waltl; assembly: GCF_031143425.1. Lineage (NCBI taxonomy): Eukaryota > Metazoa > Chordata > Amphibia > Caudata > Salamandridae > Pleurodeles > Pleurodeles waltl. Next base: position 611,593,789 of record NC_090446.1, on the reverse strand, counting down.
CCACAGTCTCTCAAGTCTCTACAGTGGGTGGGTTGCCCACTGTGCCATCCTGGGGAGTGCAAAGCCACAGTCTCTCAAGTCTCTACAGTGGGTGGGTTGCCCACTCTGCCATCCTGGGGAGTGCAAAGCCACAGTCTCTCAAGTCTCTACAGTGGGTGGGTTGCCCACTGTGCCATCCTGGGGAGTGCAAAGCCACAGTCTCTCAAGTCTCTACAGTGGGTGGGTTGCCCACTCTGCCATCCTGGGGAGTGCAAAGCCACAGTCTCTCAAGTCTCTACAGTGGGTGGGTTGCCCACTGTGCCATCCTGGGGAGTGCAAAGCCACAGTCTCTCAAGTCTCTACAGTGGGTGGGTTGCCCACTCTGCCATCCTGGGGAGTGCAAAGCCACAGTCCATCAGGTGGATGACAGTCTCCACTGGTCAAGGAGGTGGCATGGTGGGCACAGTGAACCATAAACAGTGCTTGACAGGAAGGGCCCAGCGGAGCGGTGCTTGACAGGAAGGGCCCAGCGGAGCGGTGCTTGAGACGGCGAGGCCCAGCGGAGCGGTGCTTGACAGGAAGGGCCTAGCGGAGCGGTGCTTGAGACGGTGAGGCCCAGCAGAGCGGTGCTTGAGATGGCGGGGCCCAGCGGAGCGGTGCTTGAGACGGCCAAGCCCAGCGGAGCGGTGCTTGACAGGAAGGGCCCAGCGGAGCGGTGCTTGAGACGCCGGGGCCCAGCGGAGCGGTGCTTGACAGGAAGGGCCCAGCGGAGCGGTGCTTGAGACGGCGGGGCCCAGCGGAGCGGTGCTTGACAGGAAGGGCCCAGCGGAGCGGTGCTTGAGACGGCGGGGCCCAGCGCAGCGGTGCTTGAGATGAAGGGCCCAGCGGAGCGGTGCTTGAGACGGCGAGGCCCAGCGGAGCGGTGCTTGAGACGGCGAGGCCCAGCGGAGCGGTGCTTGACAGGAAGGGCCCAGCGGAGCGGTGCTTGAGGCGGCGAGGCCCAGCGGAGGGGTGCTTGACAGGAAGGGCCCAGCGGAGCGGTGCTTGAGACGGCGGGGCCCAGCGGAGCGGTGCTTGAGATGAAGGGCCCAGCGGAGCGGTGCTTGAGACGGCGGGGCCCAGCGGAGCGGTGCTTGAGATGAAGGGCCCAGCGGAGCGGTGCTTGAGACGGCAAGGCCCAGCGGAGCGGTGCTTGAGATGGCGGGGCCCAGCGGAGCGGTGCTTGAGATGGCGAGGCCCAGCGGAGCGGTGCTTGACAGGAAGGGCCCAGCGGAGCGGTGCTTGAGACGGCGGGGCCCAGCGGAGCGGTGCTTGACAGGAAGGGCCCAGCGGAGCGGTGCTTGAGACGGCGGGGCCCAGCGGAGCGGTGCTTGAGACGGCGGGGCCCAGCGGAGCGGTGCTTGAAACGGCGAGGCCCAGCGGAGCGGTGCTTGACAGGAAGGGCCCAGCGGAGCGGTGCTTGAGACGGCGGGGCCCAGCGGAGCGGTGCTTGACAGGAAGGGCCCAGCGGAGCGGTGCTTGAGACGACGGGGCCCAGCGGAGCGGTGCTTGAGACGGCGGGGCCCAGCGGAGCGGTGCTTGAGATGAAGGGCCCAGCGGAGCGGTGCTTGAGACGGCGGGCCCAGCGGAGCGGTGCTTGACAGGAAGGGCCCAGCGGAGCGGTGCTTGAGACGGCGGGGCCCAGCGGAGCGGTGCTCTTCTGCACGGCGGGCCCTGTTCAGCGGTGCTCTTCTGCACGGCGGGGCCCTGTTCAGCGGTGCTCTTCTGCACGGCGGGCCCTGTTCAGCGGTGCTCTTCTGCACGGCGGGGCCCTGTTCAGCGGTGCTCTTCTGCACGGCGGGGCCCTGTTCAGCGGTGCCTATCTTCACGGCGGGGCCCTGTTCAGCTGTGCCTATCTTCACGGCGGGCCCTGTTCAGCGGTGCTCTTCTGCACGGCGGGCCCTGTTCAGCGGTGCTCTTCTGCACGGCGGGCCCTGTTCAGCGGTGCTCTTCTGCACGGCGGGCCCTGTTCAGCGGTGCTCTTCTGCACGGCGGGGCCCTGTTCAGCGGTGCTCTTCTGCACGGCGGGGCCCTGTTCAGCGTTGCTCTTCTGCACGGCGGGCCCTGTTCAGCGGTGCTCTTCTGCACGGCGGGGCCCTGTTCAGCGGTGCTCTTCTGCACGGCGGGCCCTGTTCAGCGGTGCTCTTCTGCACGGCGGGCCCTGTTCAGCGGTGCTCTTCTGCACGGCGGGGCCCTGTTCAGCGGTGCTCTTCTGCACGGCGGGGCCCTGTTCAGCGTTGCTCTTCTGCACGGCGGGCCCTGTTCAGCGGTGCTCTTCTGCACGGCGGGGCCCTGTTCAGCGGTGCTCTTCTGCACGGCGGGGCCCTGTTCAGCGGTGCCTATCTTCACGGCGGGGCCCTGTTCAGCGGTGCCTATCTTCACGGCGGGCCCTGTTCAGCGGTGCTCTTCTGCACGGCCGGCCCTGTTCAGCGGTGCTCTTCTGCACGGTGGGCCCTGTTCAGCGGTGCTCTTCTGCACGGCGGGGCCCTGTTCAGCGGTGCTCTTCTGCACGGCGGGCCCTGTTCAGCGGTGCTCTTCTGCACGGCGGGGCCCTGTTCAGCAGTGCTCTTCTGCACGGCGGGGCCCTGTTCAGCGGTGCTCTTCTGCACGGCGGGCCCTGTTCAGCGGTGCTCTTCTGCACGGCGGGGCCCTGTTCAGCGGTGCCTATCTTCACGGCAGGCCCTGTTCAGCGGTGCTCTTCTGCACGGCGGGGCCCTGTTCAGCGGTGCCTATCTTCACGGCGGGGCCCTGTTCAGCGGTGCCTATCTTCACGGCGGGCCCTGTTCAGCGGTGCTCTTCTGCACGGCGGGCCCTGTTCAGCGGTGCTCTTCTGCACGGCGGGGCCCTGTTCAGCGGTGCCTATCTTCACGGCGGGCCCTGTTCAGCGGTGCTCTTCTGCACGGCGGGCCCTGTTCAGCGGTGCTCTTCTGCACGGCGGGCCCTGTTCAGCAGTGCTCTTCTGCACGGCAGGGCCCTGTTCAGCGGTGCTCTTCTGCACGGCGGGCCCTGTTCAGCGGTGCTCTTCTGCACGGCGGGCCCTGTTCAGCAGTGCTCTTCTGCACGGCAGGGCCCTGTTCAGCGGTGCTCTTCTGCACGGCGGGCCCTGTTCAGCGGTGCTCTTCTGCACGGCGGGCCCTGTTCAGCGGTGCTCTTCTGCATGGCGGGGCCCTGTTCAGCGGTGCCTATCTTCACGGCGGGGCCCTGTCCAGCGGTGCCTATCTTCACGGCGGGCCCTGTTCAGCGGTGCTCTTCTGCACGGCGGGCCCTGTTCAGCGGTGCTCTTCTGCACAGCGGGCCCTGTTCAGCGGTGCACATCCAGTAGGTTCAAGGGAGCCAGACCTGGGCTGGACTCCCTGCTCAGTCGCCCTCCGACCGTGATGTTTCTGGACCCTTCGGTGACGGAGTCCTGGGCCCTTTGGTGTCTTCCTTTACAGCTGGGATGTGGCATGTGGGGCCCACCTGCTCCACGCTCCTGCTGGCTGACTTCTCCACCCTGCTGCCCTTACGCTCCTTAGATGGGGCTCTCGGGCCCTTGCCTCCCCTAGATGTTGTGGCTGGTGAAGTGGGCGAACTCTGCTCCTTGGGGGCAGCCGTGTCAGTCCTCGCACGGCGGCCCTTGTGTTTCCTGGTCCTCTTGCCGGGGGGGGGGGCTGGATGTGTCCTTGCTGCTGATGGAGGTGTCACTGCTGGCAAAGGGTGGACTCCAGAACCCATGCACAACAGTGACACCCGAAGCTGGGCTGGTGGTGGCTGTGGTGCTCTTGGGACTCTTTGCAGATGGAGGGGGTAGGTCATCGGAGGGAAAGAGGTCAAGATTAGCCAGGAAAAGTTTTTTAGGGCCAAGGTAAAGGGTAGGAGAAGTGGTGATGGGAGTGGAGGAAGAGGATGTGGTTGTAGGAGAGTCAGGTGTGCTGTCATTGGGTGAAGGTGCTGGTGCTGTAGGCTGTCGTGAGGTGGATGTCTGTTGGGTGGGTGGCTGCCTGCGTTTGTGTGTCTTGGAAGAGGGGGTGACAGACACAGTGGGAGAGGACACAGGGGACGTGTAAATGGCAGTGGGGGTGGTGACTGCACGCGTGCGGACTGTACAGGAGGGTGTGGTGGAAGCACTGGCTGATGTTGGTGTGCATGCATGTGTGAGTGTAGACGTCACAGGGAGGGAGGAGGGAGACGAGGAGGAGGGGGACACAGGGGTGGTAGTGACTGTTGGCATGTCTGCATTTGGGTGTTGCTTGGGTGAGTGTTTGTGGGATCTGTGGTGCTTGTGTCTGGATGAGCTGACTTGGGTGTTGAGGTGTGTGCAGGCTGGTCAGGTGGTGTGGATGGGATAGGCTAAGGAACAGGAGACAGAGACAGGGTGGAGGCAGTCAGAAGAGGGAGGCTGGAAACAGGGACAATGGCTGCCGTCAGTGCTGAGGCCAGAGCAGTGAACGATCGTTGATGGGCAGCCTGACCCGAATGAATGCCCTCCAGGTAGGCATTGCTCCGATGCACCTCCCTTTCTACCCCCTGGATGGCATTCAAAAGGGTAGTCTGCCCAACAATGAGCGTCCTCACAAGGTCAATGAGCTCCGCACTGAGGGCAGCAGGGGTGACAGGGGCAGGGGCTGAGGTGCCTGGGGCGAAGGAGACGCCCGCCTTCCTGGGCGAGCGGGCACGGAGCGTAGGCTGAGGGGCTGCAGGGAGGGTGGGGCTGGTGCGCTGGGTGGCGGCTGTACCTGTAGAGGCGGGGGCACGGATGTTGCCACCACCGCTAGGGAGCTCCCATCCGAGGACATGTCGCTATCGCTGGTGTCACCACCGGTCCCCGTTGTGGTGCTCCCCTCGCCCTCCGGCTCACTGGTGCCCTCGGTGTCTGTTCCTGGGCCCACCGGGGCCTTGTGGCTTGCAGCTCCCTCGTGCTCCGATGCCAAATCTCCTCCGCCTGATGATGCTAATGCACACATGCACAAGAAGATGAAGAAGAAGGGTGGGGGGAGAAAAAGAAGACCTGGTTGAGTGCATGCAATGTCAACACCGTTGGCGGAGAGGACAGACACAGGAGCCGCATGCACTAAGCCGCGCATTCGGGGTACACTACTCAGTACTTCTGACTAGGACAACAGGTCAAGAGACGACAGACGCGCACATGTGTGAGGCTGGACCATCAATAGCTGTACTTGTCACCCTACAGAGGTGGGGGCCGGGAGCACAGGGCCATGCCTAAGGGAGAGGACTACACTACAGAAAGCGCCCTGGCCTAATGTCACCCACAACCCTCCTCCCCCACCCAGACGCCTCCACTGCGCAGAAAGATAGCAGAATGTGCTGATACTCACCCCCTTGTGTCTGCTGTGATGCTCTCAAGTGCCCATCCAAATCAGGGTAGGCCACCGCCAGGATCCGGGACATCAGGGGGGTCAGGGTACGACTGGCACCCCTCCTAGGTTGGGAGGCCATCCCCAGCAGTGACTCGGCGGTCTTCCTGGTTCCGCGGCGGATGTCCTCCCACCTCTTGCGGCAGTGGGTTCCCCGTCTGACGTGGACCCCCAGGGCCCGGACTTCCTTGGCGATGGCACGCCAAATCTCGACTTTCTGATGGGCGCTCACCTATGTGACATGTACAGGGTGGGAAGGAAACATTAATCAACTTACTGCATGTTAGATGTGATTGGCCCCCCCTCCCCAACCTTGCAATATAGCACATGCTCTCATCTGTCGTGCGTTGCACTCCTCATTCGCCCCCCACCCCACCAACTTACATCCACCCCACTCCACACAGGCATCGCCCATTCCATGTGCACCCGGTGTACTCACCTGTTGGTCTGGAGGACCGTAGAGTAACGCATACTGGGGGAGGACCCCATCCACGAGCTTCTCCAACTCTTCAGACGTGAAGGCAGGGGCCCTTTCCCCAGTCGCAGCAGCCATTGTCTCTTCCAGACCGAGTTCACAGCAGCACTTGCAGTATAGGTCCTCTCCTGTGGATGATCAGGTCTCGAGTGATTAAGCAGATATAAAATGGCGGTCATGCCCGCGGCGGTGAGTACCGCAGCGGTGCGTACCGCGATCGCCGGCGCACATCGTCATTGGCTCCTGAAACCCATAGGCTTCAATGTTATCCAATGCGGCTCCGTATAGCGGTCTTCGACCGCCTACCGCCACGGTGTGCTCCGCCAGCGCAGTGACCTCACATCCCATTGTCCCACTTCACAGGTCAGGCAGCCGCCATTTCAAGGGCCCACATGGCATAATTTCTACTGCGACACACAGGCCTAGGCCTTGCATTGCCACACATACACGCCTTTCAATACATAGATAACCGTGTGCTATGCAAGCTGTGGTGAACGTACCAGTGATTAGCTTGACTCTGTGCTCCATGTTGTCATTCCTAGGCACCGTCCGCTGGGACTTGCGAGGAGAAGGATGAATCCTCGCGTGTACCGACCGCTGGTGGACCTGTCGACAATGGAAGAACGCCACATCATACTACGATACCGACTTGACCGTGCCACTATCCATGAACTGTGTGCCCAGCTGGAGCCAGCCCTGATGTCCCCCATCCGCCAACCCACAGGAATTCCCCCTCTGGTGCAGGTGCTGTCAGTCCTCCATTTTCTTGCAAGTGGCTCATTCCAGACAACAGTGGCCATGTCATCTGGAATGTCTCAGCCAATGTTTTCAAAAGTTCTGTCTAGAGTGTTGTCTGCCCTGACGAAACACATGCGGAGTTACATTATATTCCCTGAGGAGGTTGATTTGGCCACTGTGAAGGGTGATTTTTATGCCCTTGGACATATTCCCAACATAATTGGTGCCATTGATGGGACCCATGTGGCTTTAGTACCCCCAAAAGACGATGAGCAGGTGTACAGAAACAGGAAAAGTTACCATTCTATGAACGTCCAGGTGGTCTGTTTGGCTGACCAGTACATCTCCCATGTGAATGCCATGTTCCCTGGTTCAGTGCATGACGCGTATGTGATGCGTAATAGCAGCATCCCTTATGTGATGGAACAGCTACAGAGACAACGTGTGTGGCTAATAGGTGACTCTGGTTACCCCAACCTGCCTTGGCTATTGACCCCAGTGAGGAATCCCCGGATCAGGGCTGAGGAACGGTACAATGAGGCCCATGGGCGAACTAGGAGGATCATAGAAAGGACCTTTGGCCTCCTGAAGGCCAGGTTTAGGTGCCTGCATATGACAGGGGGATCCCTGATGTACTCACCAAAGAAGGTGTGCCAGATCATCGTGGCCTGCTGTATGCTTCACAATCTGGCATTGCGACGTCAGGTGCCTTTCCTGCAGGAGGATGGTCCAGATGGTGGTGTTGAAGCAGCTGTGGAGCCTGTGGAGAGTGAAGAGGAGGAAGACTCAGAGGACAACACAGACAACAGGGACAGAGTTATCCAACAGTATTTTCAGTAGCACACAGGTAAGAATCACACAAGCCATTTTAATTTTCCTGAAAGCCTCCAGCTTCTCAACTTTGTCTATGACCCCCAGTTCTTTAAAACTGATGTTTGATTTTCCCTTCCCTTTTCAGTGCTGTATGACCCACTGCGTGACTTCTGCTTGGTTAGCCCATGGACTAATGCTTATTGATCTTGCTATGTGTTCAGCACAAAGTTAACAGAACATAATTGATCGGTAATGTGTTATACAATTATAAATAATACAGCCTGACTCCTGATTGATTTCAGTGCATTGAGTGATTTATTTTTGGTGCTAGATAATGGTACATGATATTAACACGGTGATGGGTGGGGGTGGAGTAATGTCCATGGCAGAGTCCAGTTCTCAGTCTCACAGGTGCATTGTCCATATGCCTGTGGAAGGATGGAGCAGGGGCAGTTCAAGGTTGGACAGGGTGGCAATGTGGGACAGTGGGATGACTTCAGGGGGTATCTCATGCTGGCGGGGGTCTTGACATCCTACTCTGTCTTTTTTTTGGATCTCAGGCTCCTCTTGCGGGGTGGTTGTTCTTCAGCAGGAGGTGGGGTTCTGGTGGCCTGTCGTTGTGGTGGGGCCTCCTGTCCACTAGCGCCGGCGGAGGTGGTAGGCTGTTCCTGGTCCGGGCTAGTGACAGGGGCCCTGTGTGGTGCCACATGGTCCCGCAACGTGTCTTCTATCCAGTTGAGGGCCTGGACTATGCTCTCCATAGCGGTAGAGATGTTGGTGAGATGATTGGTGAACCCCATGTAGCGTTCCTCCTGCTGTGCCTGGATCTCCTGGAACCTGGCCAGTACCGTCGCCATCGTCTCTTGGGAGTGGTGGTAGGCTGCCATGATGGTGGTGAGGGCCTCTTGGAGAGTCGGTTCCCTGGGCCTCTCCTCCCCCCCCGTCGCACAGCAGCCCTCCGAGTTGCCCTGTTTCACCCGGCCTCTGTCCCCTGGACGGTGTGCCCACTACCACTGCCCCCAGGTCCCTGTTGTTGTTGGGGTGGTGGGTTAGCCTGGGTGCCCTGTAGTGGCAGACACACCGCTGATTGACCTGTCCTAGAGACAGAGGCATGGGCCCGCTGGGTGGGAGCTGTGCTGTTGTTCCCAGAGGGGGTTGGGTCTGCTGTGGCCTGTGTGTGGGGAACCGACTGTCCAGAGGTCCCCGATGGTCCGGGCTGGTCATCAGGTTCCAGGTCGACAGAGCTGCTGTCATCACTGGGGGCCTCTTCCGGGGGGGGATGGACATTTCTGGACCCTCCTGGCCGGTGTGTTGGTGTTCGGGTCCTGCATGGGGTAAGAGAGTATGGTTATTGTTTCTGTGTGTGCTATTGTGTGCGATTTATGGGTGCCCTTGTCCCCCAGTGCTGTCATTCCCTTGGGGGAGGTGTTGTGGGGGTGTTTGGGGGGGGGGGGTATGTGCAGTGGTCATGCTTAGGTGATGGGTGTCCATAGTTTGTGGTGGCATGCAGGGGTTGGTGTTGGGTGGGTTGTGCTGGAGAGACATTCTCAGGGAGGATGTGTGATGGGGGGTTGGGGGTGAGGGTGGTGGTGGGGGTTAGCATGCTGGGGGGGGTGAAGTAGTTGAGATTGTACTTACCAGAGTCCATTCCTCCGTGTACTCCAGCGAGGCCATCAGGATGCAGGATGTTTAGTACCTCTTGTTCCCATGCTGTGAATTCGGGTGGAGTGGGTGGGGGTCCCCCGCCAGTCTTCTGCACTGCGATGTTGTGTCGCGAGACCATCGAGCGCACCTTTCCCCGTAAGTCGTTCCAGCGTTTGCGGATGTCGTCTCGATTTCTGGGATGCTGTCCCACCGCGTTTACCCTGTCCACGATCCGCTGCCATAGCTCCGCCTTCCTGGCTATAGTGGTGTGCTGCACCTGTGAGCCGAAGAGCTGGGGTTCGACTCTTATGATTTCCTCCACCATGACCCGGAGTTCTTGGTCCGAAAAGCATGGGTGCCTTTGGGGTGCCATGGGGTGGTGTGGATGAGGTGTGGGGTGGTGTATATGGTGAAGAGTGTGTTGGTGTGTGGTGCTTTGTGCTTCTATGTGGTGTGTGTGATGGTGTAGTGTGCCTCTGTGTGATGTAGCTCTCTATTCTGTGATGTGTCTCTCTCTCCTTCGTCTCTGATCTTCGGTCGTAGGGGTTTGTGGGTGATGTGGGTGTGTGTTTTATAGTTGATTGGATGTGTGGGAGTGTTGTTTGTATGTGTGTCAGGTGTGTGTATTTCAAATTGTCCAATGTGGCTGTGTTTTGGAGCTGTGTGTGTATTTTGAGCGTGGCGGTGTGTACCGCCAATGGAATACCGCGGTTGAAAGACCGCCGCGTGGATTCGTGGGTCAGAATGGCATGGGCGTGTTTGTGTTGGCGTGGCGGTGGAGGTTTGGTCATCTCCAGTTTTCCGCGGCCCGCTGATGAGGCGGCCTTCCTTGGATGTCGGGTTTTTGGCGGATTCACAGTTGGTGGTCAGAATGACCGTGGCGGTTTACCGCGGCCGCGGCGGTAGTATGGCGGAGTTCTGACCGGCGGTAAGGGCCTTTTACCGCTGAGGTCAGAATGACCCCCTTAGTGGAGTTATGGACATCAATAATCTTATACTGTTGTCCAATGATGTGTTGATCAGGGTGCACTAGGTTTTCAGTCACCAAAGTGATACTGGCACCTGTGTCCCTGTAGGCCAAGGCCTCAACACCATTTATTGAAACTGTCTGCCTGTACTTATCCATTGTAAGGGGACAAGCAGCCAGTGTGGCAAGGCCAATGCCACTAGGTGTGACAGAAACTGTCTTGGGAGTGACTACCCCAGTTTCTACTATGGACCCATAAGTGAACCCAACTACACCTTTAACTTGACTGTTGCCAGCAGTCCCACCACTAGTACCACTACTATTAGGGGCACTAAAGCTTGATGTATTAGTGGTGGTAGGCTCAGGGGGTTTACCTGGACAGGACTTATCCCCTGGCCTATGGCTTCTATTTTTACACACAAAGCACCAAGGCTTTTTAAATTGTGTAGGTTGAGAAGAAGAGGAAGAATTAGTTTTATCCCCACCCCCTGAAGAGTGTTTAAGATTTGAAGTGGGCTCTTTGGTTTTACCCTTATCCCCATGCTTATCTTGAGATTTTTCACCATCTTTCTTCTTGTTGTTCTCTTTGTCACCCCCTGTATGAACTTTTCTGTTCACCCTTGTTCTGACCCATTTGTCTGCCTTCTGTCCCAATTCTTGGGGAGAGGTCAGATCAGAGTCCACCAAGTACTGGTGCAACAAATCAGACACACAATTATTAAGAATATGCTCTCTCAGGATCAAGTTATACAGGCTGTCATAATCAGTAACTTTACTGCCATGTAACCACCCCTCCAAGGCCTTCACTGAATGGTCAATGAAATCAACCCAGTCTTGTGAAGACTCCTTTTTGGTCTCTCTGAACTTTATCCTGTACTGTTCAGTGGTTAAGCCATAACCATCCAGGAGTGCATTCTTAAGAACTGTAAAATTATTGGCATCACTTTCTTTCACAGTAAGGAGCCTATCCCTACCTTTTCCACTAAATGATAGCCATAGGATAGCAGCCCACTGCCTTTGAGGGACATCCTGTACAACACAGGCCCTCTCAAGTGCAGCAAACCACTTGTTAATGTCATCCCCCTCCTTATAAGGGGGAACTATCTTATGCAGATTCCTGGAATCATGCTCTTTTGCAGGATGACTATGGGGAATACTGCTGCTGCCACCATGGGTTTCTAAACCCAGTTTCTGTCTCTCCTTCTCTACTTCTAAAGTCTGTCTATCCAAATCCAGCTGTTGCTTCTTGAGCTTCAGTCTGGTTTGTTCCACTCTCAATCTATTGAGCTCCCTTTCTAACAATCTGTCATCAGGGTGGGTGGGAGGGACATGTCTTGAAACAGAAGTGTGGTGAAAATGGACAGAAGGAGACCTGTCCCTTACAGAGGGCACCCTAACAGCTTGGCTAACAGAAACATAATTTCTACTGTGATGAGAATGAATGTTCTTGCTATGATGTGAGACAACACTATCTGTATGGTGTGACTCAACCTCAGTACCAACTATGCTAGACTGTCTAGTAATGGGCAAGCTTTGAAGTTTCTTTCCTGAATCTTTTCCTGGGGGAGTCCCTGGATCAGATTGGGAACCATTAGCTACTTTTTCTACAGATGGGGCACTTCTAGCCTTATCCTGTTCTCTAAGCATGTTAAGTAACAGTTCCAAAGAAGGATTCTTCCCTACACTCAAACCTCTCTCTATGCAGAGACTCCTTGCTCCTTTCCAGCTAAGGTGATCATATGCAAGTTTGGACAGATCAACATTTTGGCCTGTGCCAGACATTTTTAGAGAGAGTTAAAGTGATAGCAAAAGATAAAAAGTTTGTCAGAGCTTTTAGAAAGACAGAGAAAAAAACTTTTTAAACTTTTTAGAACTTTGTAGAAAGTTAGAAGTACTTTTCAGCACTTAGAAAAGAGTGAAAAGAGGAAATGCAAAACTTTTTGGCTATGTGTATATACACTGAACTTGTTTTGTATATTTTTCTCTTATGAAAAGTACAATGACAAGAGTGGTAAGTAGTCTCAAAGCACTTATCCCACCGCTGCACAACCAATGTAGGAGGCTGGACTGGCTTGTAGTGAGTACCAAGGGGTACTTGCACCTTGCACCAGGCCCAGTTATCCCTTATTAGTGTATAGGGTGTCTAGCAGCTTAGGCTGATAGATAATGGTAGCTTAGCAGAGCAGCTTAGGCTGAACTAGGAGACGTGTGAAGCTACTACAGTACCACCTAGTGTCATATGCACAATATCATAAGAAAACACAATACACAGTTATACTAAAAATAAAGGTACTTTATTTTATGACAATATGCCAAAGTATCTTAGAGTGTACCCTCAGTGAGAGGATAGGAAATATACACAAGATATATATACACAATAGCAAAAATATGCAGTATAGTCTTAGAAAACAGTGCAAACAATGTATAGTTACAATAGGATGCAATGGGGACACATAGGGATAGGGGCAACACAAACCATATACTCCAAAAGTGGAATGCGAACCACGAATGGACCCCAAACCTATGTGACCTTGTAGAGGGTCGCTGGGACTATTAGAAAATAGTGAGAGTTAGAAAAATAACCCTCCCCAAGACCCTGAAAAGTGAGTGCAAAGTGCACTAAAGTTTCCCTAAGGACAAAGAAGTCGTGTTAGAGGAATAATGCAGGAAAGACACAAACCAACAATGCAACAACGATGGATTTCCAATCTAGGGTACCTGTGGAACAAGGGGACCAAGTCCAAAAGTCACAAGCAAGTCGGAGATGGGCATATGCCCAGGAAATGCCAGCTGTGGGTGCAAAGAAGCTTCTACTGGACAGAAGAAGCAGAGGTTTCTGCAGGAACGAAAAGGGCTAGAGACTTTCCCTTTGGTGGAAGGATCCCGCTCGCCGTGGAGAGTCGTGCAGAAGTGTGTTCCCGCCGAAAGAACACCAACAAGCCTTGCTAGCTGCAAATCGTGCGGTTAGTGTTTTTGGATGCTGCTGTGGCCCAGGGGGGGTCCAGGAGGTCGCAAATTGGACCAGGAGGTAGAGGGGACGTCGAGCAAGACAAGGAGCCCTCTTAGCAGCAGGTAGCACCCAGAGAAGTGCCAGAAACAGGCACTACGAGGATGCGTGAAATGGTGCTCAACCGAAGTTACACAAAGGAGTCCCACGTCGCCGGAGACCAACTTAGAAAGTCGTGCAATGCAGGTTAGAGTGCTGTGGACCCAGGCTTGGCTGTGCACAAAGGATTTCCGCCGGAAGTGCACAGGGGCCGGAGTAGCTGCAAAAGTCGCGGTTCCCAGCAATGCAGTCTAGCGAGGTGAGGCAAGGACTTACCTCCACCAAACTTGGACTGAAGAGTCACTGGACTGTGGGGGTCACTTGGACAGAGTTGCTGGATTCGAGGGACCTCGCTCGTCGTGCTGAGAGGAGACCCAAGGGACCGGTAATGCAGCTTTTTGGTGCCTGCGGTTGCAGGGGGAAGATTCCGTCAACCCACGGGAGATTTCTTCGGAGCTTCTAGTGCAGAGAGGAGGCAGACTACCCCCACAGCATGCACCACCAGGAAAACAGTCGAGAAGGCGGCAGGATCAGCGTTACAGAGTTGCAGTAGTCGTCTTTGCTACTATGTTGCAGTTTTGCAGGCTTCCAGCGCGGTCAGCAGTCGATTCCTTGGCAGAAGGTGTAGAGAGAGATGCAGAGGAACTCAGCTGAGCTCTTGCATTCGTTATCTAAAGTTTCCCCAGAGACAGAGACCCTAAATATCCAGAAAAGAGGGTTTGGCTACCTAGGAGAGAGGATAGGCTAGCAACACCTGAAGGAGCCTATCAGAAGGAGTCTCTGACGTCACCTGGTGGCACTGGCCACTCAGAGCAGTCCAGTGTGCCAGCAGCACCTCTGTTTCCAAGATGGCAGAGGTCTGGAGCACACTGGAGGAGCTCTGGACACCTCCCAGGGGAGGTGCAGGTCAGGGGAGTGGTCACTCCCCTTTCCTTTGTCCAGTTTCGCGCCAGAGCAGGGCTAAGGGGTCCCCTGATCCAGTGTAGACTGGCTTATGCAGAATTGGGCACATCTGTGCCCAAGAAAGCATTTCCAGAGGCTGGGGGAGGCTACTCCTCCCCTGCCTTCACACCATTTTCCAAAGGGAGAGGGTGTAACACCCTCTCTCAGAGGAAGTCCTTTGTTCTGCCATCCTGGGCCAGGCCTGGCTGGACCCCAGGAGGGCAGCTGCCTGTCTGAGGGGTTGGCAGCAGCAGCAGCTGCAGTGAAACCCCAGGAAGGGCAGTTTGGCAGTACCAGGGTCTGTGCTACAGACCACTGGGATCATGGGATTGTGCCAACTATGCCAGGATGGTATAGAGGGGGCAATTCCATGATCATAGACATGTTACATGGCCATATGCGGAGTTACCATTGTGAAGCTACATATAGGTAGTGACCTATATGCAGTGCACGCGTGTAATGGTGTCCCCGCACTCACAAAGTCCGGGGAATTGGCCCTGAACAATGTGGGGGCACCTTGGCTAGTGCCAGGGTGCCCTCACACTAAGTAACTTTGCACCTAACCTTTACCAGGTAAAGGTTAGACATATAGGTGACTTATAAGTTACTTAAGTGCAGTGTAAAATGGCTGTGAAATAACGTGGACGTTATTTCACTCAGGCTGCAGTGGCAGGCCTGTGTAAGAATTGTCAGAGCTCCCTATGGGTGGCAAAAGAAATGCTGCAGCCCATAGGGATCTCTTGGAACCCCTATACCCTGGGTACCTTAGTACCATATACTAGGGAATTATAAGGGTGTTCCAGTAAGCCAATGTAAATTGGTAAAATTGGTCACTAGCCTGTTAGTGACAATTTGAAAGAAATGAGAGAGCATAACCACTGAGGTTCTGGATAGCAGAGCCTCAGTGAGACAGTTAGGCACCACACAGGGAACACATACATATAGGCCACAAACTTATGAGCACTGGGGTCCTGACTAGCAGAGTCCCAGTGACACATAACAAACATACTGAAAACATAGGGTTTTCACTATAAGCACTGGGCCCTGGCTAGCAGGATCCCAGTGAGACAGTGAAAACACCCTGACATACACTCATAAACAGGCCTAAAGTGGGGGTAACAAGGCTAGAAAGAGGCTATTTTCTCACACTCAGTCACACCTGCACACATCAGCATACTGAATGGGCCTTCCTGGGGTGGGAGGGTGGAGTGCCTGACACTTACATTTGAAACGACAGTGGCCTGCCCTCACACAATGGACTGCCAAACCCCTTACTGGGACCCTGGCAGACAGGATGGAACTGAAAGGGGACCTTGTGCACTTCTAAGCCACCCTTTGAAGTCTCCCCCATTGCAAAGGCCCATTTGGGTATATGAACTGGGTCCCTGACCCTGCCAACTCAGACACCTCTTGCAAGATACATACTGTACTGGGAAAGGAACTCTGAACCAGAACCTGCAACCTGCTAAGAGAAGCTGCCTGCTGCCCAAAGGACTCACCTGACTGCTTTGTTGAAAAGGACTGCTGCCTTGCTGTTGCCCTGCTGCCTTGCTCCTGAGAGGTGCTCTCGAAGGGCTTGGGTTGAGCTTGCCTCATGTTTCTTGAAGGCTCATGACTAAAAAGACATGCGGTCTCCGCCGAATGACCGCCCCGCGGTCAAAAGACCGCGGCGGCCATTCCAACTTTCCCTCTAGGCCAGCGGGCGCCCTCCAAAAGAGCGCCCGCCGGCCCAGCGGGATAGCCCCTGCAACAATGAAGCCGGCTCCGAATGGAGCCGGCAGAGTTGCAGGGGTGCGACGGGTGCAGTGGCACCCGTCGCGATTTTCACTGTCTGCTGAGCAGACAGTGAAAATCTTTGTGGGGCCCTGTTAGGGGGCCCCTGCACTGCCCATGCCAGTGGCATGGCCAGTGGCATGGGCAGTGCAGGGGCCCCCAGGGGCCCCACGACACCCATTCCCGCCAGCCTGGTCCTGGCGGTGAAAACCGCCAGAAACAGGCTGGTGGGAAGGGGGTCGGAATCCCCATGGCGGCGCTGCAAGCAGCGCCGCCATGGAGGATTCCCTGGGCCAGGGGAAAACCGGCGGGAAACCGCCGGTTCCCCTTTTCTGACCGCGGCTTTACCGCCGCAGTCAGAATAGCCCAGGAAGCACCGCCAGCCTGTTGGCGGTGCTTCCGCTGCCCTCCGCCGCCAGGGTTGGAATGAGGGCCTTAATCTCTGCAAATAACTGTGCAGTGAAAATCGATGCACAGCCTGCCCTGCAGTGAGAAAATCACAGCAACGCCGAACCGGAACAACGCAGCCCGGCTCCCCAAGTGGAGATTGACGCAGCACCAGCATTGTGACCGGAACTTCCATGCACGGCCCACTGGATCGACGCATAGCCATGCCAGAACGACGCAACCTGACTTTCTGCGAGATGAATCGACGCAGCACCTGCGTGAGACAGAAAATTCCCGCATCACCCACTGGATTGATGCTGCTCCTGTGACCTCGCCCTGCACACCCAGGATTTCTCTGCATCGTCCCCGGGGCATCCAAATACCCCGCAACCCGAATCAGATCGAAGTCTGTGCGCCAGAAATCAACGCAAAGCCCTTGCTGCATAGAAAAGCATTGACACATCGTCTCCGTGCACCCGGAGAAACTGACCCACACTTTCC
Source organism: Pleurodeles waltl (assembly GCF_031143425.1). Taxonomy (NCBI): domain Eukaryota; kingdom Metazoa; phylum Chordata; class Amphibia; order Caudata; family Salamandridae; genus Pleurodeles; species Pleurodeles waltl. The sequence goes on along the minus strand of NC_090446.1, from coordinate 611,577,131 downwards.
CATTTTCCAAATATGTCCTCCTCTGCACTCCTGTGCGGATAATTTAGACGCAAACTAGGTACTTTGTGCTTGCAAGCGACACATTGCTTTTTAAGAACTAAAGATTCTATTTATCATTACAAAAGTGATATTTCCACTTGTAGTTATTAAATCTTGATCGTTTTGACCTTAATCTACTCAGATAAATATTCTATATTTTTCTAAACCTGTGTGGTGTATTTTATGTGATGTTATAATGTGTTACGGCATGATTTATTGCACAAATACTTTACACATTGCCTTCTAAGTTAAGCCTGACTGCTCAGTGCCAAGCTACCAGAGGGTGGGCACAGGATAATTTGGATTGTGTGTGACTTACCCTGACTAGAGTAACGGTCCTTGCTTGGACGGGAAGTAACCTGACTGTCAACCAAAGACCCCAATTCTAACACTGGGTATAAATCTGGATTATTAGGGAGAATGGGATCAATATCATATATATATATATATCCCATGGGTCTACCTCTTGTTGGGGATCAATTAGGTAATCTGTATGTGGTGATGTACATGATTCCTGTATAGAAAACTGTGCTGAGTGTGCAGGTGAAGGTAGTGGTGGTGGTGGGGTAGCAGGAAGGATAGGAGAATGTGGTGGTGAAGGCTGAGGTTGTTGGATTGCCTTTTGTTTCTCCTTCTTTTGTGAGGCCTTAATAGGTGGAGGTCCAGCATCCAAAGTCTCTTGAAAAGTCAGCTTCCTCTTTGTTGTTGAAGGAAGAGAGGCTATGATCCTTCCTGTTTCTATATATATATGGATTTTGCGCTGTTTAGCATCCATAACCTCTAATATAGGTTGTATCTTTGATGACTCCTCAGAAGCTGGAGAGTGTTTATTACTGCCAACTTTAGATTCCGAAGGTTTGGATATGAAATGCTTGCCTTGAACTGAAAATGTCGGCTCAGAAAGTGCTGCTAATTTTTTTGGGCTCAGATGTGGAAAAGTCTGATTTTCGGCTCAGTACCGAAACAGATGTGGCAGTCTGTTTGGTGTATGCTGAAAGCACTTTGGCCTTTTGTTTTGGTGCTGAACCCGAGGATTGCTCATCCGAAAATAATTTTCGGGTCCGACAATTGCCCGAAGGCAGTGGAGGACTGAAGATCGATGCAGGAGTCGTTTGGATGGTCTTTGTTTAGTGTGACAGGGCTGGTGTACTCACGTACTACGCTGGTGGTATATATTGGCTGTCAACATCGGAGTCTCAATCCAAATCTGCAATGGAAACTCCTACAAGCTGTTCTACTTCTTCTTGCAATTGTTCGTCTCTGAAGATGTCTGGTGTGTGTTCTGACAACTTGGACGTCATCTCCATTCAACGTGGCCTTCGGTCCCGAAAAGTCTTTTTGGATCGAAATGATATACAAGCGTTGCAGTTTTCTTCCCCGTGTTCCGGAGGCAGAGATTACATACCAAATGCTGATCGGTGTAGGGAAATTTGGCATAACATTGAGGACAGAACTGAAACAGAGCACGTTCCATCAGCCTAATATTGTTTGACTAAGACGTGTCGAAGTAGGCCCTGAAAGGGCGAGGTTGCCCCTAAAGGCTCGTAATCGACTGCATCAACTGCAACCGGATTGACTATAAGAGTGGAAAAACACGATCAAAACTATGCCGGCATTTATAGAAAGTTATAGGAAAGTTCAGAAGATACCGAACTGAGATGTATCGGAGCGAGAGGGAACACGTCCGAACTCGACGGCAGAAAGAAAAAAATCTTACAAAGGACTCGATGACCATGTGCACTATCACAGAGAGGAGGAGTCACTCGATCTCGTGACTCAAAAACATTTTTCGAAGAAAAAACAACTTGTAACACTCCGAGACCAACACTAGATGGCGGACTTATGTAAAGCATGTGTACCTACAGCTACACATGCCATCGAACACAATGCCTCAACAATTATTTTGCAGATGGTTACACCGGCCTTTGATTTTACGTTTTGGCTTAGGTGATGCAGCAGAGCAGTTCCTGACACACATACACCAGTTCAGATCTGAAAGAAATGGCTTCTCTATTACTGGCACGTGCTGCACATTGGATGTTAACAGCCCCACTAGATGCACCCCACCTGCCTCCTCCTGAATATGGTTTGCAGTGGTAACTCCCCGCAGAATTCTTCAGAAACTGTCATCCCATGTTTTGAGAATGGAAACAGAGCACATTTGCAGAGCATTTAACAATTCAATATACAACAAGCATCGGCAAAGCCAATAGGTTACGTCTATGTGATATCTATTTGCCTTCTCAATTTTTACATTACTAAGCCCAACCTCGTTAAGACATGAGGTAGAATCCTTGAACTTTCGTTTGAATTTGGGAAATGTTAAAGCGAACATCTACGTCCGCTCATTGACTTGGATTTAAAGTAGAAATCAATACAAGATTTATAGATTGAGGTTCACTTTTTAAAGAAGACTAAAACACATTAAAAAGAATATTTCCCTTCTCTGTGATGGTTTTGTAGTTCCTCTTGAAATGCAGCATTCAAGCTTTACCTCCTGTTTGGCATGTCCTGGGTTGCATAACGATGATGGATCTAGGTTCATTAACTGGAATTAATTTACCTGATATAATGAAGTAAATTACAGAAGAATAACAAAATCTAAGAAATAAATGAATCCAGCGCAACTGGAGACATGCTCGACCTTTTCGCGTACAACCCTCGCATTAGTCATGAAAAGAGGAAATAATGCAGTTCTTTGTGATTGAAGGCCGCTCTTAATTACCAAAGACATTTTTTAAAACGCAGCACCAGTTTTAATGAAATATTATTTACCACAAGGAAGGAGGGGAAGGCTTCAGGTTTTACAATGCTACAGTTATAGTACACTGCCTCAGATTTACTACAGGTGCTTTCGTGCAGTGCATTAGCATTGATAACTTGCTGGTCTAAACAGTAGAAACAGTTCGATGAACCTTAATGATAAACAGAGGCATTCTTCATGGTCTTTTGTATATTTGGTTCAAGGCCAGATTTCTATTGTACTCTTCCTTCTCTGCACTCATCTTCCTGCTCCATGCCATTATCCACCATTTTCTTTTCTTTACGTACAGCACAAACCTACCCCAAGGGCATCAAAGTGCTTTATAGAAGAAACACACACATATCTGAAATGATTTGCCCAAAACCACAGGATGTTGTGCGAAGGCCAAGATTAGAACCTAGTTTGCTAGTTCCAAAGTCAGCAGCTCTAGCCACTAAGAAATAACACTTCCCATCACAGTTAAAAATGTTGTACCAAAGCAGTGCTAACCAAGCCAATTTTGTCTTGCAATCTTTAAAAAACATAAGGTACAGCCCTGATTTAAAAATCTCAGTGAAAGGAAGGAATAATGAAGCATATGTTGTTTTAAAAAAGTTCACAACTGCATTCGTTTCAAAACCTATTTCTTGCCAAAGCATGTTGCCTTCTCAAAGTCGCTTGCCAAAATTTCCCTAGTGACAGTAGAAGGGCAGGCTCTGTGTGCTGCAGAATAAACTGTTAAGGAAGCTATGTAAAGCGCTCTGATACCGTTGGGTCTAGTTCACTCTATATGAAACTGCAAAAAAAACAAGTTTGGCAGATGAAAGAGCCAGAGGTGGCATAGTGTACAGTGGGAGGGGAAAGTAGGGCAAGAAAGAAACAAGAGCTTCGGACTGCAGACATGCGCATTTTGATTGACTGCATTTATAAATTGCAACAAAAAAAAACCTTGCAAAGCATGTTTTCAGTGGAAGGACACTGGGCAAAAGTCAGTAAGCAGTGAACGTAAGGAGTACTTGGTCCGACGGCATGCACAGCAAAGGACAGAGCAGGAAGTGAAAGTTGGCGAAGTAGACGAAGTGCGGGCCAATCAGAAGCATGTAAATAAGTGCAACGTTGGATTAAGCCAATGGTAAATTCAGGTAAGTTAAGGGTGGGTTCTAAGCCTCTTTGAAGATTTTTTTTTTTAATCCCCAAAAGATTTCACAAGCACAGCACACAAGCGCACACATGCAGGCGGATCCTAAAAATTAACACTATTAGCATGTCCACGCCGTTCTTATAGCTTTGAGTGTTCTGAAATTGAAGACACTTGTGGGAGTGTGGTGGTTTCTTTGTAGCACTGGTATTTGCATTTATAAGCACTGGCAGGAACAGTGGATTGTGCACGCTGCAGTGTGCTTTAGAGAAATAGCTTGGACCTTGGCATTTATTTATTTTTTATAAATTAAGTACTGGTATGTGCATCCATGTTGGGAGTCTGATAAGCAGGAACTCAGGTGCAGTGTGTGGTACTGACAATGTTGATCAATGTAAACAGATTGGCGGCTTTATTCAAAAATGTAAACTTACCCTTTTGTTGTAAGTTTACTATTTTTTCGCTATTTACAAACTTAGGACCAGAAACACAAAGGTAAAGTTGGACCACAATTCTAAGTTTAGACCTGAAGTCTAAGTTTAGACAGACAATCTAACTTTACACTGAAAGTCTAACTTTACACCTGAAATCTAAATTTAGATCAAAAGTCTAACTTGGACCAAAAGTCTAATTTAGATCAAAAGTCTAACTTGACTACTTTTCGGTATTCACAAAGGTAAGTTACTAAAGTTACAAGCAGTAACTTACTTTTGTGAATACCGAAAAGTAGCACCACTTGGACTTGGGAAGAGAGGCGTTTGTTTTCTCAGACATAAGAGCCTGCATGCATAAGAAAGATGTAGCCAACTCTCCTCGTCTGCTGTTGTCTGTGATGTCTAAGTTTACAAACACAATTGCCGTGGCTATAAACTATAAACAGTGCATGCGTCACTTCCACCCAGTCAGGCGGATGCGCAGGTCCGGCAAGCTCCTGAAGGATCACAACACACCTTCAAGAGCCCACGTTCACTTTCCACTGAAGAAGAGTAGCTATGGAGTCTGGCTAAGGGTAGCCATCCATGCCATCGTCCCTGATTTTTCAGTCAATCGCAGATGGGCAACACACATAAACCCGAACTGTCACAATGACAAAGAAAGAGGAATACTACTAAACTCGCAAAACAGCTTTCATCGCAAGAAACACGTCTCCTTCTCTAACATGGCAGGACTGGTTTGCATAAAATAGGATTGATACACCATGCTTGCACAAATAAGTGCTGCAGCATGATGCAAAGCAAGGCATCATTTGAAGGCAGCAGAGAGGGAGGCAAGGACATGTGACGTTGTTTGACATCTGCCGTAGGCTCCACTTTTCTTCTTGTGTTACCTATGTCATTGTTTGTTATTAGTGGTATATTAGCACCATGAACCCACTACCAGAAGGAGGGTGGGTGACGTAATACAGCTAAACATCGCCACAAGGGATGTTTCCAGAAAGTCGAATAACTAGACGGAGACTATTCACTATACATACAGAACTCAGTTTATTGAAGAAACATGTGCGGGAGGGACCCCAGGTGAACCCAGGAATTCGCACATGCTCACTCGCAACTATCCCACTCCACATTCAGGAACAGATGTTGAAATGTGAATGGAGAGAGGGAAATGAGGGGAAGGTGGGTTTTGTCGCATTTTAATCTGTTTCTGAACGTGGCTTGTAACAGGTGTATGTAAATTCTGTATGTATAACAGCAACACTTTTCTCCCCCATTACAGTACAATCACAAATAAGTTCACCATTTATGTAAAAAACAAAAGAACAAGAATGGTAACACGTAAAAACATTTAAAAAAATTACACCATACAATATTTTTCACGAACATTCACACGCAAGCCGTTTCCTGCTCTTGAATTGCTTTCATTTTTAGTTATTTTTTAAATCTTGAATTTATTTTTGTAGTTTTTGGTCATCTTTTCATGTTGATGAATTTCCCCCATTTAAAAAAATAGTTGACAGCATGCTCTGAACTAAATTGCTACCGGAGGGAGGGAAAGTAGAAAAAAACTACTCACAACACTTACCCAATCTCCCTTCCTGGGGCAAAGTTTATGCCACTGGGAGGGAAACAATGACATAAGCTTAGCCTGGGCAGGGGGAGGAGGCCACAAGGGGATACACAATGCACAATAAATATTCACCGTTTTGTACAAATTTGTTGACACATTATAGTTTTCTTTAAATGCTAAAGAATACCATACGATAAAACATGACGTCACAAGAAGGTCCCCATATCATACTAGAGGAAGAACTGTGTTTCTTTTAGGAGAGAGAGAGACATTGGGGCTATCTGAATGGGGTGAGGAAGCTAGGAGTGCATTTGAAGACAGGGGATCTTGTGAGGCCCTTACGGTTAGGGTGGTAGAGGGACATTTAGGAAGGGAGGATACTCATCGGCTCTTGGGAGGTCATTTAGAGGGGAGCACTATGGAATGATCCTTGTGGATAAAAGGATGTGAAGCCGTGGCGTGCAGAAGGAGGTGGCGCCAGGAAGGTGATTTATTTCTTGGTTGTTTCTTGTGCTGCTCCTGCTGCTGGTGGAGGCGACTCCGTGGTCTGGTTCAAATGCCTTGTTACGCTTCTGGCTCGTAGTCCTGATAGTCCTCCTGAACCCAGGAGTGAACGAGAATAGAGAAAACACACAAAAAAATAACATGTGAGTGATGAGGAGCCACAGCAAGTTAAAGAGCACATAGGGTGTGTGATCTGAGTGTAGGCAGAAAATTAGCAGAATGGATAAGTCCCACAGGCCCAATCCGATATAGTCTATGTGACCAAAGAGACCTGTTCTCAAGGAGACCTCAGGGACACTTATGTCTTAACTACGTACTTGGGAGATAAACATTGTCTCTTCCCCCTTCTTTGCTTTCCACACTGTAAGACATTGAGGTATTAGTTGAGGGAGGTAGGTGCCCACCTCAAGTAATAACCACAATACTTATCAGGGTGGAGCACTAAAGTCACTAAATTTACCTGAGCTCAACCCCCGGGTAGCTATGGCACAGTGTAGCCAGGCTTAAGTTAAAAGCAATGTGTAAAGTACTTATGCAGTACCAACATAGAAATAAAGTCAAAACACAACACAAGAAACAACCAAACTAATTCAGAAATATAGAGTAAATTTGAATAAATAAAATAACATAAACACAACCAAAACCTATTTGGGGCAACCAGAGATATGATTCTTTTAAAAGTTAAAAATAGCATCAAAAAGTGCTAAGCACCAACTGCGATCATCAGGTTGCTCTTGACTGGTACTTAGGTGCAAGTTAAGGGCAACTGCAATGGAGAGTTTGTCGGATACAGAAACCAGGTTTGACCCAGTTGGAGGCTTTACTTTTGGTCTTAGTCGCTTCAATGTATATTCAGAAATACTTAGTGGGGCAATGCAGCATGCTGTGACCACAGAGGGCTCCACAACATCAGATAGCCATTGGACAGGGTATCAGCAAACCTACTGGCTTTTGGTGATAAAGCTCAGAGTGGGAGAAAATTGAATTCTGCAGCCAAGGAAGGTCCCTTGCCGGCCTGATAAGCTTGTATTCTTCCAATGGGGCAAGGCTGGCAGATGTAGTCAAAGAGGGTTCCATGAGGCTGGATACCTTCCCAACAAGGTCCCACTGTATCCCATCAGCTGCTGCAGAAAGGCTTAGAGTGGGAGCATCCTGCATTGTGAGCCCAGCAGCAACACACCTTTGCTGGATTGGGTTGGTTCCAGTCCTCAAGCGTTGTGTTGATCCAAAACGTTTTTAAGTTCTAGACTTCAGTGTATGTCACAATTAGCACACTTTAACACTGCCAAGATTCACAGTATCTTGCAGACAGCACATGAGGGTCAAGACTCACTCCAGCAGGTGCCACCAGCGAGGCCCGGGGCAAGAACTGTTGGAACTGGTCAGCTGTGCAGGTGCAGGAAAGGCCTCTTGTACCTGGTTGTGGCCCTGTAGCTTGAACCTCTGGAGACCACTTCTTTGTCCTGGGTACACGAGGGAGAGCAGGTCCAATCATCTAGGTGCTTCTCGGGTCTCAGAAGCAGCTTCAGTTCTCATTTGATCTTTCACAGGTCCACCGGTGTTCTGAGGAGGGCACTGTGTGTGTCCCACTTATGCCAGATACCAGACTGTGAATGGGGTGACTTCTTGTCCCGCCCTAACCAAGAGTGTACAAGTTCCCTGAGGTAACCACTACCCACTTTTTATGCACTTCATGTGTGCCCTACAGCAAACAATCCACATTGCCCATCTCTGCCTAAATCCAAGATAGTGAAAACCTTCTTTCCCTGGCCACAGCCTCTGTTGTCACACTGTGGTCACTCTAAGCCAGTTCTGGCTGCAGCTCTTCTTCCACTGGGGTTGGTGCCTGTATAACTGGGTGAACAAAGAAGGTCCATGCCCACATGTCAGCTAACATTTGTCTGTGATGGGGGGGGGCTCTATGAAGTTAACCAAGATCCTGGGCAGAACCCAAGTTGTCATTCTACCATATGAACATAAACAACTTCCCACACCCAAGGTGCTCTGGGAACAATCCTCAGACCTCATCAATGGAGATATCTGGCTGCCAGTTGACAAATGAACCTCATGCAAATAGGCCTCCAAGACTATGAGCAGGGTCTGGTGTAGCCATTTTAGCCATAGTTTTATACACATTATTTCAGCAAACAAGGCCTGCCGCTATGCACTTTAACCTAGATAATTTATATTTTAGCTTTGTTATATTATTTTAACAATAGCCACATTTACGGTCTTGTTTTATTTTTTCTATCTAGATGTTCTTCGCCTAGGTCAGCACTGCATTCTTAAACAAGACATTTCTTTCACTCTGTGCTTTTCTCAAGGCTTCAGTAAGATAGGTTGCCGGCGAAAGTGGTATGTTTTATTTCCAATGTTCACAGAAATATACACACTCATACGTGGGGATCCTTTCTTGGAACATCAGCTGTTTTATTATAAAAACACTACTTTGACCCATGTACGTTAGAGAGAGATTCCTGCCAGATGGCCTTGACTGTATGCTGATTGCTGATTGCTTTGCTCCATTTTCTTATGTAGACTATATGCCTCTTGCTCATGTATGAGGGATGATGTCTTCCCAGGGGGAACCTGAAGGGCAGAATTAGAGCTTAACATTCTGTGCTCTAACATACCTTAGGCAGGAACTATCACTAAAAACGTTAGTGACAACATGGTAATGTTATTCTTGTGTTTTACTCTCCTTGTCACAATTTTAATTCTGTTGTGCTTCATCGTCCTAGTTATTGCAAAACATACCTTATTATCTAAGATGCAGTTACTTCAATAAAACCTTATTGTACTATACTCTGCCTCTGATTGTCCTTGCATATGTGAGACAAATGTAACTGAGAGAAACGGATGAGATCTGAGTGACCACGATTCCCCTGATGAGTCATTTATGTCATGCGTCCGGTTGCCCAATCATCCCTGCTCTTGGGTGGAGATGAGGCACTGCTAGTTAGCCAGAACAAAACCCAGATTAGGCTGACAGGTGTCACATGGTGCGGGATCAGACTCAGTCCCCTGCAGTACAGGTGATTCTGCTGGCTGAATCCAGTAGTCTCATTAGGATAATGAGAACCTACGTGACAAGGGAAAAGGTAACTTTCAAACATACCTTTTCAATATTTATTAACAATCCAACTTTACCAGTGAATTTGAAGAATGAAATGTGAAACTGTTTCCAAGCCAGCAATAACATTATTACATTTAATATAGCATCCTGATACTTCCAATAGAGCAGTCAGCCTTGCTACAGTGGAAACATCTTTTGGGGCTGTTTGGCTTTAAGGACATGGGTAACATTACATTTCTACATGTTCTATTTTTAAATACAATAGACCCTGCCTTATGGGCAGTGAGGCCAAATTAGGGTTGCCATTGCTATTTAAAAGGAACGTTTAGGCCTGTCAAAGGGGGTTTTCTGAACAGGTTGAATTTGGAGTTCAGAATTGCACAGCCAGGCTACACATATGAGGCCTACAGTTATGTTTGCACTGTCATTGCAGTGGGTGGCACAATGGGTGCTGCAGTCCACCAATGGCACTTAACTTACAGGCCCTGAGTATACGTTGTACCATGTACTAGAGACCCATAGCTAGGTTAAATATGCCAGTTAGGGCTATACCAATTTCATCATGTTAAAAGGGAAAGCATAGGCACTTTACCACTGGTTAGTAGAGGGAAAGTGCACAGATCTCTGAAGCTGGGGGTACGCCATTCAAAATATTCCTACATGGGGGAGAACTACCCACCCCATGAGAGTTATCAGTGCTTAGGTGGAAAAACCTGGAAAGACTATCAGCAATGGTGTGGTCAGTCCCAGGACGACCACACCCTTCGTGGGTTGCCCTAGTCATTTTGTGATCAAGCAACTGGTATTTAACTGGAATATTGAGTTTTCAATAAATATCATCCTCCAAAATTATTGTAGTTATAACATCGACAATCACAATATTATGAAGGTAAGTGTAGGTTGGTAAGTGTAAAGGTACTGTTCTTAACTCCACATTTATGTATATATTATAGTTATACAGATATAGATATAGTTATCAATACAAATTTAAATATATAGATAGAGATTTAGGAATGGATGTAGATATTTTTGGGTACATAAATTTAGAGTTAAGAATTGTAACTCTGTACTTACCCATGTATAGTTACCTTCACGATATTCCATTAGTGGATATTCTGGCTAATGGATATTCTGGATAATTTTAAAGGGCAGTATTTTTGTACTTGATATTCTTACATCCAAAATGTGAGAAGAATCGTGGTATTTATCTTTATTTCAGGATTACTGACATCTTTTTTTTTTAAGTTCAAATATTTTTACTAAAGATAGTAGGGGTGACGTATATTACAGAAACACAGGAGTGCAATTCTAATTTTCATCCCAAATTTCAAATTCAAGCGGAAATCTCTTTTTTGAAATGGAAGGTCTTGTGCTTGCATCCTGTTCATTTATTGTGTTTAACTTGCAATTTGTATTTCTCCCCACACACGTAGCCTGCCACCAGGCAGCCAGGAAGGACGTCAGGTGGACTCATTGTTCACACTTCCTGTAGAACTGTTTCTGGTTGATTTGCTGAGACAATTCCCTGAAGACTGATGAGGAACCTCACAGCACTAGAGAAAGAGATCGGAGGAGAGGCAGAGGGGGTTAAAAGGGTGCTGATAAGTGCACAAAAGTCTGTCTTCTGCGTGTTGGATAGCTGTTAGCTGCACTAGAAGTTCTTATGAAAACATTACCTACGTCTAGCAGATAATCTTAAAGGAGATCTTGCAAGCGGTTTTGCAATCGAAGAAACTGATTTCTAGGATGGATAGCTGTGCAGGAACGCTGCACTTTATGAAATATTTCTTTAGAGAAGAACTGAGTTAGACTTAAGAAGTACCGATTTCGCTGTTTGACAATGTTTCGAAATAATCAAAACAATGGATTTTTTTTAAATCAATCTCATCAACTGGGATTGCCCCTGGGCAGCAATACATTCCATCGTTTACTGGCTCATCTGTGCTTTTGTAATGGGGAGAGGGAGGGCAAGGAATGGGGGCAAGGAATCCGAATCATTTTCGACCCCACTCAAAAGATCAGTCAAGTCAAAACTCCTAGGTCACAAGACTTCTGATAGAAAACACAAGCCACCCTAAATGAGCCGTAGAGGACTCAAATCTGAATTGCACACAGGCAAGCCCTTTCTGCAATGACACCGGTGAGATGAAACACGCAAAGAAAGTCCCTCAGTGGGCTTCTCAGCGGTAAGGAAAAGTTGTAGTTTTTTATATATATATCCATACATATATTGATGGCAGGGGGAGATTACTTGCTCCATTTAGTGTGTCCTTATATACAGAGCAGTTGCAGCAGGATCTGACCCTAATTATAGACTCATTTAAATTCTAAAACACCCCAGTGAAAATACTTTTTTTGTGCATGGTATTGGATGTTGGTGTACAGTGGAAATAAAAGCTCAGAAATGTTTATTGCGACTGTTTTCACACACGATATCGCTATAGCAAAGTTTTGTATGCAGAATAAGGTAAAAGTAAGATCATGAGGAAGCTTCCCTCAGAAGTGTATGTGCACTTCATAATGTATGAACTTCAATATAACTTATTCAGACCAGACTCTTTGGCTATCTGGAGAATTCAATATGACTAATGGGTAATGGAGGAAATAGCATGATCTGCTAAAAGAAGGTACATGATATGTGCTGTCTTGAGCAAGATCTTCTATGAGTCGAAACTGGGCCGCGGCTGCTTCTTTTTAAATGCAGATGTGGGTTTTGGTTGCTAGAGTGATCAATACCATGCTGGCGGCTGAGCTTTAATAGTAATGACTGCATGCAGAGTAGAATGGCTGCTATCTATACATTCAAGGTGCCTGTATCTTTTCCAATCAACCATTTCTTACTTTGAAATACTCCCGCTCATAAACTGTTTCTGGCTCTGGTAGTATACAAGACTAGCTATACCTGTCAGCCGTGGAGAATTCCTTCACCTGCCTTGTCATTATTTTTTCTGCAGTTCTGCAAACACCGACACCCTGCAGGATGTTTCTTTGAAGGCTTTGCCCGAAGACTCCTGTTGAGTACTAATTAGCTTTGTTTCTTTAGCAGATCACTGCACGGATTATCCGAATACGTTGCCTCAGGTGTTAGGAGATATCAAGAGACTACCAGCTGCTAATTCTTTCTCTTAAACTTTGGTCCCTTGTTGATATTTTTTATTTACATCTAGCATACATATAATCAAACAAGCACATTTCAAACATACCCATTGTAAAACAAAGCAGTGTCAATGATAGTTTTAGCAAATTTCCTTCATTTGGATCCAAGAATATAATACCCATCTCTCTGTAAATATAGCACATGTATTAAGATGTGAACCTGATTCCAACTTCCCACTCCACATGCAATCCACTCGTGTAAGTGAACTGTCACTTCAAGGGGCTCTGTCGATGGGAAGATATTCCTGGCAGGTAGCACCTTAGTTTGAGTCAGTCTCCAGCTCCTTTAATCCAAGATGGGGATCCATTATTACCCTCCTCTTTTTTATATATTTTTTTAATTTCATTTTTAAATTTTAGTTTGTTAGCAACAACAACATTCTGTCACATAGCATACATGAAAGATTATGCACAGTTAGGTAACCTAGGAAATTGTAAAGTAGTTTACATTTTTGCTGTCAACTAGCTGTGATCCGACCGTGATTGAGCGTCACCGTTATTAGCTGGTGGTAACATCTGAAGCATATTTTCATCTAAGTATCACGAGTTCCATTTAAACATTACTCATTGTCTTTCATTGGTGATTGTAGGAAATCTGCCTTTTTTCTGCGTCGTCACCCCAGATTTTTCGCCTTTTGCAGGGTGCTTTTTTTTGCTGGTTTTAAACTGAAGTGCACTTTATCCCTGTAACCAGTAAGTGCCTGTGCCTCCCATTTAAACATGGTCGAATTGGCATATTGCTAATTACTATTTTTAACCTACCTGCAAGTCTCTAGTATATGGTACAAGACGTACCCAGGGCCCATAAATTAAATGCCACTAGTGGACTGCATTGTAGCTTAACTGTGGCAGCGTTAAAACACAATTGAACAAATCAAAATAAACCATTTTGGCGGGTCAAAACCTCTGTTTAAGTATTAAGAAGTCACGCCTATGTAGACCTACTAGACCTTATAGTCTACAAGGTGGGGTACATAGTGTTTACAATTAGGAAATGTTGAAATTTCACATTAACATGTCCTTATAGTGACTATCACCTAAAACTTATTTTTCACTGTGGCAGGCCTATTATCTGTCCTATGTGGAAAACCAGAGTACATAATAAAATCCTAATACTACTTCTCGATAATTGGACTACATAGAAAATTAGCTTAAAAATATATAATGGTGATTAAAAATGTAATACAATGGTGAAGTCATTTTTTAACTACATATTAAGGAAAAGTAACTATTACAAAGTTATCTTTTCTTTGCCTGAAGTCCGTAGAGGCTAAATTTGCACTTGCTCTTCCACTTCTATCAGCCGGTAATTATCATTTGAATAAGGCACAACCTGCCTTCCAGATGCAAGTAATAGACTTACTTGAATGGGAAAAGATTAATTCTCTGAACGTAACAGAACATCCATAGTGGGTCTGTCAGCATCCTTTTTGACATTAAAGAGACAAATACAGCTTGAAGGTTAAATCCTGCATGACAGGTCTGCTAGGTTTACATATAACGCTACTTTGACTTACTCCATATATATGAGGCCATGCAAAGGCCAGTAAGGTGCTTTGCATTGCCTGATAGGTATGATTGACAGGCTTGTTCTGCCGGGGCGTCAAAAAAAGTGATGCTTCGGTGACGCGAGCCTCTCATAAATAAACTCCAAAATATTCTGTACATTTTTTTGTTTTTAGACCTTTCACCATTAGGTAGCTACATAAAACATAACAGCCAGCTTAAATGAAAAATGAATAAAAGAAAAATTTTACTCAGTGGGCAATGCACTGTAGTGCACTATGAGACCTCTATTAGTTATTGCACTGCTGAGGTCTGTGTGTAACTGGAGAGGACAGAAAGCACTGTGACTATGTAAGTCATTATTGTATATTTGCATTACACACAATATAAAATAGACTACTACAAAATTTGCAAAATGTTTTGCCATAAAATAGTGCTTCCAAATTATAGATTTTATTAATATGCAGACCATAACTGATACATTTCTTTACATAACTGTACCTTCAACACCTCCTTAGGGGTAGTTAACACTATGTAAATACAATTACAATTAAAAGCATTCACTTCACAGCTCAGTTGTTTACTCTTTGTACTACCACTTAAAATAATAAAGCTTTGTCATCACAAAGCTTCCAGTGATTGGACCAGTACTGGCTCCCAAGCATCCTTTACATTGGCAGATTACAGCTTACATTTGCAGATTAACTGGTAGGGCATATTTGCATTTATTTCAGGCAAGCAGGTACCCTGGAAAGAATGCTTCATTAGATGTCTGCCCCTCCCTTGGATTCACTTAACAGAAGACTCACTGAATGACAATTCTGCTGAAGCTTTCTAAACTATCTAAATTAACCGTCCCAGGACAGTGTCGTTTTCCAAAACAAGATGTTTTGGATTTGAGGCAGAAATGGCTGAGGAATGCTCGCCCCCCTTCCGATGACTTCACGCCCCCACCGGGGGATCACAACCCACAGTTTGAAGACCTCTGTCCTAGATGAACCCACATCATCCCCTACCCCAGGGAACTACACTGGCTTCCTGTACAGAAAAGATCCCAGTTCAAGCTCCTGACCCACACATACATGGCTTTACACAACTGCGGTCCCACCTACTTGGACCATGGCTTCAACTTCCATCAGCCCACCAGAAACCTCCCTTTCTTTAATCCTCACCACCTGCATCTGACATACAGATGCGTAGGTTGCTCCTTCTCCTACATAGTAGTGAAGACATGGAATGAGCTACCCTTTCATCTCCGGACCACTTCATCTCTTCCAGAGTTATGAAAGTCTCTGAAAACCTGGCTATTCAGATAATCACCTGGATGCCGACAGTGCCTGGATACCCTCACAGGTGGCAAGAAGTGCTATACAAATCTACTGATTGATTGATTAAGAGGTCAACCCAGCATTTGCTTCTAGGTTGCGGCCTATCTCAGTGGCTGAGTGGCCTGCATTTTCTCTGCCAAAGTTTGCTGCTCTTCTTTCAACAAATAAAACCAGTAGGAGGAAAGGTGGCAAACAGGGAAAAAAAAGATACATAGAGAGCAGGGGAGCAGATAAAAGGGTATCCATGGCATCACCTGTGCATCCATAAACACATGCAGAAGTCTTGGTGTGAGTAAATCTTTTTACTGGTGGTATATCTTATTTTGTGAATTGAAAAACAAATGGTTTTACACTGGAAAAGAAGTATTTTGACATGTAAGCTAAGCTGACATGGTATGTTATTTGTTGTATTATTGGTGTGTTTATACCACACAAATTACCTGTTAGGTTATCAAGGTGCTATGTAGCAGGTGTGTGAGGGCACCCCCATGAGCTAACTCCAGAAGCCATGTCTTCAGCTTCCTGTAAAAGTCAAGAATAGAGGAAGGGACTCTGATGTGTTGTGGGGTGTCCTTCCAGGCATTAGGGGCCAGGTATGAGAAGGTGCAGCTCCCTGTTCTACTTTTGGGTATACGTGGGTGTATGCTAGTGATAAACAAGCAGAGCAGAGGAGTCTTCAAAGTTGGTGGAAGTGAATGCCTCTGTTCAGGTAGGAAGGGCCAGTGTTCTGGAGAGCTTTGTAGGTCTGGGTTAGAATTTTATAGTGTGTGCACTTGTGTATAGGGAGCTAGTGGAGTTCCCTAAGGTGTGGTGAGTTGAGGGCTCGGCATGGGAGGTTGAGGACTAGTCTGGCTCCTGCACTTTTGATGGTTTGCAGCCTTCTTGTGATCTGCTTGGTAATCCAGGAGTACAGGGTGGTTCCATATTCTAGTCTGCTGCTGATGAGAGCTTGGGTAATCATTTTGCTGGTGCTGTCTGATAGTCACTTGAAGATTTCCTTCAACATCCTTAGTGTGTTGAAGCAGGCCAAGATCATTGCATTGACTTGGGCGGTCATGTACAAGGATGAGGGCTGGAGTTTCCCTCTGTTGAGGATCATCTGAATGTCATTTATGGATGCCATAACAGCAGTTTCTGTACTGTGGCTGGGGCTGAATCACAGTTACATAGTGGTAAAAAGCTAATGTTTGGCAAGGTGGTCTGAGAGGTGCTGTTGATGGCTTTTTTGAGGCCCTTTGCTGAATAGGGAAAGGAGGGATATTGGTCAGTAATTGGCAAGTTTGATTGGGTCAGCCGAGCGTTTCTCTAGAGGGCACAGATGGGTGAGTGTTTGCAAGGTTCTGGGAAGCTTGCTGTACTGATGGAGGTTTTGAGGATAGGAATGAGGGCCTCGCTGATAAGGACTGCTCCTTTGTCGAAGTCGTGGTGGGGGCAGGGTCTGCCAGGGTCCCGGAGTGAATGGTCTTCATAATCATTGTGGCTTCCACTGTGTTAATGGTGTTACTGCTTTCATGAATCATGTTCACAGGGGAGTTCCTTTATTGGGTGCAGTGCCCAGAAACTAGAATCCCCCTCTCAAGATATCAGATGCCCTTCGAGTCTCCTTATGCTCAAGACTTTTAAAAAAAGACTGTGGGACATATTTACAAGCCCCTTCAACCACCTTAGCGCCATCCTTAGCGTCATTTTTCTTTCTATGCTAAGGTGGTGCTAAGGTGGCTTTTCTGCCCAGCCATTCTTACAAAGTGGCGCAATGCTTGCATTGTGCCACTCTGCGACTCATTGCACCACATTATGCCTCCGTCACGCATAATGTATGCAAGAAAGTTGTTCCGGTGCAGGGAGGCCCGAAAAATGGTGCTGTGAAATTTACAACATTGTTTCCGTCATTTGGAATGCCTGCTCAGAGAAGGCGTTAGAATTATGCACCCATTATATTCAATGTGCCTTCCTGTGCTTTGCTGGTCTAGCATCAACATTTTTGGTACCAGTAGCGCAAAGCTCCACAATAGCATAAAAAATGCTGAAGCTATTGTGCTAACGACTGCCTAGGTGCACTGTATTGTAAATACAGTGCAACCATGGTGTTGTTAGGTGCCGGGAAGGGGGGGGGGGCACAAAAAAGTGGGTCATCATCTATGATGTGCCACTTTCTTGTAAATATGCCCCCTAATTTCTTACACGATTTCCCTTAAAGTTATTTAAGACTCATGTGTTGAACTATCCACCATATCCATACTGCTGTGTTATTATTTTTATATATTTTCCCTGTGCGTCATAATTCTGAGCACACATTCTATTGAAATGCCGGGACATAATTTACAGAGCAATCCTCTGGGGCACTTTCAGCTTCTTAGACCATCAGTTATTTGCTAGTGCTATTCATATGGAATTACATGCTGCAATTGTGTGGCCCGTGCATATGTTGCACACAATATAAGTGTGTGCAGTAATACTCAACTTAAAATTTGCACATGATTAATTTCTACTAGTAGCTAAATAGCCATATGGGTGTAGAGAGAAAAATATAAATTTGGTTTTTGCAAGAGCTATCATGTATGTGGTGTTGGAGCATGTGTTTATTTGATTCTGTGCATTAAAGGATAATAATAAAAACTAATTAAAGAAGTATTTTAAAATCAGTCTTGTCTTAATACAATGGGGACAGCTCACTACAAACTACACAGCCACGTCCCCTTCGAAGAATGACGTGCACATGGTTGCTTTATTTCTGGAATGGCGTAGTGGACAAAAAAAATGAAGTACTGGAATGTGCACTTGAGCGATTTACAGTTTGAAAACGTTCCATCCTTCACCTTCTGTGGTTTTTGTGGAGCAAAGTGCCAGGCTGTTGGCACAGTGAAAGGTCTACCAGCACCCTACGTATGGTCCACCAACCTCGCTGTTGCACCTCAATAGGCAGGCGAGAGTATGAGAGTCATGCTACAATGCTGCACAACTGCTTGGCCTTCTTGCCTTTGCTTCCTAAAGGTGAAATGAGCTGTGTTGGGACTGCCAGGTATCAACTACGGTGAAGTCTTCTGGGCCGCCTTCTTTGAAGGAGAACGGGGATGTGAGGTTTGATTTGGGCCACAGAGAAGCCAACTGCGCGGGCACAGGGCAAGCCAACAGGGGCAGCCAAAGGAATGATTCGCTGGCTAGTAGTTGATAAGCTTGAGGACTCTGAAGTTCTTACAAATTTACAATTTTTGAAACAATTTTCTAAAAAAAAAAATCTGCTTATTTATCCAGGTCGGGACAGATAGTAAATAATAATTTCTATTAGTTATGTGACATCCAACTTAGTAGCAAAAATACTTCACTATTTAGCTGGACTACAGGTAAATAGAAGAGACAGTATTCTATTTAGCTGTGAGCTTGGGAACAAAGCAAGATAAATGGGCAAACCTCACAACTTAAGAAACCAGATGCTAATGCAATGCTCTACTATTTGTCTACCGACCGAGCAAGTAGCAGAGAAACATCACCGTTTACCTGGACGCTTACATGTTCTAGATAGCCAGGGACACCGTAAAAAGTTACATCTGCCTATTGGCCTGGCTGCCAGCCAATCAGTATAGAGTCTGTGCTATTTACTTTGCTGTCAGTAAAGCATTTGCTGGGTTTCACTACTCAATACGTAATATCCGATTTGCCTCGTTGGGAATAGACAGTGGAGTTTCTTTGCTATTGGTCTGACTGCGAGCCGAAGAGTACACAATCTTTGCTCCTTGCCCATTAGCCAGCTAAGTAGCTGTGAAACCTCACTGACTATCTAAAAGCTGCCAATTTGCATAAAAGAACAACCATTAAGCATTACAATTGTATGGGCTGGTGGAGTAAAACGTTGTTTTTAAAATGTTGCTAAATTGTTTAAAGCTTAATATTTTATCTTAAACATCTTCAATTATGGAAGAGACCTGGCATTTCATTTTGAAATCGATTTTAAAACTTTTGATTAAGAAACAATATTTTTAGTAACAGCTAAGAGGTTTTTATTTATGTATGAGATGCTAACCCTTCTAACTAAAACGCAATAGAAAAGTGTTCAACCTTTAGCTGCATTAATGGGGGCAATGCCTTTCACAGTCTTCCAAGCATGAACACGCTAACTCCAGGCGAGCGCTTTACTGTCAAAAGGCTAATTGACAGATGGAGAAATCACAGCCAGTAATGCCTACTGCCTATAGCTACGAAGAGAAAATCATTTAGATCTTGTGATTGCTTCTGCATCTTCCTCGCAATCGATATTTAAAATCGTGAACACTTACTACCTTACTTACCCTACGTCACAACGGGTCCCCTTGTCTGTTAGATGGGCAAGACGGTGCCTAGATATGAATGTCTTCTGTGCTAACTTTATTTCCTCTGAAAACAGTGACATTAATTCTTACTGCAATGGATTGTAAGCATGTTGTGGTGCACTTTTTCTTAATAAATAATTATTATTATGAATCTTATTATATTATAAGAAGTATTATAATAATTCCAGGCTTATGAATTGACCACTTATCCGACTTTGACCACTAATGAGAGATACTGGCCAACTTCAAATCCTGTTGGCAAACTGTTTGGCAGGACTGATCCAACTGCGCATGTCATCTAACAATTGAAATGTCCAGGGGAAATTCTACCTGAAAATGGAGAATAAGCTGCCATTGACATGGGGCACTAATTTTTGCATGTTTTCCCCACTCCACTTGCAAAACTCAGATTTTGCTAGTGCATGGACGTGCATATCACGTGGCACTGGAAAACACTGCACCGAGTTTCATTGTGCTTCGTCTACCAAGTCAATAATGCTTGGGTCTTTGTATGCACCACAGTTCTAATGCTCTGACAACTGATCTGATTCGTGTTGCATTTATTATTCTCCGGCCACTTCAGCTTCTGCTTCAACGTTTGTTAATGTCTTGCAGTTAAATATGGCTATAGTAATAACTTTGAGTGTGGTTCTTTAATAACCTAGGGGTATACACAAAGGGCCTAATTCAGACTTTGGCGGGCGGCCGAGGCCACCCGCCAAAGTCCCGCTGACAAATGACCGCACCGCGGTCAAAAGACCGCGGCGGCCATTCTCACATTTCCGCTGGGCCGGCGGGCGCTCTCCAAAAGAGCGCCCGCCGTCCCAGCGGAAATGCCCCTGCAACGAGGATTCCGGCTCCGAATGGAGCCGGCGGAGTTGCAGGGGTGCGACGGGTGCAGTGGCACCC
The DNA here is from genome assembly GCF_031143425.1 of Pleurodeles waltl. Taxonomy (NCBI): domain Eukaryota; kingdom Metazoa; phylum Chordata; class Amphibia; order Caudata; family Salamandridae; genus Pleurodeles; species Pleurodeles waltl. The sequence goes on along the minus strand of NC_090446.1, from coordinate 611,556,421 downwards.
GTCGCGATTTTCACTGTCTGCTCAGCAGACAGTGAAAATCATGGTGGGGCCCTGTTAGGGGGCCCCTGCACTGCCCATGCCACAGGCATGGGCAGTTCAGGGGCCCCACGACACCCGTTACCGCCAGCCTATTCCTGGCGGTGAAAACCGCCAGAAACAGTCTGGCGGTAAGGGGGTCGGAATCTCCATGGGGGCGCTGCAAGCAGCGCCGCCATGGAGGATTCCCTGGGCCAGGGGAAAACCGGCGGGAAACCGCTGGTTCCCCTTTTCTGACCGGTCAGAATGGCCCAGGAAGCACCGCCAGCCTGTTGGCGGTGCTTCCTCTGCCCTCTGCCCTCTGCCCTGGCGGTGTTACACCGCCAGGGTTAGAATGAGGGCCAAAGTGTGTTTCTGTGATTTTTTCTTCAAAATATCATGTACTGATCACAAAATGCTGATTTTATCATGAACTGTGTCTGTCAACATCTCATTTGACTTGTTTTTTCCAAATGAGAGTATGGCTTGTATAAATAATTGAAGACACCAGCAGGAGACTGGTTCGTGGAGATATTTACTACATGAACCAGTCTCCCGTGGGCAAACATTAGGTGAAAACATTTAATGCGAAATTTCAGCAAAGTTTGCAAATTCCACTGGTGTAAATTAAACTTTACCGAGGTGTACAAAACACATTATCAGTGTCCTCTGAAATAGGAACAAATGTATTCTAATTAAATGGTTGCCTAACTCAATCAACCACGAGATGGCAATATAACATCACCAACTTTCAAAATCGACTCGAAAGATGTTCATAAGAGTGTAGAGTATTTCAGGCGGATTTTCAAGCTCTACATAAGGTTTGATGTAAAGGCAAATAAAACAAGGAAACCAAAATCCTTAGAATACCATATTGTATTTTCCTAACTTGTGATGTTCCTGAGAAGCAGGGAGGGATGGAGAATGAACAGTCAGTCACACACCTCCTACGCAAGGTGACTGTAAGCTACATAGCTCTCCAACTGTCATCCCACATTCAGGATAACAACCTCCTTGACTCTCTCCATTCTGGATCCGATCAGGGCCACAGCACTGAGACTGCAATTCTGCAGACTGTGGACGATGCCCTCTGCATCCTAGACACTGTCAAGTCTTGTCAATTGTCCTCCTCGGCCTGTCCGCAGCGCTTGACACAGTCAGTCACCAGGCTTTGTTAGACACCCTTCGAATAAGCATTGCTTGTGTTGTGCCTAAGTGGTTTACCTCATAGCTAACAAACCACTCCCAAACTGTAAAAATGGAGAATGCTATCTCGGATCCGATCAGCCTGCAACAAGAGGTCTTCAAGTTCAATTCTCTCCCCAACCCTTTTCAACCTTTACTTCGAAGCCCTCTGCACAATCCTCAAGGACTCTGGAGTTCTCTTCCACCTATTCGCCGACACCCGCATTTACTTGAAGGTCTGATGCCTGGAAGCATTCACCTGCTTATCCAAATTCCTGAACATCATTCAAGCTTGGATAACTAACAAGCACCTCAAACTAAACCAAGTGAAAACAGAAAATCTTCTCATCTCTCCAATAAAAGCTAACTTGCGGATCAAAGACTGGATGTCCAAGACAGGATGGATCGCCTCCTGGACATTGACATCCACCCTTTCATTATTCAGAATTCCAAATTGCTGGGATTCACCCTTGACAGTTGCCTATACTTCCAGAACCATATTTCCTCCATGGCTAAGAGTGCTTGTTTCCCAGTAAGGCTCTTTTGGGGAATCAGGAACTTCATTCCAGCACACAACCTCAAATCTGTTGCCCAGGCGCTCAAGCTCTTTAGACTCAACTACTGAATTCACTCCTTTATGGTTTTCCCAAAGTCCATCTAGGTCTTCTCAGAGCAGCCCTACATGCGGAAGTCCATTTCATAACGGGGCACAAGAAATGTAATACCATCTCCCTCATTCTACCCTCTCTGCAGTGGCTCCCATAGATGTGAGAGCTCAATTTAAAACTGCCCGCACCACTCACAAGGCTCTTCACTCCTCTTTACCCTCCTACCTGTCCGAGAAACTGAGACTCATAGGCACCAGCGAGATTCAAGAAATACTCATTTGCTCCTCCTCACCTCTCCCCTCCTCCCCCCTCCCACTTCAAGCACGAGCGATAGAGAAACCAATACTTCTCCAGAAGCGCCGCGAGACTCTGGAACTCCCTCCTGCTGAGCCGCCACCAAACCATGTCATGCCACCTTCAAACTCTTCTCTTAGAAAGACACCTGGCCTTAACATCTCGTGCTTCCTCATGCTCCTGACAATTGAACCCCAACCTCAAACAGCACAGAAAACTTATGAACCTCATGTAGTACTGTACCACCTGCTTTTCACTGCTATGTTTTACATTAAATATGTGTGAAGTGCTGTACCTCACGGGGAGGCTAACCCGGGGAACACTCCACCTCTATTGTACATTTATATTTTCTATTTATTATTGACATGTTCTGATTTATTGTGAAGCGTTTGGATGCTTCCGTGTCATGTCTGCACTAGATAAGATCACAAAAATAAAAAAATAAATATCAGGCTATGAGAAGTGACTAACTTCCCAGGTCTTTCACATTCAAACGTGAGATGACTGCTTCTGACCTAAGGGACTTGCAGATACACAATTCTGTGGTGTTCTGCTTCCTTCAAAGGAGGGCTTGTTTTGTACATCTCTGTTATATACCTCCATCACTTCAGCCTTACTTCAGATTTGTCAATTTTCACTCATTAGAAGTAATCCTCACACTGTGAAAGGCAGTCTCACTCCCAGAGCGATCCACGGGGGATTTCAAGCGTAATGCATTGAGTGCCAAACAGCTGGGGAGGTGAAAGCACCATGTCCAGTCAACCCCCTAAATTACGGTTTACCTCTGGATCAGATGTTTTTTCACCTAAGTTTCTCCTGCCTCCTTGATGGGAGCTGCTTCAGTAAGAATACAGGCACTGGCAAAGCCAATAATTTGATTGCTTTTTGAATCCTCAATAACTGTTTGAAAAAAACTGCTTCAAAGACAAAAAATACAACCAAAACATTTTTATGTATACGAGTCTATGACAAGAAGAATTTATTGTGTGATAATTCAGGGTAGTTTTGTGATACAAAATAGTCCCTTGTGCAGTCCAGTGCAAGCACTCCGTAGTTTGCGGAAGGTTATACCAAACAGCCAGTGGCATGAGGTGAGTGAGTACTACTCCTCTGGGTGAATTCAAATCTCACTCTATGTATATTTTAAAGAATTAGTAGCAGGAGGTCTTGCAGATACAAGCCCTGTCAAGCCTGTCTTAAAAGGATAGCAGCTCCTGTAGAAATTATTCTTATTTTTTGAAGACAGATCACCAAAGTATGTCAATAAAAACATCAATGTGCCTGAACCGCTGGCTTTTTTCTCCCTGTGCCTGGGGTACATTTGTTTATTTTTCCTGTACAGTGCCACCAAGTAGGCAAATAGCAGATGGGAATAGCACTTGGGGGTTGTGGGCTACCTTATCAAGGGCAGTCTATAAATGCTATTTCCATCAATCTGTCCTGTTCCCGTTACCACCACTTCTAAATCAGGCCAATGAACTTTTCATTGCTGGTAAACGTTGTTAAAATATCGTTTTGGAGGACTTAACCCACCAAATATCACGCTTGTGGACCTCCAGAGATTTCGGTCTCTCTTACATCACTGTTGGGGCTCCCCGGTACCCTCCAAACCTTCTAGCAGACCACACTCACCTGTGGGGGCGCTTCATAGTTTTCCCCTTCTGGCTCTAGCAGTGGCTCAGCTGCGGAACCTTCCAAGACCTCCTGGCCGACCTCCTCGGGCTGCAGTGTGGGGGAAGAAGACAGAGTGGCTCATTTGTAGATAACGCCATAGCACTTTAAGGCATCGTAACAAGTGCTACCAGTGCTCAGTTCAACAGTGCATGAGTGAAGGACCCGGGAATGATGAGGAAGCGTGGTGGGACAAAGATATATTATGCATCCTTGATAGGATGTTGCTGTCACTATAGGGGAATGTTTTCATCACACAGTATTGCGCCCTTTCAAAAGCAGGGGCCCAAGTCGTGTGCAAACCTTCACCCTGTCCTGGCCAGTTTGCAAATAACACATTGCATTCTGGGACTTGCAGTTTTAACCTTCAGTATTGAAAGCATTGGTTAAAAAGCTAGCAAGCAAAGTGATTTTAACTAGAAAAGGCTGATTGTATGTGTCACAGCTGACACGGAACAACTTGGCCACCATGTTAAAGATGAAGCCTCCAGGTATACATATCTAGATGAGCGACTAGCTAAGTGTTCCCAAAGTGTGCATTATGACCCATTGGTGGGTTGTCGGCTGATATTTGGCGGGTCGTGGAAGTCCATGCAATAAATAAAGATGTCTTTAAATTCTGTACTCCTCACATTTGCTATGCTTCAAGACAGAGGTCAAATGTCAGGCTATGTCTTCAAACAAACTGCTGTTTTTTTTTCAACAAGGAGATTGGTGTTTAAAAACTTTTCTCACTTTGTAGTCAGTGAGAGAAAAATGAAGTGTATTATGTAACAAACTTGCTCAGGTACAGAGGTGTGAAAGGTAATAGGATGTCATTTTTATAACACACAACAAAATGTAAATACCTGTAAATAAACTGTACACATTCAGCAATCAGAAAAGCAAAATGAAGTACTTTTTTTTTAACTCTGAAGTGTGATGGAAGCAAAGATTTTAATAGGATCCAAACAAATCAATACACTTTACTTAGTGATGCATAAATGATAAATATTCGCTGAAACCCCATTTCCACATATTATCATTTGTGAGCAATATAGTTCAATCTGTAAAACTGTACATCTGTGCACCTTTAGTGGCCGTGGCATTGGAAAATATATTGTCTGTAAATGACAGTGCTCTACCACACGAAGCTTTACAGTAGTTACATTTAAAAAATCGAACACCTCATGTTTATTAAAGCTAGATTTGTCTCAAACGTTTGTCATTCTAAAAAGTGGGTCATGGTTATAAAAAGTTTGGAAAGCACTGCGTGACTAGTTAGATCATCTGAAAAGCCCTCAAGACAGAGGCTAAGCAAGTGAAATGTTGGGCTTCGGACAAGGACATTTCAGTACTTGCACAGACACTAAAAAGCACCTGCTTTTAATTTTTATAATTTTGGCCTCTCTACGAGTGTATGTTTATGATTCACCAATGCAATCCCCTTTGTTCTGTTTTGTTCTGTTACCAAAGTTTTTAAAGAACATTTTATCCAATTCACACAAGTTTGATGGAACACAGGAGACAAAGCTCCAAAGGTCGTGCACAGCGGAGGTACATAGATGACTCATAAACCATAATATATTTCTACATATCTCTTTCTCACACACACACACACACCCCCAAAGGTAATCTATATTATGCATTAAGAAAACACAAATGTTGCAGTACATTCTCTAGCAGCAGTATCTTTAGCCATTTGAGGTAGGAACAACACATTTTTTGTGGAATTCAGCAAATTATGTGACAAGTTACGTGGCAATTGGAGTAAATACACAAATTTACGGCAATGCTGCAGCCACATAATTGCATAAATTCTCTAGGCCTCAATAGCATTCATTATTTTGCAACAAATTAATCATAAAAGATAAATCTGTCTACATATATGTGTTTGGGTGTATGTGAGTGTGTGTGCACTAAGTGTCATATATACACACACACACACACACACTCGCGCACACACACATCACTTTCACTGCAGAGGCATAAATATAAACATAATATCAGTAATATCTAGGGCAGATGTCCCTCACTGGGGATACTTAGCGGGTCAATATTACATTTCCGAAAGGTTCACTAATGACTTCATAATGTACAGTTTCCAAAGTGTGGTTCAAACGGATGCCAACAGGTATTAGAGCCACGCAGCATCATTTAGTGGCTTAGCGACACATGCAGCACTGTTCACTGGTCTATTAACATGTGCACCACCTCCCAGTAGCTTGTGAATATTTACAGTGTGCATCAATTGAATTCTACACAGTACCACCACTGGGCTTGTAGACATATGAAGATTGTTTTTCTAAATCATGAGCAGCACCTATCAATTGACTTCAAAATCTCAACAGAAACTAACAGTATAAATGTATATCAGATATGGGGTCTTTGGTTGGCAGTCAGGTTACCCCCTGTCCAAGCAAGGACCCTCACTCTAGTCAGGGTAAAAGAGAATCACCCTCAGCTAACCCCCGCTCGCTCCCTTGGTAGCTTGGCACGAGCAGTAGGCCTAAATTCAGAGTGCTGGTGTAAAGAATGTGTACCAACACACAGAGTCACTTAATGAAAACACTACAAAATAACACAACACAGGTTTAGAACAATAGAAAATATTTATCTAAACAAAACAAGACCAAAGTGACAAAAATCCACAATACACAAGTCAAGTTATCAATTAAAAACCAAAAAGAGTCTTCATGTAATTTTAAATACAACGCTAACGCTGTTAGCGTGGGAATGTACCTGGGTGCATCAAAAATAACACCGCATGGGCGAGTGTGCGTCAAAAAGGGCTTGCGTTGCGTCGATATCACTCACAAGCGAGACCGTGCGTTGTTTCTCCTTCAGTCAAGTCGGAGTGCGTTGTTTCTTCTCTCTGCAGAAGAGCGATGCGTCGATTCGAACAGCACTCTTGGGTCCGGGCAGGCCTTGCATCATTTTTACATGCCCAGCGATGTTTGCGTCGGAAATCATGCTGCACGATGATCCAAAAACCACGCAGCGCGGGTTGCAATCTTACCAGCCTCTGTCAGCGATGCTGCACGTTGTTTCTCCAGCCGCATGTGTCAATCTTCCAGCCGTGCTGCAATCGAGCAGCGATTGTCAGCCGCAAAGCCGGCGGCGCGTCTATTTTTCAACCGCGTATCGGAGTTGTGTCGATCTTCTCCCCGCACAGCGGTCTGTGTGTGGATTTCTCACTCTTGTCCTGCCAGCTTCTCCTTTCAGGGTCCCAGGAACTGGATGGGCACCACTTGGCAGGGTAGGAGTCTCAGCAGAGGCTCCAGGTGCTGGCAGAGAGAAGTCTTTGCTGTCCCTGAAACTTCAACAACAGGAGGCAAGCTCTAGTTCAAGCCCTTGGAGAGTTCTTCACAAGAAGGAAGGCAACACAAATTCCAGTTTTTGTCCTCTAGCACAGGCAGAAGCAGCAACTGCAGGATAGTTCCACAAAGCACAGTCAAAGGCAGGGCATCTCTTCATCCTCAGCTCCTCAGCTCTTCTCCAGGCAGAGGTTCCTCTTGGTTTCCAGAAGTGTTCTAAAGTCTGTTGTTTTGGGTGCCCTTCTTATACCCATGTTTCCCTTTGAAGTAGGCTTACTTCAAAGAAAATTCTCTCTTGTTTGTGAAATCCTGCCTTGCCCAGGGCAGGCCACAGACACACACCAGGGGCTTGGAGACTGCATTGTGTGAGGGCAGACACAGCCCTTTCAGGTGTGAGTGACCACTCCTCCCCTCCCTCCTACCACAGATGGCTCATCAGGAAATGCAGACTACACCCCAGCTCCCTTGTGTCACTGTCTAGTATGAGGTGCAACCAGCCGAACTGTCAAACTGACCCAGACAGGGAATCCACAAACAGGCAGAGTCACAGAAATGGTTTAAGCAAGAAAAAGCTCACTTTCTAAAAATTGCATTTTCAAACACACAATCTTAAATCAACTTTACTAAAAGATGTATTTTTAAATTGTGAGCTCAAAGACCCCAAACTCCACATGTCTAGCCGGTCCCAAAGGGAATCTACACTTTAATCATATTTAAAGGTAGCCTCCATGTTAACCTATGAGAGGGACAGGCCTTCCAACAGTGAAAAACGATTTTAGCAGCATTTCACTGTCAGGGTATATAAAACACATTACTATATGTCCTACCTACCATACACTGCACCCTGCCCTTGGGGCTACCTAGGGCCTACCTTAGGGGTGTCTTACATGTGAGAAAAGGGAAGGTTTAGGCCTGGCAGGTGGGTACACTTGCCAAGTCGAATTTACAGTTTAAAACTGCACACACAGACACTGTAGTGGCAGGCCTGGGACATGATTACAGGGCTACTAATGTGGGTGACACAACCAGTGCTGTAGGCCCAATAGAAGCATTTGATTTACAGGCCCTGTGCACTTTACTAGGGACTTACTAGTAAATCAAATATGCCAATCATGGAGAAACCAATCAACAATATAATTTACACAGGGAGCATATGCACTTTAGCACTGGTTAGCAGTGGTAAAGTGCTCAGAGTTCTAAAGCCAACAAAAACAGGTCAGAAAAAATAGGGGGAAGGAGGCAAAAAGATTGGGGATGACCCTGCAAAAAGGGCAAATTCCAACAATGTATATATATAAAAACATGTATACACCCCTCAGCACTTATGGATATGCACAGAACCCTTACTAGTACACATACAAGTGCACAGCATCCACAGCAGTTACACATGTGTGCGTCACTCCATTGTGCCACATATGCATGCCCCACCTCTATTTCATAGCTTACAACTACGTGTAATACCCCTCAGTGGGCTTCTCATCTTGCACAGCACCCTCAAACCAACTTAGAAAAAGCCTAGTAACTCCCTGATGTCTCAGAGACACTCGCATCACCCCCGAATACGGTAATAAGCATGTGCATCACCACACAGCAGGGCTCAGAACGTGCTCTGCGTGGGCAAAGAAACACACTGATAACCCTCGGGGGCTATAGCGGGCCGATACATGTGAGCTGCATCATTAGGCAGCCTTATAAACATCTGCGGCACCTTCCGCAGGCCTCTGCTGTCAGTGGTATCGACTTTGCCTGTCACTGCTTTCGGCCACTTTTGGATTAGCATCCAAGGGAAACAAGGCAATTAGAGAATTAGAGGCATTAATGACGGGGTGATGGATGGAGCGCGATCCCATGGGATCAGCAGCTCCGCCACCTCTGCAAATCGCATCACTTATGCGGTGGAGGGTTGCCTGCTCACTTGCAGGGCCACCGTAGGGTCTGAACAGTCTGTTCACTTACAGTGCAGTCCCAGTACTGCACAGCCTGCTCACTTACAGTACAGTCCCAGTACTGCATAGCCCGCTCACTTACTTACAGTATAATCCGATTACTGCACAGCCTCTTCACTTACAGTGCAGCCCCAGTACTGCACAGCCTGCTCACTTAGTTACAGTATAATCTGATTACTGCACAGCCTGTTAATTTACAGTGCAGTCCCAGTACTGCATAGCTTGCTCACTTACTTACAATATAATCTGATTACTGCACAGCCTGTTCACTTACAGTACAGTCCCAGTACTGCATAGCCCGCTCACTTACAGTACAGTCCCAGTACTGCATAGCCCGCTCACTTACTTACAGTATAATCCGATTACTGCACAGCCTGTTCACTTACAGTACAGCCCCAGTACAGCACAGCCTGCTCACTTAGTTACAGTATAATCTGATTACTGCACAGCCTGTTAATTTACAGTGCAGTCCCAGTACTGCATAGCCTGCTCACTTACTTACAATATAATCTGATTACTGCACAGCCTGTTCACTTACAGTACAGTCCCAGTACTGCACAGCCTGCTCACTTACAGTACAGTCCCAGTACTGCATAGCCCGCTCACTTACTTACAGTATAATCCGATTACTGCACAGCCTGTTCACTTACAGTACAGCCCCAGTACAGCACAACCTGCTCACTTAGTTACAGTATAATCTGATTACTGCACAGCCTGTTAATTTACAGTGCAGTCCCAGTACTGCATAGCCGGCTCACTTACTTACAATATAATCTGATTACTGCACAGCCTGTTCACTTACAGTACAGTCCCAGTACTGCATAGCCCGCTCACTTACTTACAGTACAATCTCAGTCCTGCACAGCCAGTGCAGTACTGCACAGCCTGCTCACTTACAGTACAGTCCCAGTACTGCACAGCCTGCTCACGTACAGTACAGGCCCAGTACTGCATAGCCCGCTCACTTACTTACAGTACAATCTCAGTCCTGCACAGCCAGTGCAGTACTGCACAACCTGCTCACTTACAGTGTAGTCCCAGTACTCCATAGCCTGCTTGTTTAAATACAATCCCAGTACTGCACAGCCTGTTCACTCACAGTGCAGTTCCAGTACTGCAAAACCCACTCACTTACAGCAAAATCTCAGTATCGCACAGCCTGTTCACTTACAGTGCAGTCCTAGTCCTGCATAGTCCGCTCACTTACTTACAGTACAATGTCAATCCTGCACAGCCTGTTCACTTACAGTACAGTCCCAGTACTGCATAGCCCGCTTGCTTAAGTACAATCCCAGTACTGCACAATCTGTTCACTCACAGTGCAGTTCCAGTACTGCAAAGCCCACTCACTTACAGTAAAATCTCACTATCGCACAGCCTGTTCACTTACAGTACAGTCCCAGTACTGCATAGTCCACTCACTTATTTACAGTCCAATCTCAATCATGCACAACCTGTTCACTTAGAGTGCAGTCTCAGTTCTACGTGGCCCGCTCGCTTAAGTACAACCCCAGTACTGCACAGCCTGTTCATTTACAGTGCAGTCCCAGTACTGGATAGCCTGCTCACTTATAGCATAATCCGATTACTGCAGAGCCTGTTCATTTACAGTACAGTCCCAGTACTGCATAGCCTACTGTTTGGCCGGCCGTCTCGGCACGGTGTTGCTGGGCTGGCGAGAGCAGAGCACAGGCTCCCAGCAGCAGCTCTGAGCAGCATCAGAGGAGTCAGGGGAGCAGTGGCGTGGAGGTAAGTTTTTATTTTTTTATTATATTTTCCGAATTTAATGTTTTTGTTCCCTCTCCCCCCCCCCGCGCACCCCCTCCCCTCACCCCGTCACGCGCCGCCCCACCCCTTCAACGCGCAGCGAGCCGCGACTGGTACTATCCCCACCTCTGAACAACCTGCTCCCTTACAGAGCTACTTCCATCTCTGCTCACATTGCTTTGCACAAGATGTACACCTACAGCGCCACCTGCAGCTATGTCCAGGCTGCCTTCTCGTTGCACAAAGCCCAGCCCCGCTCCGGTACCGCGTGATGCACTCTTACGGCGCTATGTGAAACTGCACAACCTCTCGCCTGACAGTACCACCTCCCCACCTCCCTCCAAGGGGTGTGCACTTCCGGCTCTCTTACACAGCCTGCTTACTTACAGTGCGACCCTCGGCTCTCGGAGAGACTGCTCACTTTTATTGTCACATCCAGCCCTGCACACAATGCCTGCTTAGAGTCCCGCTCCAGTTCAGTGACAGCATGCTCGTATAGTGGCTACTTCCGGCACAGCGAGCGCACTGTGAAGAAATCATTCAAGCGCGTGTGTTTCACACTCTTTGTTGTTTGATTTGACGTTCTCCATGGACTCATGCCTTTCTAACAGGCTTTCGCCCCATGTGCTCGCTAGAAAAGGTATACTTTTTTCTTTTCAATACAAACCACGCTGTTGTGGTTCTGCAGCGTCCCTTCAGGGCACCAGGCTTCCGAGAGAACCTGTCTCAATATTAAGAGCTGCCTCCTTGTAAATCGGAAAAACCCAAGCTTGGAATACCGACTCTTCTGCAGATCTGCTGTTTATGAAAGGTGGGGTACAGGCTAAATCAACCCGGCTTCATCCTTTCCTGCACACAACCAAGGGTAGGTCGCTCCCCCTGCCGCTGCAGCTCCTCCAGGTTCCTGAGTTCCTGAGACCCACCCCACAGTAAGTACCCCCCACCTCCCAGCCCCTCGTTCTGCCCTGCGCTACTCACCCTCTCTCCTGCTCCTGCTTCTTTTCCTCTTTCCTTCTTCTCTGTTCTTCCTCCTCGCTTCTCGTCTGTATTCTTCTTCTGTACTCCTCTTCTCCCCGTCTTCTCTCCTCTTCTCTTCTTCCTCATCTTCAGCTGTGGTATTCTGCACCCTGTTTCTTCGTTTTTTGTATCTCCCTCCGTGTTCTTCTGTGTTCTTCTGTGTTCCTCTGTCTTCTTCTGTCTTCCTCTGTCTTCCTCTGTCTTCCTCTGTCTTCTTCTGTCTTCCTCTGTGTTTTTCTGTCTTCCTCGGTGTTCTTCTGTCTCCCTCTGTGTTCTTCTGTATTCTTCTCTGTTCTTCTGTCTTCTTCTGTCTTCTTCTGTCTTCCTCTGTCTTCTTCTGTATTCTTCTGTGTTCTTCTGTATTCTTCTCTGTTCTTCTGTACTCCTCTCTGTTCTTCTGTGTTCTTCTGTGTGTCTTCTGCTCTTCCGGTCTTCTGCTCTTCCGGTCTTCAGTCCTTCCGGTCTTCTGCTCTTCTGTTCTTCTTTTCTTCTGTTCTTCTTTTCTTCTTGTCTTCTTGTCTTCTTGTCTTCTGCCTTCGGCTCTTCTGCCTCCTCCGTCCTCTTCTCCCCGCGCCTGCCCTCCTGCTCCTGCCTCATCCCCCTCCCCCACTCGCATCCCCCCCTCTATCTCCCCTATCTAACCCGTTCACTTTCTACCTCCCTCACTCCTCCTATCTACCTATCTCTCCATCTCTCTATCCCACTATCCAACTCCCTCACTCTCCACCTCCTCCTATCTTCCTATCTTCCTATCTCTCTATCTTTTTCCCTATCTATCGATTTCTCTATCTACCTTTTCTCTCTACCTATTTCTCTATCTCTCCCCCCCTCCCGCCACCCCCTCTATTATCTATCTTCCTATCCCCTCACTCTACCTCTCACCCACCTCTACAACCCCCCCTCCCCTATCTTCACAACCCTACACCTATCTTTCTCCCTAATCTCCTAAACCTCCTAACACTCTCCCCCCTCCACCCTTAAACCCCCCTCCCCCAGCTCTTCTCACTCTACCTGTCCCCCCCCTCCCTCGCGCTTTCCCGCCGCGACCTCCTGCACGCCCCCGCCCCCCAGCTCCCATTCGCCCCCAGCTGACCCCTCCCCCCCTCCTACCTCATATGGCGGCCGCTGCGCGACAGTGGTAGCGACCTTTGACCCAAGGGTAGGTTGCTCCCCCTGCCGCTGCAGCTCCTCCAGGTTCCTGAGTTCCTGAGACCCACCCCACAGTAAGTACCTCCCAGCCCCTCGTTCTGCCCCGCGCTACTCACCCTCTCTCCTGCTCCTGCTTCTTTTCCTCTTTCCTTCTTCTCTGTTCTTCCTCCTCGCTCCTCGTCTGTATTCTTCTTCTGTACTCCTCTTCTCCCCGTCTTCTCTCCTCTTCTCTTCTTCCTCATCTTCTGCTGTGGTATTCTGCACCCTGTTTCTTCGTTTTTTGTATCTCCCTCCGTGTTCTTCTGTGTTCTTCTGTGTTCCTCTGTCTTCTTCTGTCTTCCTCTGTCTTCCTCTGTCTTCGTCTGTCTTCCTCTGTGTTTTTCTGTCTTCCTCGGTGTTCTTCTGTCTCCCTCTGTGTTCTTCTGTATTCTTCTCTGTTCTTCTGTCTTCTTCTGTCTTCTTCTGTCTTCCTCTGTCTTCTTCTGTATTCTTCTGTGTTCTTCTGTATTCTTCTCTGTTCTTCTGTACTCCTCTCTGTTCTTCTGTGTTCTTCTGTGTTCTTCTGTGTGTCTTCTGCTCTTCCGGTCTTCTGCTCTTCCGGTCTTCAGTCCTTCCGGTCTTCTGCTCTTCTGTTCTTCTTTACTTCTGTTCTTCTTTTCTTCTTGTCTTCTTGTCTTCTGCCTTCGGCTCTTCTGCCTCCTCCGTCCTCTTCTCCCCGCGCCTGCCCTCCTGCTCCTGCCTCATCCCCCTCCCCCACTCGCATCCCCCCCTCTATCTCCCCTATCTAACCCGTTCACTTTCTACCTCCCTCACTCCTCCTATCTACCTATCTCTCCATCTCTCTATCCCACTATCCAACTCCCTCACTCTCCACCTCCTCCTATCTTCCTATCTTCCTATCTCTCTATCTTTTTCCCTATCTATCGATTTCTCTATCTACCTTTTCTCTCTACCTATTTCTCTATCTCTCCCCCCCTCCCGCCACCCCCTCTATTACCTATCTTCCTATCCCCTCACTCTACCTCTCACCCTCACCCACCTCTACAACCCCCCCTCCCCTATCTTCACAACCCTACACCTATCTTTCTCCCTAATCTCCTAAACCTCCTAACACTCTCCCCCCTCCATCCTTAAACCCCCCTCCCCCAGCTCTTCTCACTCTACCTGTCCCCCCCCCTCCCTCGCGCTTTCCCGCTTCGACCTCCTGCACACCCCCGCCCCCCAGCTCCCATTCGCCCCCAGCTGACCCCTCCCCCCCCCTCCTACCTCATATGGCGGCCGCTGTGCCTGGCCCGCGCCCAGCGCCATGACCCCTGGTCCCCAGCGCTCCCAAGCCCCGATGATCCGCTATGACCCCACCACCCTCCATGCCCTCAACCCAGGACGCTCCAACACCTGCTTCCAAGCTCACCCCAAACGCACCCATGGACCCTTCGCCTGCAACTCCTGCAAACGCATCTTCCACCACGCAACAACTACGACCACAAGCCCACGCGCCATCAACCACCTCAAGTGCATCCTAGTCAACGCTCGCTCCGTTCACAAACACGCCGTTGAACTCTGGGACCTCCTAGACTCCACAGCACCGGACGTCGCCTTCATCACGGAGACCTGGATGAATGCCTCCTCTGCTCCAGACATCGCCACCGCCATCCCCAAAGGCTACAAGATCTCCAGGAAAGACCGCACCAACCAAGTAGGAGGAGGCATCGCCATCGTCTTCAAAGACTCCATCAGCGTCACCACCTCCACTGAAGACTCCCCTCTTGCCGCTGAACACCTGCATTTTCAGATTCGCACCGACCCGAGGACCACCCTCAGAGGATCTCTCGTCTACCGTCCTCCCGGACCTCGCGCCCCTTTCAGCGACACCATCGCCGACTTCATCTCCCCGCACGCCCTCGCCTCACCGGACTACATCCTCCTAGGCGACCTCAACTTCCATCTGGAACAAAACAACGACCCCAACACCACCACCCTGCTCGACAACCTCGCCAACCTCGGCCTCAAACAACTGGTGAACACTGCCACCCACATCGCCGGACACACACTCGACCCTATCTTCTCCGCCAGCAAACACGTCTTCTTCAGCCACGCCTCCGCCCTTCATTGGACCGACCACAGCTGCGTCCACTTCACATTCCGACGCGAGACCCGCCACCTCCGCACTCAACCCATCCCTCGCCGACAGTGGAACAAGATCCCTGAAGAGCAACTCTTCGCCGCACTCGCCACCAACCAACCCACCCTCACCACCGACCCCAACGTCGCAGCCCTCAACCTCACAAACTGGATCTCCAACTGCGCAGACAACCTTGCTCCCCTCAAACGCTCGCAGCGACAGAACAACACCAAGAAACCCCTCTGGTTCTCTGACACCCTCAAAGAATCAAAGAAAACTTGTCGCGCACTTGAGAAAGCCTGGCGCAAGGACCGCACCGCTGACAACATGACCGCCCTCAAGAACGCTACCCGCAAACACCACCACCTGATCCGCACTGCCAAAAGGAATTTTTTCACCGACAGACTGGACAAAAACAGCCACAACAGCAGAGAACTCTTCAGCATCGTCAAGGAGTTCTCCAACCCCAGCGCCAACGCCAACGCCGTCACGCCCTCACAGGATCTATGCGAATCCCTCGCCACTTTCTTCCATCGCAAGATCAGCGACCTCCACGACAGCTTCGGACACCAGACCCAACCTAACACCACCGAACCCACATCCCCGACCATCACCCTCAACAACTGGACCCACATCAGCACGGAAGAAACCAAATCCATCATGAACTCTATCCACTCCGGCGCCCCTTCGGACCCCTGCCCGCACTTCATCTTTAACAAAGCCAACAACATCATCGCCCCGCACCTCCAGACCGTCATCAACTCTTCTTTCTCTTCTGCTACCTTCCCCGAATGCTGGAAACACGCCGAAGTCAACGCCCTACTAAAGAAACCTACGGCTGACCCGAGCGACCTGAAAAACTTCCGCCCCATCTCCCTTCTGCCTTTCCCAGCCAAAGTATTAGAGAAGACCGTCAACAAACAGCTGACCACCTTCCTGGAAGACAACAACCTGCTCGACCCCTCACAGACCGGATTCCGAACCAACCACAGCACTGAAACCGCCCTCATCTCAGTCACAGACGACATCAGAACCCTGATGGACAACGGTGAAACAGTCGCCCTCATTCTTCTTGACCTCTCGGCTGCCTTTGACACCGTCTGTCACCGTACCCTAATCACCCGCCTCCGCTCCACCGGGATCCAAGACCAGGCCCTGGACTGGATCGCCTCCTTCCTCGTAAACCGCTCCCAAAGAGTCTACCTCCCTCCGTTTCGCTCAGAACCCACTGAGATCATCTGCGGCGTACCTCAAGGCTCATCACTCAGCCCGACACTCTTCAATGTCTACATGAGCCCCCTCGCTAACATCGTACGCAAGCACGACATCATCATCACCTCCTACGCCGACGACACCCAACTTATACTCTCCCTCACCAAGGACCCCGCCAGCGCCAAGACCAACCTACAAGAGGGTATGAAGGACGTCGCAGATTGGATGAGGCTCAGCCGCCTAAAGCTGAACTCTGAAAAAACTGAAGTCCTCATCCTCGGCAACACCCCGTCCGCCTGGGACGACTCCTGGTGGCCCACGGCCCTCGGCACCGCACCGACCCCCGCAGACCACGCCCCCAACCTCGGCTTCATTTTGGACCCCCTTCTCACCATGACCAAGCAAGTCAACGCCGTGTCCTCCGCCTGCTTCCTCACCCTCCGCATGCTCCGCAAGATCTTCCGCTGGATCCCCGCCGACACCAGAAAAACCGTGACCCACGCCCTCGTCACGAGCCGCCTGGACTACGGCAACACCCTCTACGCTGGGACCACCGCCAAACTCCAAAATCGCCTGCAACGCATTCAAAACGCCTCAGCCCGCCTCATCCTCGACGTACCCCGCAACAGCCACATCTCCGCACACCTGAGACACCTGCATTGGCTCCCAGTCAGCAAAAGGATCACCTTCCGACTTCTCACCCACGCACACAAAGCCCTCCACGACAAGGGACCGGAATACCTCAACAGACGGCTCAACTTCTACGTCCCCACCCGCCCCCTCCGCTCCTCTGGCCTCGCACTCGCCGCCGTCCCTCGCATCCGACGCTCCACGGCGGGTGGGAGATCTTTCTCCTTCCTGGCGGCCAAGACCTGGAACTCCCTCCCCACCAGCCTCAGGACCACCCAGGACCACTCCGCTTTCCGGAGACTCCTAAAGACCTGGCTGTTCGAGCAGCGATAACCACCCCCTTTGTCCCTAGCGCCTTGAGACCCGCACGGGTGAGTAGCGCGCTTTATAAATGCTAATGATTTGATTTGATTTGATTTGATTTGTTGGTGGATACATGTTTTTTTTAATTAAAATATACTTCGCTTTTATTTTGGATCTCAGGCTTGTAAACGCAATCTAAACGAAAATCAGTACCTACATGTAATGTGCCTAACATATCTGTAATCATATCTGTTATCAGGCTTGCGTTGCTGTGTCGTTGTATGACTTCTTCGTAAAACATCATGTGCCTCATCTGACTACAGTTGTCTAATGAGATGCACATTTTATTTGAAGTCTTCTAACACCCACTTAACACCCCTATCTAAAAAAGCCTGCTTTAGCTCACACCTATTCACAGTCTGTCTGGAAGGCACCTGCTGCTCTGCTGCTGTGCTTTAAAGGCGCACACACAAAACCAAGCCTGGGGGAAGGGATTCCTTGGAATCATAGTCTGGACATTTGATATCAAAAAGGGCAGGTCACTTTCCGAGATGCCCACTGCCGACCCAACTCAACTGAGCAACTTCTCACCCATCTCCCTGTAACCTATCCAGCTAAAGTGATTGAGAAGGCAATCAACACGCAGCTTGCAACCCACTTCAAACCTCACCATATTCTAGACAACACTAAATCAGAATTCAGAACGAACCACAGCACAAAATTAACACTCATTGTGGCCACTGAAGACATTCTAATCCTCCTGTACTTAGGAGAAACAGCGACTCTCTTCCTGCTGACCTCTCTGTGGCGTTCTACACTGTCTCTCACAACACCCTCCTAAGAAGACTGCACGAGTTTTGCATACAAGTATCCACTCTCTAATGGATCTGTTCCTGCCTCACAGTAAGAACCCAAAGGGTTAGGCTGCCACCTTTCACATCAGAGACCAATCAACTGATATGTCCCACAGGGATTGTCCCTCATCCCCACCCTTTTCAACATAAATATGACACCGCTCACCGACATCATCCGATCACAAGACATCACCAACATCTCCTATACAGATGACATCCAGCTCGTCGTCTCTGAGACAGACAAGACAACCAGAACCAGCTTCACAACTGCATGACCATGGAAGCAGTCGGATGACAACCAACTGCCGGGAGCTCAACTCCGATAAGACGGAAGTACTGGTCTTTGGCAACAAGACCTCCCCATGGGATTCCACCTGGTGCAGTGCTTAATTTGAGTCAGTGATTTCCGGTGCTCGGCACCGGCACTTAATTGCCAACACTGGCACTTATGACACTGCCACATAGTGGCACCGTTTCTGTAACAGAGATGAGCAAAACAACAATTGTTCATTAATTCATTATACATTAAAAACAAAGACATTCTTATAGCATTGGGGGCTCGAACAGGCTCAACTGTCAGCCTAGTAGTTGTGTGATGCTTAGTATTTATGCAGGTATGTCATTGGCAGTGCTGGCAGGGGCTATTGATGGAGCAAGCTGTGGTGGCTGACAGAGCTAGGACTAACAACCAAACTCAAAGACCATGCAAGAAATCTAGGGATCATCTTAGACAACAAGCTGAACGTGATGGCTCAAATCAATGAAGTGTGCACCTTCTGCTTCCACATTCTACACAAGCTGCAAAGGATCTTCAAATGGTTGCCTCGGAACACCAGACAGAAGGTCACAAAAGCACCCTTCACCAGCAGGCTGGACTACTACAACACTCTCTACGGGGAAATCTCCAAACAACTCCTACACAGACTACAGATCATCCACAACACTGCCGCAGGACTCATTATCGACCTCTCATGCCGCACCCACATAACACCCAACCTCAGGAAGCTTCACTGGCTTCCCCATTCAGAAGCACAGCCAATTCAAACTTCTTACAAACAAATACAAAGCCTTACACAACACAGGACCAGAATAACTGAGCAGTCGGATACACTTTAATCAACCCACCAGACACCTCTGTTGTGCCTCAGTCTCACTAGTGCATATTTGCTGCATCCACAAAAGCAAAACTGGAGGGAGCTCATTCTCCTGCATTGCATCCAAGACATGGAACGACCTCCCTCAACACATCAGAGTCTCCTCCTCACTTCTTGAGTTCTGCAAGAAGCTGAAGATCTGGTTCTTCGTATAAGCACCTTTGGGATCACACACCTACACACCTGCCCAAGTGCCTGGATACTCTTGGAGGTGATTAGTGTGCTATACAAATCAACATAACATAACCTTCTCAGACAGAGAAAATGTTCAGCTTTTCAAGATGTATGCAGTAGTATCAACACAGGGGTGTTGACATTTCTTTGCTGTATTTTGAGCTGGACTGGTCAGAATTGGCTGGATTTTGAAGTGGACAAAGGAGCTTCTTAGGTTTGATGCTCTCCTGTGCGATCTTAGATGTTACTATGCAAAGCAAGCTGAGAGAATTTTGGTGCCACTAGACACAGGAATTAATTTAGAGTAATAGTAGGAACAGGTGTGCATGGGACCTTTCTCCGTATTTGTTTACCATCACCTAGCATAGACATACCAGCTCCCATTTTTAGAACCTTTGCTTGGCACTCTGGCCTTTTAAAACTATCTAAAACATTTTAAAAGCGCTAATTCAGGGAGCCCTGAACCAAGAGGAATGCCTGCTAAAATCCAGTCCTGAAGATTTGTGAATTTGCTGTGAAGTGTCTTTGAAGCTTAATGAAGTCCTAGTGCCATGGAAATGCTGACATGTGAGGTGCTAGAGTGGATGCATCATACATGTGTGCCTGTGGGGTGCGCCGTCAAGTCTGATTTTCTACAATTGTTAAAACTCTTTGACTGTTCTATAATATATCGAACAGGAACAGGGTGCAAAGTAAAATACTTTACTAAGCAGTTTTTGTGTTTCTCTGGCTTCCTGCTTTATCATCAACAAAAAAATCTCAACGCAATGTTTGGATAAAGCAACGAGTGGCACACGAGTAGGCTCCCATTTTATAACCTTGTTGAGTGTGATAATAACTGTTTATTGAATTTGACTGCTTTTTTAAAAATAATTCGATTTTTAAAATAATTACTTTTTATTCATAGGTCTCTAACTCCGGGCCTTTTAAACGTACCTTTGACTACTGTTCTTTTCTACTCACGCCGCATTTGAGCACCGGAGCCTGTGGTTAGTGGCCACCGGTTGCTCAGCTTTCTTTTACCCTTCTTCCTGTCTGGGACATTTCTATACCGCCATTTTGTCAGGTTGACGGTATAGTCTTTTTCTCTCCCCAAAGCCGGCTCAGGCTGCCTCTCGTCAGTATTTAATGACGGAGGGGAGCCGGCCGCGCTGCGGCCGCGTGCAGCGGGCGCGCCAAAGGCAAGCCCGTCTGCGCCCGTCAAAGGCAAGCCCGTCTGCGCCCGTCCGCGCCCTGGAGCGTTCTGAGCATCCTGAGCCCAGAGATGCTGTTCTTTTTTCCCCAACGAGGTTAGCCTACTCTTCTCCGCAACTATTGGCTTGTAGGACCTCTAATCCTTGTCTCTCCCATTCAAGCGACCCTCATTTCCCCTTCCTTCTTTCCTGCCCATGCTGTGGTTGGACCGCCTTGCTCTCTACGTCCTCTGAAACTCCTTCTCCCCACCCAGCAAGAATGATGCTGCTTAACTGCCGATCCCTCCCCGCTCATTCTCTACACATCTATAATCTCCTTGAAGACCTTTTGCCTGATGTACTGTTTCTTACAGAAACCTGGCTCGATGAAGACTCTACAGTACACATCTGTACTTCTCTGCCTTCTATTTATTCCATGATTCATCTAGATAGGCCCGCCACCAGAGGTGGTGGAATAGCTATCATTCATAAAACTACTATTAAATGCACCACCTTACCCTTAGATATTCCTGACTGTGTGAGCCTAATGTTCTCACTATGTTTGTCCCCCACTTTCACCTTTTCAGGTATCTTGCTCTATCGACCTCCTGGACCTGTGCTACGTTTCCTGGATTCTCTTCTGGAGGTTGCAGCCAGTCATATCTGCAATCTCTCCAACTTAACCATTTTAGGAGATTTTAATATTCATCTCGACAACTCCGACTGCCCTTCGGCTAAATTACTGGCAACCTCTCTCGCAGCACTCCAACTAACTCAGCATGTATCTGGTCCGACCCACCAGAAGGGTCACATGTTGGATCTTATATTCAGCAATATTGCCAACTTGCTGACGGCCCCTCCCCTGCCATTACTCTGGACCAATCACTCCCTTCTCTCTTTCACTTTCCCGTATGAGGCCACCCAAGGGCACTTCCCCAGTACTACCACATCTGGACGTATTTGGCCAAAACTGGACCCGGAAGAATGGCGTAAGGCCCTCTTGACCCATGGCAAAACCGGTCACTCATCTGCCCCAGAAACTGCAGCCTCTTTTGATAAATGGATCTCATCCTCCTTGGATGTTGTTCTACCCATCAGAACCAGAGTAGTTCCCTCACCCCTCAAATCTAAACCCTGTTTCTCCCCTTACCTGCTTGAACTCAAAAAGAACTGTAAAAAACTTGAGAGACTGTGGCGTAAAAACTACAGTCTCTCGAACAGAGAGATCTACAAGCGATCAGTCAGAACCTATCACCACAATATTAAAATTGCCCAGTCTACCTTTTATGGGAAAAAAATAGAATGTTCTTCATGTCCTCAGAAAGAAATCTTTCAAATCTTTAGAGATCTGACCTCCCCTCCCATTTCTACCCCCATGACGGAAGCCTCCGTCTCCTACAGTAATCGACTGGCATCTTTTTTTCAGGACAAAGTCATCAGTATACAGGGAGTGCAGAATTATTAGGCAAATTAGTATTTTGACCACATCATCCTCTTTATGCATGTTGTCTTACTCCAAGCTGTATAGGCTCGAAAGCCTACTACCAATTAAGCATATTAGGTGATGTGCATCTCTGTAATGAGAAGGGGTGTGGTCTAATGACATCAACACCCTATATCAGGTGTGCATAATTATTAGGCAACTTCCTTTCCTTTGGCAAAATGGGTCAAAAGAAGGACTTGACAGGCTCAGAAAAGTCAAAAATAGTGAGATATCTTGCAGAGGGATGCAGCACTCTTAAAATTGCAAAGCTTCTGAAGCGTGATCATCGAACAATCAAGCGTTTCATTCAAAATAGTCAACAGGGTCGCAAGAAGCGTGTGGAAAAACCAAGGCGCAAAATAACTGCCCATGAACTGAGAAAAGTCAAGCGTGCAGCTGCCACGATGCCACTTGCCACCAGTTTGGCCATATTTCAGAGCTGCAACATCACTGGAGTGCCCAAAAGCACAAGGTGTGCAATACTCAGAGACATGGCCAAGGTAAGAAAGGCTGAAAGACGACCACCACTGAACAAGACACACAAGCTGAAACGTCAAGACTGGGCCAAGAAATATCTCAAGACTGATTTTTCTAAGGTTTTATGGACTGATGAAATGAAAGTGAGTCTTGATGGGCCAGATGGATGGGCCCGTGGCTGGATTGGTAAAGGGCAGAGAGCTCCAGTCCGACTCAGACGCCAGCAAGGTGGAGGTGGAGTACTGGTTTGGGCTGGTATCATCAAAGATGAGCTTGTGGGGCCTTTTCGGGTTGAGGATGGAGTCAAGCTCAACTCCCAGTCCTACTGCCAGTTCCTGGAAGACACCTTCTTCAAGCAGTGGTACAGGAAGAAGTCTGCATCCTTCAAGAAAAACATGATTTTCATGCAGGACAATGCTCCATCACACGCGTCCAAGTACTCCACAGCGTGGCTGGCAAGAAAGGGTATAAAAGAAGGAAATCTAATGACATGGCCTCCATGTTCACCTGATCTGAACCCCATTGAGAACCTGTGGTCCATCATCAAATGTGAGATTTACAAGGAGGGAAAACAGTACACCTCTCTGAACAGTGTCTGGGAGGCTGTGGTTGCTGCTGCACGCAATGTTGATGGTGAACAGATCAAAACACTGACAGAATCCATGGATGGCAGGCTTTTGAGTGTCCTTGCAAAGAAAGGTGGCTATATTGGTCACTGATTTGTTTTTGTTTTGTTTTTGAATGTCAGAAATGTATATTTGTGAATGTTGAGATGTTATATTGGTTTCACTGCTAATAATAAATAATTGAAATGGGTATATATTTTTTTTTTGTTAAGTTGCCTAATAATTATGCACAGTAATAGTCACCTGCACACACAGATATCCCCCTAACATAGCTAAAACTAAAAACAAACTAAAAACTACTTCCATAAATATTCAGCTTTGATATTAATGAGTTTTTTGGGTTCATTGAGAACATGGTTGTTGTTCAATAATAAAATTAATCCTCAAAAATACAACTTGCCTAATAATTCTGCACTCCCTGTATACTCTGGGTTTCTCGACTATATGAATAATCCCTCTATTTGTAATGACATTGACTCCCATCCTGTAGGAGTCTCTCTAACCTCCTTCCCCCCTCTCACCGAGGAGGTGACCATTAACTTCCTGTCCAAAATTAAATCCGGCTCCCCTCTGGACCCCGCCCCTCCCTCTGCTCTCTTGCAGGTAGCAGGCACCATTGCTCCTCCTCTCACTAAAATTCTTAACAGCTCCTTATCCTCGGGCTCCCTTCCCCAGTCATTTAAACATGCTGTGGTTAAGCCCCTTCTGAAGAAACCCAAACTTGACCCCACTTTATTGGAAAATTTCAGACCTATTGCCCTCCTCCCTATCTCCCCAAAAATCCTTGAGAAACATGTCAACACTGAACTAACCAACTATCTCGAAAGCAATGAACTTCTTCATCCCACCCAAATGGGCTTTAGAGCCTTGCACAGCACTGAGTCAGCTCTCCTTACAGTAACTGAGTCGGCCCGCCAGCTCTTAGACCTAGGGTCTCACGTAGCCATCATCCTGCTTGACCTAAGTGCAGCTTTCGACACTGTCGACCACGATCTTCTCTGTCGGAGATTATCAGATGTAGGAGTCGGAGGTTCCACCCTCTCTTGGTTTTCCTCCTTCCTTAAAGATAGATCTTTCCAAGTCTTGGACCGGACCTTCTTTTCTGGCCTTTTCCCCTTGGCTTGTGGAGTCCCCCAGGGTTCGTCCCTTAGCCCCACTCTCTTTAACATTTACTTGTCACCTTTAGCTGGAGTAGTTGCCCCTCATAATCTGTCCTTGGTCACCTATGCAGATGACACCCAGTTAGAGGTATCCCTCTCCAGCTCTGGAGACTCGCCGGTGACCAATCTCTCCCGCTGTATGAGTGACATCGCCAAATGGATGACCAAGTCCAAACTCAAATTTAACGATGGAAAATCGGAAGTCCTGGTTTTGGGCAACGGTCCCCCCGCTCTTCCCCTTCCCTCGCTCTCAGATGCCTTCAGCACTCTTCCTCTCCCTAAATCTCAGGTTAAAACTCTAGGTGGGATTCTTGACCCCAGGCTTACTATGGACTCCCAAGCCAGTAAAGTTTCTTCTACCTGTTTTGGTCTTATGCGCATGTTCAGAAAGATTCTCTCTCTGCTTCCTCCTACAGCCAGAAGAATTCTCATCCAAGCCTTAATTCTTACCCGGCTGGATTACGGAAACTCCCTGTTCCTCAGCTCCCCTCTTTATGTTATAAAGAAGCTGCAAAGAGTGCAAAATGCAGCTGCCAGGCTTCTTACTCACTCCTCAAAATATTCATCCGCCAAATTGGCTATCTCCACCCTCCACTGGCTCCCCATCAAAGAACGGATCCATTTTAAATCTCTTTGCATTGTCCATAGGGCCCTACATGGTAAAGGTCCCATCTCTCTAAGGAAACGCATTTCCTTGCATACTCCTTCTAGGATCTTACGTTCCTCCTCTCTTAGGTATGCACACACTTCTCGATCTAAGAGAGCCTGGGGCAACAATTCCTTTTCCAGTAAGGCCTCCCACCTTTGGAATACCCTTCCTTTGGAGCTCCGCTATGAACTCTCCGAGCACCTCTTTAGGAAAAAGCTCAAAACTTTTTTATTCTGTAATTAGCATTGTTTCCCCCTCCTATTCGTGCTTTGCTGCTTTTAGCACTGGGATGCCTTCGGGTCGCCATGCGCTTTATAAATCTTTAAAACTAAACTAAACTAAACTTTTCTTGTGCTTTATTTTTTATCCATTTTCCATTTACCTTGCAATTTTTTATTTTTGTGTTTCCTTTAACTTTTCTTCCCTTGATTCTAATCATTTACATTTTTAAATATTTTGATTAATAAAGACCTGGGGCCTGATTTGGAGTTTGGCAGCCAGGGTAGTCAGTCATAAACTCAACAGTGTATCCTGTCATTGAATACGCAGTTTGTCCACCTTATGTGTAGCTGGGTGGACTTCAAGTCCCCCTTTGACGGAGTTGATTAAAAGTTTTCTCCTACGGCCTGGCAGAGTAGAGGCCATGGGAGGATAGGCATTACACTTCCCACACTATGGAAGGTGGATGGTTTAATGACCTTTTTTTCCTATCCATCACTGCCTGGTAAAACCTGGTGGTGAGGGACAGACAAAATGTATAATGACCTCACACCACGGGAGGAACCTCCTAGAATGTGATGCCCATGAATATTTTTTGTCAGAAACAAACTGTCCCTTTTGAGGTTTGTTCCTGACAAATTAAATAATTTAATGGTTTGAAGGATGGCTGCCAAAGCCACCAGCAACGGTCGAGTAAACCTTTTGTGCCTTGAAGTGAACCGTCACAACGGTGGTTCCTTTCAAGGTATAGAGATGACTGCTGGGCTGGCAGTCATCTCTAATGCTGGCAGACCGTAGTCCATCAGTTGGCGTGGATAATGTCTTCTGCCACAGAACAGATGCAGTACCATTTGTCGAAGTCTAAAACAGGCCCTTGACTTTTTAATAAACTTGGTTTAGACCTTCACATTCTTTATAAGAACTTTATTGTGGTATGGTTACACTGACAGATGTAAATAGCTCACATATTTACTTATCTTTCTGGCAAGCGCACCTAAAAGTGTGAAACAATAACAAAAAATTCAATATGATGACTTTGACATTGATGTCAGTCCAGTGGAGCAGGGTGAGCCTGGGCATATACAGATCAGGACGACTATGCAAGAACTGCATTACTTTTCTCTAATTTATTGTTTGTGTAATCCTCCTGAGCGACTACATAGAATGAAATTGCTAAATACCCCTTCCTGTTCTAGGTGCGGCAAAGGAAGCAAGTCCTGGGCTCAAACTACCCGTTTGCCCCAAATTACCAATAATTTGGGAACCCATCCTTCAGGATGTCACAAAGTTATTCAGCTCAAAGATGGACCCTCCTCGGTCTGTTGCCATGCTGTGGTGACCTAGCTGAGTGAGGGATCATTCTTGTTCATCATCTCCCTGACTGCCCGGGCCTACTTGCAAGGGCTTGGGAATGCCAACACGTGAGCAGCTGGAAGGCTCATCTCAGGATGCTCTTCTGTTTCTGCCAGTACATCAGAGGCTTCAGCAGCAGCTCGTTCCCTTCAAGAAAGCCATGAAGACCCACTTATTAGATTTTGAGTTGTTAACTGGTCGGGTTCTTAGCGCCTATTCACCCTGACGGAGAGGTTTGAATTTTATAAAACATATTTCATAAGTCTGTTGATGATGAAGAGGAGGAACGCTTAGTGAGTAAATGCACAGTCACTATGGCATGAGGAAGTTAGAAGAATTATTGACAAACAAGAAAAATGCTCAATGAGTAGGGAGCGGTAAAGGGATTAAGGCAGAGCAAGAGGGTAAGAAAAGGGAGATGAAACAGTAGCTACCACTGTAACACGCATTTTATCTCTAAGAACTCATATTCTATCTCTACAAAACTAGAAGGTCTTTTTTTATTTACTGATCTATCATTTTGCTGGACTCATTCCAGCCTGCGTTGCGTTGCCTTGTTTTATTTTATTTGTTACAACTACACCCTGTTAAACTTCACTGTATTTGATTGTTTATTCCTTTATGAAACTGAAACAGTGCTGTCCCTTGTTGCCCTTCTGTTGGCTTTAACAGTAAAAAAAATGCGAGTAAGGGATCTTTAAAGGCAACCTTTGTTACTCTTTGGTGCCTGTGCTAACCCTGGTTGTGTATAGACTTCACTTACAGTCTGGCGCAACGTGCTCGCTTTCATTGCAACCGCCAGCTCTGTACTGACCATTCGCACAGGCAGGGCCACTGAAATTATGTGGTGAGAAGTAATCAAATTAAGTGGCAAGGTTTTATGAATTATGTGACAAGAAAATGCAAATGATGGGGCATAAGGCGGCACATTTTTTGATAGTGTCAGTTCATTTTTTTGTCATTTTTATACGTTAACATTGTCTAAACAAAGGTTTCAATTTGTTAGTACCAGTTTAACACTCAAAAACAGTAATATGTAACTGAAAGGTGAACAGTCAACCTTTGCGAAGTGCAACATGCGTCACTGCATTTTTCATAACTCTTAGTCAGTTTAAGCTGGAAACAAACATTTTTTTGTTACAGTCTGCAGATTATGCAGCAGATGATGGATTTTGTGGTAAATGCGGCAAATCCATAATTACGTGAAAAATGCCACAGCATTGCATAATTCCAGTGGTGCTGACCTCAGGGCTGCTGCTTCCCCTGCAACTGTATTTTTTCGTCCAACATTGTGGTGATGTGCGGCAGATATTTTAATTGAAAGCAAAAAGACCGAGATCTCAGTAGCTCCTTCTTAGGTGTCAATGATTCTTCCAGTGCTGGTTTACAATTTGCATTTTGGTATTTATAGCCCTGCAATTTCAATGCATAGACAATATACATAAAGCAGAATACAAAGAAAAACCAGGACGGTGAGAACGAATAGCCTGTGACATGAGACTGCATGCGATCTATGCATAATCCAACTTGGTGCTGGTGTTTGTTGAGGGGGTCTGGCCTCCCTTGAATCTCAGGCAGCATGCAGGTATATGTATAATTTATTGAGGTGCAGCTTTCCACGGAGCTGAAGCCATTTGTTCATGTTTTCCTTTGCTCCTTTTCAAACTACATCGAATGATTCCTTGTGTTTCCCCAAAACACAGTGACTAACTCATATTCACAGTGCAAAATCTGAATTATTACCTTAATATAACTCTAACTGTTGCAGCCATGTTTTCTTACTCATGCTAACCGTACCTACAGGAGTGGTGGCAGTCTATGACATTTTGGGGCTCTCTTTCAAAGTAGAAAGTGTTGATCATCTTTCTCAGCCTAAAAATGCAACATTCCTGTTACAACTTAAAGTCATCTTCTTCGTTTCTCATGACTTAGGCATCTGTGCCCCAGTCGGTTATAAAGGGGGTTATAAGCATGGTTTATTATCCTTTCCTTGTGAAAGGGTTTGCAGCAGTTGCTGCTGTTGGGGGGGGGGGGTAACGCGCCTCCTCCCAAGCGGAGGAGCTGCCACTGCTGTGCCCTCCTTTTCTTTTACAGAGGCAAGTGCCTGGTTTTAGAAACCTTTATCTAAAATGGTATCAATTTGTGCTTTGCCCTTGCTTACTGAGTTCCCTCGACAACAGTTTGCTGAGGAACCCCCTGGTTGACCGAATCTGTGATTCACAGATGACTAATTTTCCTTTTGTTAAGGCACCAGGCCCTAATCAGAGTTTGATTGGGGTGTGCACGAATTTTCCTTCACAACAAATGAACAGGCTTGTCCACTTTGTAATGCATCAGGATAGCCGCCTATTCACCTCTCGAAGAGGGAACACATTTTCCAAGCAGCCCTTTCTCCTACATCTCTGTGCATAAGCCCAAGAAATTTGCAGTAACTGATTCGGAACACACATTCCCCAGATCTTACGCAAAGCACTAAAGCACTTCTTTCTGGGTGTTTATCCACAAACATTCCTTTGTAGCCTCCCACGGCGAAAGGTTTACCACTGATCGCAAAGATCCCCTCTTAGTCTCACTCATTATGTATGTGCATCGACAGGTTTGCCACAGCATGAAATGAGCGCTCTCTGAAGCATGGCACTTAAACTCTTCCATGAACTTACCCTAAACCAAGCACGCACAATGAAGGAAGTAGCCACTCATTTGACTAAAGTGAGTATAATTAGGTTTTGTGGGGTAAAATATCTCAGCAATCACAGCTCCCAAGGCGGGGCAAGTAATTCCTTGTCAGACACAACTTTTCCAATCTTTGTCTTTTACAAAACATTGTTTTCAGGTGTGTTAAGTCCTACTGGTTCAACCGACTGAACCAAGACTGCAACACTCAGCATTCATTCACTTAGTAAATGAAGCCTGGGAGTGGAACATTCTGGGTTGGGTGTAAGTGCTAAATGTA
Source organism: Pleurodeles waltl (assembly GCF_031143425.1). NCBI lineage: Eukaryota > Metazoa > Chordata > Amphibia > Caudata > Salamandridae > Pleurodeles > Pleurodeles waltl. The sequence continues at coordinate 611,526,932 of NC_090446.1, read as the reverse complement.
GACATATTTCCTGCCGCGCGGTTCTCACCTTGAAGTCCGTAGGGAAGTCATCCTTCTTCACTAGGCCCGTGGCTGCTGCAATGTTTCCTGCACCTGAGAACACCGCACCGCCCAGCTGAGAGGCCTGCTCCTTCGTCTTCTCAGCCACTGAAAAGAGACCACAGTGAACAGTGAAGGCGAGAAAGACAATTTGCTTAATTCGTTGGTACAGAGGGTTGTATTACATAGAAGCACAGAAGGCTGTGTTCTGAGTAAGGTATGTTAACTGTCATGTATGTAGCACACAGTTTGACATTATTATGATAGGATGCTCGCAATCTGTGCTTTGCAGCTTTCATCCAAGAGCCTCCCAACCTCCTCATCCCTAGGAAACTGTTATCACCTGATACTGGGTAAAGCCAATATTTCTTTAAAAATACATACGTACGTTGTCCTGTTACACACGGTTCCTTTGGCTTCCTCACACCTTCCACAGGAGCCCATCACAACTTAGCCAGAACACAGTTCAGTGTTCTCTGCAGCAGTCTAGGTCAATGGTACCTTGTGGGTTGAGGGATATTGCGAGAACATTAATTAGTCCCTCAGGGTCCTATCTCGGTAGACGTGTACAGATGATATTCTTTTGCCCTCCACTGACTGGCCCCACGTGGATTATTGAGCCACTTGTAATGCAGACCCTAGTTGGCCTTCTCCTTCCAAGGAAACCATTATTTCAATTGAAACCATTGCTTCAGAGATGTCAGCGGAGAGGAGGCGAGACAATTCATGGAATTCTGCCCATGGACAGTGGCACACAAGCTAAAATGTGATTTTAATGTTCAGACGGGTGGTGGAGTATGGTATGTACTCTTATTAGGGCCTGGTGCATAACCAGAATAAGTATTTCTGTGGTTAGCCGGAGCATGGGTAACCAGGGCTGACAAGGCCATCCAGCTGCACTGGCATTTCCCTGATAGGCTGCAGGCCAAAGGGGTGCTTTGTGAACAGGCTGGGCTGCCATGACCCAACCATGAAAGCCGTGCCCTCTTGTGGTGCAGGTGTGGTTGGAATGTTCTTGCTACGGCTTATTTTGCTTTTCGGCCTATCTCTGCTGGTAACTATTTTCTAAAGCTTTCAAGTCTTTACTGCTTGAACATGTTTGGGTGGCTGCCATATCACAATTAAATACAATGCAATGAAAAGAGTTGCACATTCTCTGACTTTTAGTCAGAGAGGCATATTTCCTTACAGAACAAGGGGAATCCACCATTTTAAAAGTCTCTGTATGTGGGATCATGTGGGACATCATTTTCCCTGTAGGGTGCCGGGTCAGGGGGCTGCTTTCAGAGCCGGAAGAGTTGCTATGACCCGACCATGAAAGCTTCCAGGACCGTATAAGCACTGCTGCTTCCTGTAGAGTGGGACTGATGTGAACATTTTTCCATGACTGATTTTTCTTTCCTGTTCGACCCTGCTGGTGCAGAGGGGTTATTCCGCAATGCGATAGCATCCTATTGATTGGGTCACTTCCTGTTCCTTGAAGTTATAAAACACTTTGAAGATGCACTTCTTACAATTGAGCAGCACCGAGTTCGACTCAGTACACAGGTTCAGGGAACATTATGGGCACACACAGACCCTCCTGTTTACAGAACTGGAAGTGCACACTTTCTGTGGGAAATGTGTCCAGTGTTGAATAATCTCCTTTTTTGCAGTTGAGCCCTACATCTTATCTAAATTAAATACGATTGGCAAAATAATGTTACAGAAGAGTTTCATTATTGATGCTAGCAGGAGTGGATGCTTCGTGGCTCAGAATGCATGGAGGTACTTTACTTGACATGTTGTATCTCCTGTTTAAAACTTTCGATTGTGTTCAAAGTCAAAGTTTATTACTAGATCGAAAATATTATTTCATCATCAAGACATAGGCAATACCAAAAATACATTATAGAAATCATGGCAATTAATCATGTTAATAAATCAAACCCTAAATGTCCAGCAAATACTTAAGGAAGACGTTATTAGAAGAATAAAAACCCTAACATCTTGCAAGGGTAGTCTCAGTGCATGCAGATGTTCTAACGTTGAGCTAACAATTTTCTTCTAATAAATCATGCTGCATAAAGGAATTTAGTTATAGACACTGCAATAGCCGTCGAGGAGTCATTTTTACAGATCCTAAGGGCATGTATTTGGTTTGTCAAGCTCAGGCACCGACATAAAGAAACAATCCATCTGCTTCTGAGGTTAGCATACTTTGGGCAGAAAAACATCAAATGTTCCTCAGTTTCATCCTGAAACATACAATAATGGCATTCTGATTGACCAGGCTTGGCTGAAGTGTAAACAGCAATTGGAAGGGTGCCATACCCAAACTGCAAAAATAATGAGTGGGCACGCAGCAGGAGAATATAATTAAAAAATCTCTGTCTTAGGTATGGATTTGTGGAATGAAAAGTGTCTTGTAAGGCTACCTATGTGGCTGAACAGTTCATTCTGGGCCACAGCTCTCTCATAAAATCTTGATTTAACCAATGGGCCCACATTGGCTGGGACAGATGAGGGATCATCCAAAAAATTAGCTAGGCCTAACCCAATCCATGCTTTTTGACCTAAGCCAACCACTTGAGCTTCTCGGAGGATTGCAGTTTGATAATATCAATGAGCCCCTCTTTAAGGGGGCATAGTTAATAAGTGACCCAAATACGCACCCAATAGAGTAACAGTCTCAAAGCAACCAACCCAATAACAGGGTTCATATCAAGGTCCAATGTTAATGGCACAAATGGTGTTCCCCTCCCTTACCCAGTTAAACCTGGTGCCCAAAGGACCCATATGCCAATATCCATATAGTTCAGCACCATGATTGTATTTTATAGATTTTCTTTGCATGGAGAATTGGGAACCACGAGGCCTTTTTTCAACCTAATAATTGACCCTGCTCTTTGGTTCAGCAGATATGAGCTTTTGAGAATCTGAGGATCCTAGAGGCCTAAGTGGGCCAAACAAATCCCTAGGTAATCAAATTCAGCTGACCTTTTCCAGTGCTCCCATACCTAGCTTTTTGATGTATTTCACCCTTGTCTTCCTGGAATAGATCATCGGTTTAGTTTCAGAGACATTTATTTCACAACCATATTCAGAAAAGAGCAGATTACATTTGTCCACAAGATTTTGAAGAACCACGTTAGTTTTGGCCAATAAAAGGGTGTCATCGGCAAAAATGAGAGCCAGGAATTTCTGTCCTGCAAGGGTAGGGGAATCATTGCCACATTTGGTCAGATATTTGATGCATTTGTCTATATAGAGGAGAAAAAGGGTGGAGGCCAAGACACAGCCCTGACGCACACCCTTGACAATGGGAATAGCCTTGGTTCATTTTCCTTATGTGCCACATCGAATTGTAGTGAAGGTCCCCTCATGGAGTTGCATGATTATATTTAACAAGTTGCAGGGGATTCTCAACCCATGTAAACTTCCCATATTTTCTCACTAGGTACCAGATCTAAGGCAGCAGTGAGGTCAATGAATGCTACAAAATGTTCTCCCCCTCCAACATCTACAGTCTTCCACTACACCAAAAGGAAGCAGAAGGCCTGGTCAATTGAGCTGGTCTTTGATCTAAATCCTGCCAGGAGGTTGGATAGGATATGATTATCATTAATCCAGTCCAAAAGCCGCTCCAGGACTTTTTTACAACAACCATTCAGAGATTATCCAACAGGCTAATTGGATAATAGTTTGACTGGGTATTTGGGCTCCCTTTCTAGGAAATGGGGATGATCTCTGCCCCTCTCCATGAAGTGGGCATTGCTGTCCCAGCTGCAATTGCATTTGTAACAGTGTTAAAGTAAGGGACCTGGATGTTGGCGTTGGATTTACAGAGGTCAGCTGGGATCTTGTCTAATACAGGGGCCTTCCCTTGCTTTAGTAAGGCAACCACAAAAGCGGCATCTTACAGGAACAGAGGGCAACTTAAATGTAGAAAATCCCTCTGTGAAAGCAGAGGCCAGATCTGTCTCATGTGCACGAGAGTAAAGGTTTAATTTGTATTTATTTTGAGTCCCAGGTAGATGAAGTCCATTTAGAAGGTATTTTAACCTGTTTCAGTAATCCTCCGATTTATTTTTACAGAGCTCCATAATTTTGGTCACGTTTAAATTTATCATTATTCCCAGTACATTGCAATACTCTTTCAGAACATTAATATTGTGCAGCAGCCCTTCTTTTGTGGGCACTAGTATGATATGTCATCTGCATATGCCAGGCACTTTATTTACATATCCTTCAACATCCGTCCTGGAGACAGACATTCCTGTAATAGGAGAGACAAAGGCACCATCAGAAAGGGTGAGCTGAGGCTGCATGAGTGTCTGACTCCCAAATTTAGCAGATTGAGGCCTACCCAGATTTATTATTTTATAAAATCTTTCACCTTTTGCAGCCTGAAGTAATTTAGGGCCTTATTACAACCTTGAAGGAGGAGTTTCCTCTGTCACAAATCGGACAGACCCAGATCTCAACCGCTGTATTACAATCTCCATTCAATATAATGGGATCATAATATGGTGGATGGGATATCCACCACATTTGTGATGGAGGAAACCCCTCCGTCAAGGTCATAATGAGCCCTTAATGTTTATTCTTGTTAGCATAATGAATCAAATTATTTTAGGAAGTAAAGAAACGGAAGATAATATTTTAACCACTTTGGGTCTTGACATATGTGCAGACTGGGGACTGTAAGGTATTGTCAATGGTTTGGTGTTTATGTAGGATACCTATCAAGCTCCTATGTTAAATATCACTGTCAATTTGAGCTGCAGAATATTTGGTTTGTAGGTCTGTAACAGTGTTGGTTGAAGCCTGTCTAGCTATAGATTATGTGCTGTGTCATCTCCTGCTATCTAATGTTAGGCTTAGAAGTTGATTTTCTTCGAAAAATTTTGGTTTTAAGGTGACTCGTGGTACCGTCCCATAAACCCTAAATGTACAAAGTCCACCTCAGGTTGCTTTTTCCACCTCTGGGCTTGGGCATGTTTCAGCTTCTCCATTGCTATTCCATTGCTCATCAGTTTACCATGATGAGCCTGGGGAATTGGGAAGAGAAAACCACCACCAAGGCATCCAACATTATCAGAACAAATTTGACCACCTCAGAACCAAATAATTCGAAGAGGCTGGTTTCAGGCCATATTACAATAACTCATCTGAGGGGAAAGTATGGGAAATACACAATTTACAATCTGCTCTTCTTAGAACAGTTCGGTTACAAACCCAATGTTGGGTTTTCCACAAATCTTGAGTCTTCCCGGGGACCACGATAAATCCCACTCTTCAGCATGCAGCTCATTCTGCTGCTATAAGACAATACAGCATTGATGGGACAGAGAAGTAGGGATTCAGCACAAAGGCACCAGTAAGAATCCTTCAGTAGCTTCAGCTGAAATCTTTGAGGGTTTTGACCACAACAGGATTTGTTTGACCACAACAAGGATTTCATTGTTCTCCTGGCATTGCAGAAGCCCATAAGAAGTTCAATCTCTTGAGGACTCAAACTCCAGAGATGCAAGATCTCTTGATGCCTTGACAAAATCTACTCCCTTGAAAAAGCCAACACCAAGATTTTCTTGAACTGACACCGAAGACCAGAAAAATGATTCTGGCCTTGTAAGGAAACAATCCAGTATACCATAAAGGATCATCTCTCTGGGAACAATCTTAAAAGTAGATTCAGCTCCATGCTGAGAGACATCCATGAGAGCTTCATGCCTTGACTGAGATGCCAACACCAAACAAATCTCAGCTGTCATCTCTGCCAACAGTAGTCTGTTCAGTACCAAAAGGCACCTTCAACAAATGAGGAAGCTCGAGGCATTTCACCTTGTAGATGAGAGGAAGCAGAAGCTCCACCACTGCCGAAGTTGACTTCGAAGCCAAAAAGTGCTATAACTCTGAACACATATCCAGCAGAAATGAAGAAGGACCCTCATGTCTTACTACAGGCTGATGGAATTGTTGCAACCCTCCCCCCCACAATCTGCTAGCTGGCAAGGGAAAGGTCATATCTAACACCACCATTGGTTGTGCCTCAGCTGCACAGTTAGTATTTCTAAACAAGTTAGAAGCAGTGTCTTGCTAAGATGACATGCATAGCTTAAAATTTCAGGGTTCAGATTTCAGAAACAAAAGACACAATTAGCTCAAAAAGCTTGCCCTTGCTCTGCAAGTCAAAGTTCCAGCAGCACCAAGATTTTCAGGAAGGACAACAGTCAAGTAGACAGCAATAGTATTCAAGAGGAAACTTTTGTGCCAATGGAAGGGAGAAGGTCTGAGGGGTCCACGGTAGAGCCACCTCTGCCACAAAGCAGTACCAGTCCTCTCATTTCTCCTAAGTCACTGACCCTCCACCCAACCCTGGTTAGGGGAAGAATTGTGCTATATCTTCCGCACAAGAGGAAATAACCTTAGATCAATGTCTGCTATCCAAGATCACCCACAGTTACTCATCAGAGTTACACAATATTCCTCCAAATCTACTGCCATGCCCTCACAGATTCTATAAGGATCATTTGATGCTTTTGATGGAAGAGATGCAGGCAGTCTTACAAAAAAAGGCTATCCAAATAGAGTCTGTATATCATCAGGGACATGGACTGTGCTCCCTATACGTCCTAATCCCCAAATTGGCAAAGCATTAGGACTGGTTTTGGACTAGAGAGTACTAAACAACTACATCACTTTCAATCACTCACTTATAGTTGTGGGGAACGTAATTATTTCTCTTGATCTGAAAGAGGCATACTTTCAAATCCCCACATTCAGACACATCAACAGTACCTGAGCTTTGTAGTATGTGAAACCCATTATCAATTCAAAGTACTACAGATCCTTGCTGTAGTAGCAGTGCATTTGTGGAAGGGTCACATGCATGTGTTTCAATACCTAGATGACTGGCTAGTGAAATAAGGTGCAATACTTCGCCCACACCCAGCAGTTTATTCTCCTTCTACACTATTAGGCTTCACAATAAATGCCAAAATGTCACACTTGTCTACAAGAATCAAGTTTTCCTAGGGGTCACATTCAATCTGCTCATAGGGAAGACATTTCCAAGCAACAGGAAGGTGATGATATTTCAAAGGTTTTTTACCTCTTTACATGAGGTCATGTCATGTGACAGTCAGAATGATAATGAAAGTGTTAGGGATGATGGCGTTGTAGATAACTCTAGCAGTGAATAAAAAATCAGCTCTTGAAAGAATGCGTGGCCAGATTGTAACACGGACCATCTAGTGGTAATAGGCCACCGTGTTCAGCACAAACTGAAGCGTTGAACAATGAAATTATTTATGGCCAGGTCATTTCTAGGCATACCCCTGCATGTGACAATCAATACAGACAGTGTTCCTAGCATGTTGGGGAGTATACATGACCATTCTAATAATACAGAGACAGTGGGCTCCCCTTGCTTCCCAGTAGTGCGATAAATCTGCACGCGAATGAAAATGTGCAGAAAATTAGACTTAGGGAAAACAGGGAAAAAGGGATAGGAAAGGGACTTGACTGGCAGTTGAACTGTAATACAGATATTTCGTGCAACACGTATGTCAGCACTGTGGAACATAAATATAGTTTGTCAATCTTACACATTTACTTGTGCAATTTACATCATGGAAGCAAATAAAGTGGAGCCTCAGAAGGTGTGTGCTAGAGGAGAGGTACTCTTGGCTATTGGTTAAAATGTAGTAGGATGGCACACCAATAGTTAGATTCAATCAGAAATGATTCTTAAATAAGAGGAGAACATAAATGAATGGTCAAAAACAACAAAGGCACAATTGAAGGGGGAGCTAGTGGTGAACTAGGACTGACAGCAAAAAAACCTGGCTTCCGTTTAAACTGCCCTGCCACTCTTAACCTGGAAAATAAGCTAAACCCATGGCTGGTGCTGTCGTGGAATCCCCTAGACTAGCAGTGGTGGCCATCTTGTTTTGGGAAGGTACTGCCTTTTCCAGCCATCGTGTTGTGCCCGGCCTTCCAAACCACTCCATCTCCCATCCATTGGCCATTCCACTGCATATCGCAGCCCACATCTTTGTAAGCCTTGGTGTTTACCCTCTTCTTGGATTTGGGATCTGTGTAGGAAATCAGCGGATTCCTGGTATGGGTACACATTCACTCCCACTTTCAGGCTAGCTCTACGGATTTGGTATTGTGCCATAAATCATCAGAATAGCCCATGGCTTATCAGAAACAGATAAAACCACTCCAGTAATTGTATTTCACATGCTCCCTCATCGTGCTATCATGGTTGAACTTGATTTGTTCTTCTACGTAAGTGCACCTTTTCCATGCAAAGTGCACTGATTCCACATGTTGACGTCAGCACTATATGAAACTGTTAAAAGAAAATAATAAATCATCCACATGAAAAGCTAAAACTTTTTCCAGACCTGCTTAGTAAACACAACTACAAGGCACAGAGCCTTGAGCTCTGACAGCTGAGGTCTTATAGTTTGGTTATTTACGGCCTCCAGAAGACTGTATGCAAATTCTCCATAAATCTCTAGAAAGCTTACCACTCAAACATATTAAGCAGGTAAATGGAAATGCTTCGTGTATTTTTGCAATCTTCTCATTGAATCCTTCACAGCTACAATACAGAACATTGCAGCATATTTACAAACCCCTTGCGACCCTTAGCGCTGCCGTAGTGACTTTTTTTTTATGCTACGGTGGCGCTAAACAGGCCCTCACCCTGTGCCATAGTTACAAAGTGGCGCAATGCTTACATTGCGCCACTTTGTAAACCCTTGCTCCACATTATACCTGCACCAGATATAATGTATGCAAGAGGGGCGTACCCCCGCAGGGAGTCCCAAAATAATGGCGCACTGAAATTTACATGATTTGACTGTACCATTCTAGCATCATTTGTTAATGCCTGCCCATGGCAGGCATGAAAGTGATGTTAGGCTATTTCCTATGAGGGCTCCCAAGCTTTGCTGGACTAACATCAACATTTTTGCCCCCAGTCCAGCAAAGCGCCACAAGAGCGTCAAAAATGTTGATGCTATTGTGCTAATGTGCACCATAGAGCGCTGTATTGTAAATACAGTGCTGCCATGGTGTCGTTAGGGGGCACAGGGTGACGCAATGAAACTGGCACATTGGAGCTAATGCGCCAATTCCTTGTAAATATGCCTCATTGTTTTTTATCTGTTACACCTGCAAAAAGCGGGTTTAGTCTACACATCTATATGAGTTTGTTTAGTGACAACTGATGTATACCACCAAATTACAAAATGCCAGTCTATTATTAAAAGTCCAGCCATTAGGGTCTTCATGAAAAGTGATAAAAGGATTATTCCTCCTAGAAGGCCCTCGTTCATTTTTTGGACAAACATTTTTAAGGCAGCTACCTGGAGCTCCATAAATATATATACTAAATATGACTGTGTGGACATTCTCGTCTGTCAAGAAGCACTACTACACTTTAGTCCTACCCTGTAAACCTCAGCTTCCCCTAGGTAATAATCGCTACATCTGGATTATTGCCTCGTGTGACAAGGGTATCGCTTCCCCAGTCTGTTTGTTTGCAGACAATCGGTAGGCCTTCCACCTGTATTTTTGGACAGGTGCTATAAAGAATTTACCCTCAGTTCTATTGGCCTAAATTAAAGTTTTGCAGAGCGATTACAAATGTAGCAGATATCCTGTCCTCGTTATTACAAGTACAATATATGCTAAGGCACTTGTAATAAAGTGGGTGGGAAATCTGTCACAATTGTGATGAAATAACATGCCCACCAATCTCTAAATCAGATTCGAAGTGTTTGCAACTAAACTCAGGCTAAAGTATCCACTCCAGGCCAAAACTACCTTCAAGGAATATCTTTTGAAAGTTCAGAGTTGGATTACCAGAAGTGTACATGACTCTGTGCCAATTGTTAAAGTGCTCCAGGACGTGACTAGGACCACCACACAATTGAGAGTAGCTGGTTTCTTTTGAGCCCAGGACAGAACCCTCAGAATGAGGAGTCTGGGGGATTACACAGGATAATGTCCTTCATCCACCTTCCCAGTCCCACTTCTTGAAGATCGCGTACTATCGGCAAGGTTGTCAACACACACAGCATGTTTCAGCCCACGTCTGCAATCATAGCCGATGCTATGAAACAAGCCATGTCGCTCTGACAAGTTGCGTTCACAGCTGCTCAGGTGAGGGCAGCATATGTGCACATGTCTTGAAACCATGCCGAAAATCTAACATCCAAAGCATTTCCAGTCTCGCACCCAGTTTCAATAGGGCAGTGGTAGTGAGGCGATGAAGGCAGGATCCCATGGCTTTCTGTGGCGCGGCCCGTGCTGCATCCTATACGAAAAAGAAGAGGAGAGCAGCTCTTAGCCCAGTCTGGAACTCCTCTCCAGCTACAAGTGTTGCTGACTGCCACTTTTCCATAGATGAGGTATAAACCTTTAAATTAGAGAAATTTGATTTTGGATTCTTGCGCTAATCACATTAGATTATATTAGTGCACTGAGAGTGAAGCAGTGAAATACTGAAGTGGTCTTTATTGGAATTACTGAATCACGCCACTTCTGCCCTGACAATGTTATTATTAACTCCAGAGGGTATGCACTTATCTCGTGCCTCCTCTATAGACCTTTATTGTTAAAGTATCAACATTGTGGTCTATTAAACCATATACAAGAGAGATTGTTGTACAGTGAGCACCCTGAGGTGAATTATTTCAAGGTGTGCTCAAGTGTGGTGGTCATGGAAACCGACATACAGTGATTAAAAGAAAATTAATGGAATAACACGGTTTGATTAACCTGAGAAACCAGGTATTTCTGATTACACGTTATGTAATTCAGCCTCTGGATGGTTATCACATTCTTTTTCCCTTCTATTCTGATGACAATGTAGTTAGTGGTCCAAGAGGCAAGTCATTTGTCTTGTGCCGCACATGCAAGGGCTTCATTATTGTTATAGATGAAACAACATTATGGTCAATTAAGTCATGTACAACAGAGGTGTGTCTGCAGGGCACATCTTCAATTGAATTATTTTAAGCTGCTCTCAAATGGGAGGATCATAGAAAGGAGATACAGTGATAAAAACATAATTGCCCAAAGTCACACAATTTGGGCAACCTAGGAAGCAGCAGGGATTGAATTCAAGTAGTCTGGATAAGGGCCACACAACTCATTTTTGCCCAGGCTGCACAAAAACGTCTGACTAGCCGGGCCCACCCTACCAGGCCGAAGCCACCTGCTGAGTCCCAGGTCCAAGTAAATCTTCTAAGGAGGTGTGGAAACTGGAAGAAGAGGGACTTAGGTTGGTGTGCAGAGGTGAGGGTAGAGAAAACTTGTATTTCAAAGTGTCTCACTGATTTCTCATCTTACCTGCTGCCGAGCTGCAATTTGGGGTCAATAGCCCTCAGGAATTTTGACAGCAGCTGTTTCTGGCAGACAATCTGTGCCTCCTCCAATGGTTGTCCTGGGCTGGAAAGCTTACAGCGTGTCAGGATGCATGCAGGGCAGGCTGTGAGGACAGGGCTTTACAGTCCATACTCACCCTTGAAACTTGACTAGGCACTTTATTGCACACTCATTCGGCAACTGCTTAGTCATTTTCTGTCCCACCTTAAGTTAATATGTACCCAATACCAACTCTCATTGTCTCTCTTGCAAGGAGAGTTGAAGGCAGACTTGTCAAGGGACTCACTGAAATCCATGTATGTCTCCTCTTTATGGTAACCTGGGCCGGTCAGAGGTCCCACGTCTATGACCATTGCATTGCAGTCTTACAGATAGCAGAACCACTTGCATTAATGTATATTAGGGGGTTACCTGACTGCCAACCAAACACCACATTTCTAACAATGTAGAATACACTTCCACAGGAAATAGTCCCAGATGCAATGGGAGATAGCAAACAATTCTGCATGCCAGGGCTTCCACTAGTGTGTAGTGTTATATACTACATGCTCATGTAGTGTGTTGAGGGCAAATGTTGTGTAGTGTGCACTTATTTACTACAGGTGATGGCGCACGCTTAGTACAAGTTTGAATGTTGTTTCTATATTTTGTATGCATACACGAGCATACGAAAACAACATACAAGGAGCAGTAGTAGCTAGAACAAGTTGTGTAAACTGTAGATGCCACTGGCTTGTTGTATCGAGAGGCTCACCATCAGGCTGTGTAGCACCTAGGCACGTGGATGCTACAGATTATGTAGTATATATTATATTGCTGTTGATTGGTTGTAAGGATTAGGTACTACTGGTTGTTTTGTGTTTTATACTACAGATTGTATAGTACTGCGCAGCAAAGATAGTGCACTTTATGTGGAGTCTAGTGTTTGGCAGCCACAGGTGGTGGAGTGTGTACAAAATAAAGTTTGTATAATTTGTAGATTCTACACCCTGTGTACAGTTTAGATACTACGAGCCATATTTACAAGAAAGTGGCGCATCAGTTCCGATGCAGCACTTTTCTTGCATCGCCCCACCTAACGACATCATGGTTATGCCGTATTTACAATACAGCACACCATGGTGGTTGTTTGGACAATATTTTCAAAACTTTTGACGCAATTGTGGCGTTTTGCTGCACTAGCATAAAAATTGTGACACTAGTGCACCAAAGCACAGGGATGCCCATTGTTTATTTGATTAAAATGGGTGCGTCATTTTAACACCTGTTCTGGGCAGGTGTTAAAAATGATGGAAAAAATGGCGCAGTGAAATGTTGTAAATGTCACTGCACCATTTTTTGGGCCTCCCTGAGTTAGAACGCCCCACTTGCATACATTATACTTGGCGCAGGCATAATGTGGCACAAAGGGTTGGAAAGTGGTGCAATGTTTGCCAATACGGCACAGGGGAAAAGCAACCTTAGCACCGCCTTAACATTAAAAAAATGATGCTCGGATGGTGCAGGGTAGCACTAGGTGCTTGTAAATATGTCCCTATGCTGCATAGTGTTTTTATAGTATAACAGCATAATGTATATATACTTCATGTTATACTGTGTGTAGACATGCAGATACTTATCTAATATGCAGATAAGACCAGATGTGTGGTCTGCCAATACTAAAGGCTGCATATTGTACAGTCACTTCTGCTTGTGTTGTGTATAGTGCAGTTTTCAAGTAGTACGGATATACTAGAGGAGGTGTCTAAAGGTCTTTCATGTTGTCTAATATATAAATGCTAGATTGTGCTGTGTGTAGGTACCACAGGTTGACAAGAAATCCAAGAGAACATGTGCCATGAACAAATACTACATGTTGAGTTGTGTGCAGATGCTGCTAATTGTGTAATGCGTAGCTACAATACTCCAGGTTAGGAAGTGTGTAAATAAAACATGATGCATAGTTAGGTGTGTAGTTACTACAGCTACCCAATGTGCAGATCCCACTTAATTCATGGCACTCCTGATAGGACATATTATTTCGCCCATGTCTTGATGCGACCTTTTGAGCTTTTAATTAAATTACTTCAAGCTCAATCTCCACAGGGTGTGCTGAGACCCACTCAGAACCCACAGTATAGACCATGTGTAACTGAGGTGAGTACATGCAGAGATGAGCGTGACAGAAGGCACTACACTGTGGCATCCCCGTGACCAAGTGTAAGACACAACACTGCTTGAGAACTTTTGTAGATCTATGTGCAAGGGAGAGCATGAGCACTGCCTTAGGGTGCCCTAGGACAACCTGTAAGTACAAACACCACCAGGTCACCAAGGCCAGACTGCCTGCTTTATCCATCTGTCATTTTTCCTGTGGGCTGTAGCCATTGGAGGCCAGTTTGTGAAGGGAGAGGACCACTGCTGGTATCTCTGTCACTTTCCCCAACGCTCACAATTAAATACAGAGAAAAAGAGAGAAGAAAGTATGAGAAAGGAGGAAGAAAGCAGGGCTGGTTTTAACAGTTTTACTAGGGCTACTTGTGGTTTACAATCTGGCCCTGGAGGTCACCCCAGGAGCATGGACACAGCACTGTCTGAGGACAAACGAAGGTCCACGTCTAAGAAACATTAAAGACTAAAGTCATCTCAAGACCACGTGGAAAGAGAGAACACGTCTGCAAATCCAAGTGTAGAAGAGTGACTGCCTGAAGTCACCACCCTGTCCACCTGTAATGAGGGGTACCACTTGAGGGCATGTTTCATGTGGAGGTACAGCATTATTTGAGGTTACCCCAAGCCCCCATGTGAGTGACAGTACTACCTAAGGGTCACCTCCTTGACCAATTTGGAGGCACACTCTGCAACATCGCAAATAATAATGTGTACGAGAACACATACTTCATTGAGTCAATGTGTAGAAAAGAATCCAAGAAAACCTTGAAGACTTCCTGGAAAAAAAAGGCTGACAGATTACAACCGTGAATTGTAATTACTTCTACAATGAAAAATCACTTTATGTTTACTACCTGAGGTTACTCCTTGGACCACTCCGTCCCGAGTTTTGCTTCCTGGAAGAGAGCAAGAATCGTAAATTAGTTGTTGTATTTTTCTTTCCACACCTCAGTCACACTTTCCCCACAAAGGCGATTTAAACATTGTTTATAAATACAGTAAATTGAGTACAGAGTAGAGTGAACAATGAGAAGGGGGTGAGTTTAATTTCTATTTTCTGCAGTAAACTTGTTTGATTCAATCAAAATTCACAATGTATTCCTTCGGAGAAGCGTGTAACAGTCGATTATTAAAGCGTATGCCAGACAGAGAACTATTACTCTCCTCTGATCAGACAGGACGATATATTAACCCACGAGTATTAGATCCGAACAGGTCGCGTTCGCACTTGCTGAAATCCTCGGCTGACACCTGAAGAAAAAATACGTTCTATGGCCATATCTCATTTAAAAAAAACTGCGCCAGAAAAGTTTGCATGTTTGTTGTACACTTTTATGTTATATTTTGCTAGTTGGTTTTGTTGACAGTTCTCTCAGCTGAGGGTCTCAAGGCACTACAAAGAGGAAGAAAAAATCTACTTGCTCTAAAGTCACATAACAGTCAACAATGACATAAGGCCAAAATGTGCGTCTTGTTTTTTTTCCTAAAGACCAGGGGCCAGATGCAGGAAACGATTTGCGAGTCGCAAACAGCAAAAATTGCCGTTTGCGACTCGCAAATCGCATTTTCCTATGCAGAAATGCATATTGCGAGTCGGGACCGACTCGCAATATGCATTTCAGAATCGCAAATAGGAAGGGGTGTTCCCTTCCTATTTGCGATTCGGAGTGGTATGCAATACCATTTGCGACCGCATATGCGGTCGCAAATGGTGTCGCAGTTACCATCCACTTCAAGTGGATAGTAACCCACTCGCAAATTGGAAGGGGTCCCCATGGGACCCCTATCACTTTGTGAATGGACCAAAAACTATTTTTTCAGGGCAGGTAGTAGTCCGAGGGACCACTACCTGCCCTGAAAAAATACCGAAACTAAAGGTTTCGTTTTTTTTTTAAGTGCAGCTCGTTTTCCTTTAAGGAAAACGGGCTACACTTAAAAAAAAAAAAAAACTGCTTTATTGAAAAGCAGTCACGAACATGGAGGTCTGCTGACTATAGCAGGCCTCCATGTTTGCGAGTGCCTATAGTCGGTATGGGGCCGCAATTTGCGACCCACCTCATTAATATTAATGAGGTGGGTCTCTGCGACCCCATACCGACTCGCAGACGGTGTCTGAGACACCGTTCTGCATTGCAAATTGCGACTTGCAATTTGCGAGTCGGAAGGACTCGCAAATTGCAAGTCGCAATTTGCATTTTTCCTACATCTGGCCCCAGATGCCTTTAGTTTTTTTCCTAATGACCAGATATATTTACTTTTTCGTATACACAAGGTGTCTTTAACTTTTTTATCAAAGACCATGTGTATCAATGTTTTTCTAAATATCAGGGGGCTGAATTAAGCCCCTAGTGCCTCCTTGCGCCACATTAGCATAATTTTATTTAGGCTAATGGGGCTTAACATTGCTAAAATCCCAGCACCAATTTTACAAAGTGGCGCAATGCGTGCATTGCATACACTTTGTAACCCTTTGCGCTACATTATGTCTGTGCCAGGCATAATGTATGCAAAGGGGGTGTTCCCCTGTGTGCATCCCGACTAAATGGTGCAAACAAATCTAAGACATTTCTTTGCATAATTTATTTCAGCATTTTTAATGCCTGCTCAGAGCAGGTGTTAAAAGGAGGCATGCTATTGGTTTCAATGACCTGACTAGGCTTTGCAAGATTAGCATCAACATTTTTTAAGATAATTCTGCAAAACTCCGAATTAGCATAACATTTTCTGACGCTAGTTCCCCTAACTACTGCCATGGTGCGCCGTATCTTAGATACGCCACACTAATGGCGGTGTTAGGGGGCGCTAAGGGGCGCAAGAAAAGTGGCACTACACTGGGTGTAGCGCCACTTTTCTTAAATCAGGGCCCAGGTGTATTTAGTTTTTTTTCTACAAACAAGTTGTCAGTACATGGTTGTAAAAACTAGGCAGCATATTTAAGAGCCCCTAGCGCCTCCTTGTGCCACATAAGCGTCATTTTTTCATAATAATGTGGCCCAACAAGGCCAATATCGCTGTGCCACATTTACAAAGTGGTGCAATAAATGCATTGCTCTACTTTGTAACCCCTTGCACCACATTATGCCTGCCCCAGAAATAATAATGTATGCAAGGGGGAAGGTGAAAAAATGGCACAAAGATATCTAAAAGGCTTCTTGCAAGTTTTTTTTCTGCATTTTTAACACCTGCTCAGATCATGCACTAGAAAGGGGTACATCATCATTTATTATGGGCCCCTATGTACTGTTCAAGGTTAGCGCCAACATTTTAGCGCTAACTCTGAATAGTATATCAATAGCATAAAAAATTCTGATGCTATTTCCCTCTACCCTGCACCATGGTAGCCCGTTTTTCAAACACAGAGCACACATGGTGGCAGTAGTGGGGCACTAAGGGGCGCAAGGAAAGTGGCTATGCACTGGTTCCAGCAACACTTTTCCTAAATCTGCCCCTAGGTGCATGTATTTTTTCCAAAAGATCAGACATCATTATTTTTTTCCCTAAACACCAGGATCGCCTTGTTTTTTTTCTTAAACACAAGGTGTATTTAGTTTCTCACTAAAGACCAGGTCACATATAACACATTTATTATTAATCTTTGTTACAGTGACATTTGTGGTTAATCATTTTCCATGCATTCATGTTACCATTATACTCCCCAGAATTTACCTAGTTTCCACAGTGTATTTTTTCCTTCAAGATGAATAAATACCCTTTGCCTTTTTTTGTTAAACACCAAAGGCCTCATTGAGAGTGTCATGTTAGCGCCTTTTGGATAGAATTTTGCTGATTTGGGGATTCCTCTCCCACTTTCCCCTACATGTATATTGACAGATCTGCCATAATATAAGGGAGTTAAAATATCTCATTTATAAGTGACAACCAGCCTTTTGTTGTTGGTGAGATAAAGCACAAAAGGGCCTACAAACATGTACTGCACACTGTACCACATGTTTTGCTCAGATAGCTAAATCATGACTTAATACAGTGATAATATTATGGCCATGCATAACCATTACCAATGGATTTTGTTCACCTTTCTAAATCAGGAACTTTGACGTATTTTGTAAACACACAATGCAAATTTAAACTCTTCTGCTAAATCCAAGGGAAATCTTTCTATGGCCTAACTGTATTACCATGAACAGGAGGTGTACACTTTTGCTTGGATTCAGGGTATTCCAGACCAAAATAGAGAGACACTCACATCACCCCCGCCTCAAAAAACTCCACTGGCTCCCAGTTCAAAAGAGATGCCAGTTCAATCTTCTCACCCACGTATTCAAGGCCCTGTACACCTCCGGACCAGCCTACGTCAACCACTGTCTGAGACACCACAAACTCTCCAGACACCTCCTGTTAGACCTGGCATCCTTGGCGTGGTTTCCACCTGTCTTTTTGCCTCTGCCTCCTACCTTTTTGACTGTGTGCTGGATTTTGTTTTTGCTGATTTTTGTACTCTGGGCACTTAACCACTGCTGACCAGTGCTAAAGTGCAAGAGCTCCCTGTGTAATTTGTAATTATGATTAGTTATCTATGATTGGCATATTTGATTCACTAGCAAGTACGTAGCAAAGTGCACTATGTGTGCCCAGGGCCTGTAAATCAAATGCTGCTAGTGGGCCTGCAGCTCTGATTGTGCCACTCACAGAAGTAGCCCTGTAAACATGTTTCCGGCCTGCCACTGCAGTGTCTGTGTGGGCAGTTTTATACTACCAGTTCGACCTGGCAAGTGTACCCACTCGCTAGGCCCAAACCTTCCTTTTACTACATGCAAGTCACCCCTAAGGTAGGCCCAAGGCAGCCCCATGGGCAGGGTGCAGGGTAATTAAAAGGTCAGACATGTACTGATAGTAAAATACTACTAAATTCGTTTTTCACTATTGCAAGGCCCATCTCTCCCATAGAATAACATGAGGACTGCCTTGAAATATCTTTTAAGTGCAGTTTCCCATTGGAGGCAGCTAGAGGTTTAAAGTTTCGGGTCTCTGAACTCCCAACTTAAAAATACATCTTTTGGTGAAGTTGGTTTTTAGATTGTAAGTTTGAAAATGCCACTTTTAGAAAGTGGGCATTTTTTTCTTAACCATTCTGTGCCTCTGCCTGGCTGCTGAATACACGTCTGGGTCAGGATGAAAGTTGGCCTGGTTGTGAATTCACTCTGGACAGTCACACAAAGGGAGCTGAGGTATGTCCTCCATATTCTGATGAGTCTTCCTGGGCTAGAGTTGTGGGAGAAACTGACACTTGCACCTGAATAGGGCAATGCCTGTCCTTACACAATTCAGTCTCCAACCCTCTAGAGCAGTGGTTCCCAACCTGTGGTCCTAGGACCCCTGGGGATCCGCGAAGCATCCTTAGGGGGTCCGCGATTTCTTGGAAAATGAAATAATATTAACAGATTTGGTCCCCAGCTTTCAATATTCACTCAGTGAGGGGTCCCTGGATTCCAGTAATGATTCCCTGGGGTCCCCGTATTCCAGTAATGATAAAGTGGGGGTCCACAGAAGTCAAAAGGTTGGGAACCACTGCTTTAGAGTGTGTCTGGTACCAGGGCAGGATTGCAGGATCTTGTGCACTGCAAGACTTTCCTTTGAAGTTTGTCTACTTCAAAGACAGAAATGGGTATAAGTACTGGACCTCTGACACCACAAAGTTAGAATCCTTCTAGACTAAGGACATTCTGCCAGGAAGAAAAGCTTGATGCTGTGGGAGGGACTGCCATTCTTCGTGTTGCTTTGTTGTGCTGGCCTGCTGCTTGCTGCTTCTGTCCTGGGAGTGAAAGGACCGGACTTTGCTTTCTACATCCTGCTTTCAAGGTTCTCCAGGGGCTTGAACTGAGCCTGGCTCCTGTTAAGAAGTCTCAGAGACATCAAAGACTTCATTTACCAGTGGCTGGGCTCTTCTGCCTAGAGTCCTGACTTGCCAAGTGGTGCCAACTCCAGTCCATGGGGCCTTGGAAGTGGAAGCTGGTGACCTGAAGTGGAAAATCCATGCACCAGCGTGCCGTGGCAGAAAAATCGATGCAGGGTTTGTCCCGCGGCTGAAAAATCGATGCAGCGCCCGACGCGAGGCTACAGAATCGACGTAGTGCCTGTTTCAGCATGATTCCATCTAGACAGCAAGTCTGGATTTTCCATTCGTCGTCCCTTGGTATGAATTTTTCGTTGACCCCGCACTGCAGTACGGAACCAAGGCTACATGTCCGGAAACCAATGCATCGCCTTTCCTGTGAGGAAAGAATCAACGCATCACCTCCTTTGCCAGTAAGGAACCGACGCATCATCTCACCTGCGAGGAAAGAATCGATGCATCACCTCCCCCTGCACAGAAAGGAACCGACGCATCACTTTGCTTTTCCGGCACCTCACCTCAACTCCCCTGTGGCCCGTATCATCTTTATTTTTGACACGCCCCAGGTGCTGTGTGTTAAAAGGATATAACCATTGATTCCTATGGATTAAGACTCATTTAAACCTTTAAAAGTGATATATTTACTTGTGTATGTTGGACTTTTGTCGTTTTGGTCTTGTTTTACTCAGATAAATATTGGCTATTTTTTTTAACTGGTGTGCAGTACTTTTGTGGTGTTCTCATTGTGTTACTGTGTGTGTCTGTCTGTACAAATACTTTACACATTGCCTCTGAGCCTCTGATATAAGCCTGACTGCTTGAGCCAAGCTACCAAGGGGGTAAGCAGGGGTTACCTTAGCTGTGTGGCTCCCTTACCCTGACCAGAGTGAGGGCCCCTACTTGGACAGGATGCAAACCACTGCCAACTAGAGACCCCATTCCCAAAAATCAAAACAATTAATTTTCATCCACGTGTCAAAGAGGAATTAGTTACTAAATACTCCAAACTCTGCTTTTCAAGCCAATGCTAGGAAAAAACTGCCTTAAAATGTGAAAAACATTCTCAACTCTAAGGACTGGCCAATGGGTCACTTCAGATGCCAATGGGGCCTTGAGGTGCAGAAACTTGTATCGCTTTCACAAAGTTTAACATGGCACAGGAGGCTTTAAATTATTTGATGTAAAGATGTAGGAGAAAAGCAGATAAAGCTTTGTATATAGTTTTCGAAAGATCTGTACATAAAAAGGCATACAGATCAAACACATTTTTTTCTTAATCTGGTAAAAAATATTAAATGTGGAATAGAAAACAGACCTGCAGCATGCCACACAGGAAATGTACATACATTATTCTAAAGTTGACTTTTGGACTGAAATTCTAATTTGCACAGTGTTGCTCGTACCTCAAACCTTTTACTTCTATGGTTTGTCTTGTGGTTCACTAAATATTTGTCTGATTATTGCATTAGCTCTTTTGGGTCACAGTTAAAAGTGGTAAACGTCTTATTGTTTTTAGAAGCTTTGTATGCTCAGCGATACAACTTATGTTTTACTAAAATCTGCAGAGTAAGCGCTCTAAAACTCGGATAATTCATAATATGAGCTTCGGGGAATGAATGAAGAGAAAGGCGAAGGCAGATTTCCTTATGGTTGCTTCCTGTCTAAAAGTAGTGCAGAGCTAAAAAAACAGATGGCCTAGCTATTGCTCAATGGTTGAAACATTTACAGGCATTCCATTCATCACACTTTTTAAATGTAATGTACTAAATGTGATGGATGTGTTCATATGGGTATGACCATGCTTGTTGTAAATTAGGGTCCGATCTGTGCCTCAACAATGGGGCCAACCAAGGTTAAAACAGTTTGAGGTTACTTGTATTCCTGCTCAGATGGGACTGTTTGTCCTGGACTGTTCCTACTGTAGAAGGATTTGAATTTGTACCTTGTTTTCTAGTTCCAATATCGGCAGCTCCAGCCACAAGACCACATTGTCTCCTGCATTCCTTCCAATGTGGGCCCATCCATGACCATTCAAGCTCCACATATTTGAGTGTTCTAACAGTATCAACACCTTACACATGCTGTTAATTTTGGGATGCTTGTGTTACCTCCTTTTTAAACCTACACAGAGCTGTATTATGGCCCTGCAACTGGGAAGTGATGAGCTTCAACCAGTGATCATGAACACTGACTGTCTGGCACAGAAATCCTAAAGGTCTGCTCTATGGTGTTGTTAACCCTAAGGAGAGTAGCCACAACTCGGTGTAGGTATGCATTCAAAGGATGATCCTGTGTGGTGGATATACTCACCGACCATGAAGGACGCCTTCAGACCCTCTATTTGTGTCACAGATACCACAGTGTATGATATTGAATAGGAGCCTGCATTCATGTGACACCATGTAGACATTTTGAGAGTTTTGAAATACTTGTGACCTTCTCTCATTTTGACCTCCAAGGGGCAGTGTTGAGGTTTAGCAAGAGGCAGCCCTTGTACTGAATCCAGTAATCCTAAATACTGGCTGTCTGCTATTGAAACCAGAGGTCCCCACTCCACTGCTCCCGTACAACTCTTAACCACAAGGAGAGAAGCAACAAAGCCATACTGCCTACTGGGCCTTCTGGTGGATTATCAACTCTTCCAATACCAATTGATTCACATATATAGACCTGGGAAGCCGCCATTTGTCCCTAAGCCTAACCTTGTAGTGCCGCTGACCCAAGGCACCCTCGCAACCAGAAAATACCTAACATGACCTGTGCATTTCTAGATCTGGGAAAATGAATCACCTGGTACTACATTTTCTGGCTCTTGTTTCACTTCTGCTAAATCCAAGCAACATTGTAGCAAACCTTTATAGAACTAGGATATTGGCTGTGGAGAGCAGGTACGCTGAACGGTTGCTGTAACTCCAGTGCTTTCAAGGCTTTTTGAAGCCCGGCCCGCAGGTTAATAGAGCCCTTTTCATGTATAGCTGGTAGCTGTCATCTTTGCTGCAATGTGTGAGCTCAAGGTAAAAATGTTTAAGGTCTTGGGTCAGGACCCAAATTGTCTGAGCTAGAGTCTTCCAGTTATGAAACTATTAATTCTCTCCTGCTCCATCCATCCAGTTGTGTATTATACGCATTCAAAATAGTCATTCTGGTTGAACATTGACCTTTATTGATTGCGTAATTGCAGACATACAGTTCCACTGATATGAAGCGTGATGTTTTTCGCACAATTAAGGATATATGCCCTACCAACCACATTACTTACCCACCATGTGGTGCAGAAATTTCAAATTTCAACAAAAAACTTTTTTCTTCCAGTTCAAAGGGGCCATGAATTCTTAAACAAACACAAGTGTAGCACCATAGCTACTAGCCCTTTGCAAATCTTAAGAGGTCCTGTTTCAGTTGCCGATTACTGAACTCAAGTTTTTACACTGCAACTAACGAGGTGAAATAGTTGGTTAAACCGCGTAATTTGCCTGTTATTACTACATAATTTTGTCAACCCCAATTCCATCTCCTACGAGAAAGCTAAATTGCTCGACCGCAGAGCTAGCACTAGGGAGCCAAGGAAAGTAAAGCGGTGTTGACTAACCACTGCAAAGGTAGTGAAGTAGTGAGTAGAGCCCGTAGTTTCACATCTCACACTGCTACATGTGCTCTATCAACAAACAGGACCTAGGGAAAAAGCTTGCACACACACACAAATACACACGCAAGAGCATATAAATCCAGAACACCCACCACTGCATACACAGCCATGAACATACACATAGATAAACAAGCTTCGGCAAAGCCAATAAGTCTTGCTATGTGAGAGCTGTTGGCTTTGCCAAGGTCTTTTATGCAGCAGAGTGGCTGCTGCTTAGCATGGCTAGAAGTTAGTGGCGTGGCATAGAGTAGAGTAGCACAGAGGAGAGGTGAGTACAGTGGCAAACAGTGGAGTGGAGTGGCGTAGAGTAGAGTGGCATAGATTGGAGTGACATAGAGAGAAGTGATATCCAGTAGAGTGGCATAGAGTGGACTAGAGTTGCGTAATGTAGTGTGGTGTAGATTAAAGTGGCATAGAAATGGATAGATTGGGGTGGAGTGAAGTAGAGTGTAGTGGAGTAGAGTGGCACGGTATAGAGTGGCATAGATTGGTGTGGTGA
The DNA here is from genome assembly GCF_031143425.1 of Pleurodeles waltl. Classification (NCBI taxonomy): domain Eukaryota; kingdom Metazoa; phylum Chordata; class Amphibia; order Caudata; family Salamandridae; genus Pleurodeles; species Pleurodeles waltl. The sequence continues at coordinate 611,503,352 of NC_090446.1, read as the reverse complement.
ACAGTGTCATGGTGTAGAGTGGCATAGAGTAGAGTGGTGAAAGTAGAGTGGTGTAAAGTGGAGTGGCAGAGAGTGGAATGGCAAAGAGTGGAGTGGCATTGAATGGCATGGGGTGATGTATAGAAGAGTGTCATGGACTGGGGTGGAGTGGAGTACCATAGAGTGACAATGTGTGAAGTGTCTTGAAGTGGAGTGACATAGAGAGGGTAAAGTGGTGTGGGGGTTGCATAGAGTGGAGTGGCATAGAGGTGCATTTAGTAGAGTGGCGAGGCATAGTGTGGAGATGAGTAGAATAGCACAGAGTGGCATGGAGTGGCATAGAGTAGAGTGCCAGAGAGTGCTGTAGAGAAGCATTGTACTGAGTGGAGTGGGTTGGAGTGCTGTAGAGTAGAATAGAGTGGAGTGGCATAGAGTAGTGTGTAGAGTAGAGGGACACAGAGTGGAGTACCTTAGAGTTATGTACATTCAAGTGGCATACAGTAGAACTGTGTAGAGTCGACTGGCGTAGAAGAGAGGAGAGTGGTGTAAAGTGGCAAAAAGTGGAGTGGTGTAGAGTGCCATAGAGAGACATTGTGTGGAGTGGAGCAGTATAGAGGAGAGTGCAGTGGAGAGCAGTGGCGTAGAGTACAGTGGAGCAGAGTGGCATAGAGTGGAGTAGTGTAGAGTAGAGAGGCATAAAGTAGAATGGCATAGAGAGTGGCACAGAGTAGAGTGGCATAGAGTGGAGTGGTGTAGAGTGGTATAGAACAGAATGTACTGTAGAGTGGTGTAGAGTACTACACTTGTGGGTGTTTAAACAAAGCGTGAATAGAGATGGCAAATATGATCAAAGCAACATAAATAAGAAGCTGGTTGCCTGTGTTTAAAATAGGAAAGCATATTGCACGTCCAGGAATAATACAAACATGCTTATAAAATAAAGTGTGTTGCAAAAAGACAAAGACGAACAAAGACGAGGAAGAACACATAACCACATGTACTTGGTCCATGGTCGAAGGAGGAGCTAACACAAGAAAGGAACGGAAGCCTACGGGAGCTGAGCAATTGACAAATTGCAAAGGAGAGTGACAATAAAAACAACTAATGGTATGCTGTGGGTGGCCTTCTGAATTGTAAACAATACATCCTGCGGTACAGAGGATGCTCTGTGTAGGCGAGGCCTGAAAACAGCAGCTCATGAACACAACTCACATACAATTACATTTTGCTTGCATTTGTTCACACACACAACACAATACTCCATATAGTCCTAACCCCAGGAAGACACAGGCACGCACTGACACACAAATTACAGATACAAATCCCACACACTAGAGTAAATTAATTCAAAAGAACATCCACCCTCTCCATACACACACACATGAACAACAGGAAATAAAAACAGATTCATACACACATTTGCACACACACACGTTTTGCTGGTATGTGTGCACACAGTACTCAGCATAGTCTTTATCTAACAAACATGCATTCACGCACATCCCATATACAAGGTTCCACACAATGATCGCTTTGACATGCATGGCCCGAAGCACCACATTCAAACTGATGCACACACAGAACTCAGATCACAGACTCTCCAGAATCACACAAACACCATTTGCCAGATGGTACCCACGCATTACAAGTGCATACACTGGCTGTGCAAGTAAAGGCACGGGGAATGTGCTTAATGAATCGCCTCGCTGCTCTCTGCCAATCAAAGTTAAGCCTCCCATGCGAAAGGAATATAAAGTGCAGCTTAATTTATCCGAGAATCCATTTAAGCGATAATGCTATCTGCAGGAATTCTAGAGGGTGCTCAGTGCTAGGGAGGGCACAGTCTTCCCTGAAGCGGGCCGCATAATCTCGTGATAGGAAGGAGGCTGTGAGGGTGGGGGGCAGGGATGAAGGCCTGTGAGTGAGACCCCCTCCAGGAACAGGTATCCAAACCCCCTCTCTTTGAGCCACGTGGGGCTAGGTAATAGGGACTGCCTTATTAAGGAAAGCCTGAGAGAGCCCCTGTCCTGACATGGCTTTGCTTGGTCTAGAGGGGGTCGGGGCGGTGCCGTGAACTAATGGCGCAGGTCTCTCCAGAGGTTCGGAGCCTCAGGCCTCTGGCCGCCCAGCATGGTGTGAACATTAGTGCTGGCCACTGGTTCTTCTGTGACTGCGGTTGCAGGTGGTTGGCACGCCACCTAGCTTTGGGGTGGGGAACTTAATTGTCATTGCCACATTGTGATCCATAGCAAGAGAGAGAAAGGCAGAAAAGTGAGAAAGGGGGAGGAAGAGAACCATAGGAAAACAGTGAGAAAGGGAAAACAAGGATAAGAACCATCCCACAAGAGTCAGATAAAGAGATAAAATGTAGAGTGAAGGAAGACAGAGACAAGACGTGGGATCAAGGCTAGGCAGTGTTGGTATACAGCAACGCAGCATTTAGCAGTGTGCTTCTAAAAAAAAATGAAGGACCCAGCTATTTTTTTCACAAATTATGCACCGGTTTCTGTCCTTTACAACAGAGGTCCCTTGAGAGGCGAGAAGGGGGTGCGTTCCTGCGTTAGGACTGGAGCCCACACAATGTGACAAATGGCTGCTGTCCTGGAGTGGTAGCAGCCCCACACTGTGAGAAGTAGGGATTGTCCTCTGTTGTTAGTTTACCCAAAGTGTGCGAGAGGGAAGCTGCCCTTTTTATGGTAGGGATTTGCATGTTTAGAAGAGTGGGGTTCTTCTTATTTGGTTGGGAATCTCCGGGCGCTAGAAGTGAGAAGTGGGTGGTTGTCCTCTTGTGTTCTGGGCCTACGTGACATTTGTTTTCGAGTACTGCTCTTTTTTGGGGCATCCTACGATCTGTGAGAAGTGGAGTGATGGCCTTCTATGACCAGGGGTCCGCACACTGAGACGAATTCTGCTATTTTAAAGCATTAGTGATTCATACAATGTTATTAGTGGTGCTTTAAGGCTCTGAGTAGTGGGATGAGGTCACCTTGTGCTTCTTTATAGTGGAGTTTGTTGTGCTGTGGATCTAATTGAGCATATGGGATTTTGGACATTGTCTTGTGCATGGCTAGCAGAAAAAAAACACAACACACAAGCTCATTGTTATAAGTAAAACACACTACATGACACCCTCTACATCACGATGTTGTCACCCTAACATGACACAAGACCAGACACCCACCACAAAAATGCACTCTCCACAAATTCAACAATCTTCACTGACAAGATTACCGATTCCAAAAACAGACTACATTACTAAAACGTGCACAACTCACACAAAACGTTAAACGACTCTCCAACATCCACAGGACCTTAAACATCAACCTGGGGTTACAGGAAGGTCGTAATCCATAACACGCACTTTGAGTGTGAATAGCCCTTACATGCATTCTAAGAATAATCACATGTGAGACCAACGACACACACGTCTTCTAATCCGCAGTTACTGACAAGCTTGCATGCACCAATGTTTGGTGGAAGGCTCCTAAGCCCGCACCATCCACCCCTGGGGCACCCTCGTTAGGTGTTACCCGCAGCGCACGAACAGACCAACATGCTGAAAACCAATTAAGCACTGCTAGATAACACATTTTAAGGCCACCAACTGCAGAGGACAACTCGCCCAGCACCTAATTGATACCTGCCGAACTATCCAAAAACATAATTATGCACGGCATGAGTAAAACCAATAGATCTCAGCAATCAGCTCAAAACTTCCAAGAACAATAGGTTCGCCAGGGGATGCAGACAGACTGCCAGGTTTTGGGATGCTTGTTTCACCACTAGGATCTCAGGGCCAGTTGTATGACTGCGAGTTTTGCGACTCGCAATTTGCGACTCATTTGTGTGTCACAAATTGCATGTCGCAAAACCAATTGTACAACAGTGTAACTCACACTGTTTGCGATTCCCAATGGGATCGCAAATGACCTACCTCATCAATATTATGAGGTAGGTCGCAATTTGCGACCCCAGTTGCAATGGCTGCATTCATAGGGATGGTGGACTGCTGGGGTCGGCAGGCCACCATGTCTGTGACTGCATTTTAAACAAAGCAGTTTTTCAAAAAAATGCAGCCTGTTTTCCATAAAGGAAAATGGGATGCATTTCAGAAAGAAAAATGAAACGTTTCAGTTTCATTTTTTCAGAGTAGGCAGTGGTCTATGGGGCCACTGTCTGCTTTGAAAAAATATTTTTGCATGCATTCACAAAGGAGAAGGAGTCCCATGGGGACCCCTTCCCGTTTGGGAAGGGGTTACCACCAATTTGAAATTGGTGGTAACTGTGATTGTTTTGCGACCGCAATTGCGATCATAAAACAATCATACATCTCCCTGCGACTCACTATTTGGAAGGAACACCCTTAGCATGCCCCTTCCAAATAGCGACTCACAAATCTATTTTGCAATTTGGTAAATAGATTACTGAATCGCAAAATAGGGGTTGTACATAGTAAAATGCTTTTTTCTCATCGCAAACAGCCCAATCCTGCGAATCGGGACGTTTGTGACAAGAGTATCTTCAGGGTCCACTTCTGGACAGGTACTGCTGTGCTATTTAGAGTCCTACATGTGCCGTCAGGGCACATGTGCTGTCAGTGCTTCTGTTGTGGTTGGTCTCTCTGTTCTTGCGTGTACTCCCACTGCTGTCTATACTGACTGCTCCTGTGAATGTGTTCCCAGCAGTGCTTAATTTGTGTTTGTTGTTTCCGGTGCTGAGCACCGGCACTTATCTGTGAGGGCCGGGGCTTATTCTTATTCCTCAAGCATTTGCTGCGAGCAAAAGACACGTATGTGAAAGGCGGAAGAAGGAAAAACTTAAAAGCGTCAGAAAGGGAGAAAGTAGAAAGATGCAGGATGAGCTGAATGGGCAGGGGTGGCCGTAAATGGATTGAAGAGGCCCGAGATGGCTTCAGGATTAAGCTGCCTCAGTATTCAGTGCTGGCAGATTTAATTACAGCAGCCTCGTGATTAAGAGAAGGGCTTTGAGCACCGGTACCTCTTAATTTACAAATTAAGCACTGGTTCCCAGGAGGGTCAGAGCTCCCTGCTCTGCATCTTCAAACGCCTGCTCCTCCCCTGCGTGTCCCTGTGTTTCCTGCCATCCTGTGGTCCGCTTCTAATGCGTGTGCCCCTGCCTGCGCTCATGCCGCGTTTAACTCCTCTTGCTGCCTGCTCGGTTGCCCTGCCCGTGCTCACACTCACTCGCTGTGCTCCCTGCCCTCCCTTCCGTGCTGCTTGCTCACTTGGCGTGATTGATTGTTCGAATGATTCGGGTCAGCGTTCAGTCCATTGCCTTTTAATTTACGTCTGACAGACGATGATGTTCATTTCTCAAGTCCGTGCCAAGGAGGAGTGACCGACGGAGAAAAGAACAACGGAGACAGCACCTGGAGGGGGTTGGGCGAGACAAGGCTACTAACCCCCTGTCTGCTCATGTGCAGAGTTCCTCGGGTGGGTGGGGCGAAGGGGGCAGAGTACAAAGGATGCCGAATTGTTTGTATTTTGTCTCAGCGCAAGACTGATCTGCGCCTCTCCAAGTCGGAAAAAGAAATAGTCCCATAACAAGAATACCGAACACCAACATGTCCTCGAGGTGTGTACATTTCAGGGAGTGGAAATTTACTATTTTGAACTTCGCCTCTGCGTATGTTGACAATGTAGACAGTCAAGACATGTAGATGTGGAGCTAAGTATAGTAAATATATACTTACGTATTTATGGTAGTCATCCAGACACAATACTAGTGCAGGTCGATAATAAGAACTGAATAAAGTGGTAGAGCACCCCAGTGAGGGCAGGGATTGGCTGTGCCTCTAGGCACCGAGAGTGTCCAGTCCCCAAACTGAATAAAAACTGACTCTCTAGCACCAATATTTAAAATACAACATTCCAATGTTTTTGTTTTCCTTTCATCGGATTTTATGGGAAAAAGAAACCATATTTTTTAAATTGTACTTACCCGTGAGTGGTGATGGTGTTGCGTGCTTAGGTTCTCATGGCGATCAGAAGTATTGTAATACATGCACATAATGAATGTTGTTTCCTTCTACAGTTTTACATGCTATCTCATAAAGCTTCCACAATATTCCTAAATTCCCTGCATGAAAACTGACCACGACTTAAAACTCCTGATTGTCACCTCAGTTTTTTCTTTCGAACAAATCTCTCCTCCCTTTCCATCCTCTGCATGCCTCCTCTCTCTGAACACAGCCTACTGCAAGTCACAAGTATGTTCAGCCTTAATCCCCATTATTATACCTTTCCAGATTACACACATCTCATTTCATAGACCACAACCTCTGTATTAAAAGTCTTACTCTGGATTCTAACAATAATTAACCTTCTGTAGTTGACCTATTACAACTACCAACCAAGTCGTAAATTCACATACCCCACCTCCCACTAAAGATCGTAGTTAACTATTTTTAATTTAGTCTACCACATAGAAGCTGGAGTAAATCATTGTATGCTTTTCTTAAGAGAGCAAGACTAATGCCAATACCCAACACTAACCAAAAAGAAAAATACTAACCCTGGGTTCCCGAGCTATGTGCTGCCTGGTGTACAGTGCTACAACACCAAGTATGAGGTAGTAAGTGCTTTATAAATGCAATAACAATGCAAAAACCGTATATAACCCACACTAATAGTAATATCATAACACTCAGCAGTTGCTGTTCATAAAGGCTGCATAATAATTCCCTTTTACTGATTAACACACCTGCATTCACATAAGGCAAAACTTCTAAGGGCATGCACCACTCCACAGGAAATAAACTACTCATCACCAACTGAATAGACTTTGAATAACTGAAGAGGTATGCTGCATGTCGCTAAGGGAGGGTTTTAATTTAGTCCACCGCTGCAGGTCCACACCAACTACATAATACAGCTGCTTCATGACATATCACAATGACAATCAGATATGGAAGGATATTAATAAAGCCCATCCCAGCAGATCTCTCCACCATTTCTCCCTTTAACGTATGCTTGCTCAGGACCTTTAACAGTAAACAAAATATCTCAGAATGGAGGACTCAATGCAGTAACCATTTAAGTGGGCTATGAACATACCAGATATCAAAAAGGGACCTGCAGAGCTTCTCAAAACTGCCTGGTTACTGAAAACCATAAACTGTGCACCTGTTTCTCACACTTCTGTATACATCACACTGCTAAGCGCTGCATCCTATAGCAAAATAACAGCACCTCACTGATCAACACGCAAAACACAGAAGTCACACAGGATCAAAAGAAAGACAACAAACTTCAAACCACACACCCTACACAGTGTAGAGTGCTATCCATGTAGGCAAGCGTTTCTGCACCTCACATAGATGTAGTAAGTGCTATCTAAATATTACAACACAATACAAGTGCATGGCAATCTACCGAACCTCCCTCCTGAGACATGACCCTCGCCCCTTACTGGGTCTCCCAGCAGTGAGGTATGAGAATGAAAGCCATAAACATGGACTGTCGATGACTGAAGTAAGACAAGTATAGACTGGTTCCAGTGGTTTTGTACCAGGATTCACATGTGGGGCCTGATTACAACTTTGGTGGGCGGGATACTCTGCCACAAACATGACGGATATCCCATCCGCCGTATTACAAGTGCCATTATATCCTACGGATCTTGTATAATGGCGGGCGGAATATCCATCATGTTTGTTAGAGAGCATCCCATCCACCAAGATCGTAATCAGGCTCCAAGTTCCCAACTGCACCTGTGCCAGGGGAAAGTGCAACAACAGAGGAAATTAGAGATTAAGCTGTTTCACTCTAGTAGTGGGAAGCTAATCTGGAACAGGGAGTCAGCTGGTGACTTCCTCCCGCACCAGCTAGAACAGATTTCTGGAAGCTTAAATCTCACTTTTGCATGAGGGGATGTGGCCCCAATTGGAGCTGGAATTTTGGATTGAACTGCCCTGTAACATTCTCAGATCGCTTTCAGTGCATTACACACAACTCTGTCCCAGGAGGAACGCACTGCTGTCGTCCATCCTGAATAATTACAGAAAATTCCTTACTTTTTCATTAAAGGCTAAACTTAAGGTTGAGAAAGTTGATTTTATTTGTCTTGGGAGAGTGCATGTTTCTCATTTCGAACTCGTCTCTGCTATAGTGTGAGCAGTTGCCCTATTCCTGCTGGTATTTTGAATCCTAAACTTTCAATGGAGGCAACATAAAACCAACCCAGGGAAAAAGAGCTATACTTGGCAAAATGGTGGACAAAATGTCTGATTTAAGAAACAACACAATTCTTACAGAAAAAAATATAAGAGTCTGTAGTCTCCTTGCATTTGAACTCGTAATCTCCAAGTAATACAGACATATGTCAGGGGCATGCTCTCCACTTGATACAACATTCGATCACGTAACTCAAACATTTCCTAAAAAAGAAAGGGATTCACTTTGGTCCAATTAGAAGGTTCTTTTATGAACTGCCATGAGAAAAGGTTTTCTTCACAGAAACAGATGTTTGAGGCTACATAAACAGGAGTGACATTTTAAAAACTCGAATGAAAGTTATTTATTATTTAAAAAGCTATTGGTGGAAAATAAGAAGTGGTTGTGCTCTGTAGTTGAAAAGTGTGCTTCACCCCATCACCACAGCTAGAGGTCCCACAACTTCCACCACAGCAAGACTTGTAGAGCATTACCCGCAGGCAGTACGCATACTGCAGTCAACATTCACATCTTCTACATTACCCATGACAGAGTGCTCTAATACAGCAACCAACATCTGCAGCTCTACACTATCCATTACAGCCAGCACACATACTACAACCAACAGATACAGGTCCAAAGTATGCATCAAAGCCAGCACTCATACAGTAAGCCGCAGCCACAGCTCCAGCATTATCCATCAGAGCCAGCACTCATACCTGAACCAACAGCTACATGTCCTACACCCTCCATCATAGCCAACATTTATACAGAAGCTGACACCTACAGCTCTTATGCGTCCATCACGGACAGCAGACATACTGCAACCAACATCCACAGCTCCTACAGAATCCTTCAGATAAACCACACACAACCAACAGCTAGAGCTCTTAAACCATGCATCACAGCCAGCACCCATACCGAAACCCACAGCCACTCCTACAGCAAACCACAGCGACACCTCTGACACCATCCATCACAGCCAGAACTCATAAAGCAGCCAAAAGCTACTGCTCCAACACCGTCCATCTCAGCTAGCACTCATAAAGGAAACTGCAGCCGCAGTCACTATACCACTCATCACAGTTAGCGCTCATATAGCAACCCACAGCCACAGTTCCTTCATCATCGGTCACAGCCAGCACTCATACAGTAAACAACAGCTACAGTTCATACACCATCCATCACAGCTAGCACTCATTCAGTGACCAAAAGCTGCAGTTTTTTACTACCACCACAACCTGCATCCCAATAGCATTTACTACAGCTACCACTCAAATATCAAACCATATTCAATTCCTTACACTACCCGTCATAGTCAGTGCCACTATGACTTCAGCTACAGCTAAAAATCACAGATCAACCCACATCCAGAGCTTGTACACCATCCACCACAATCAATAAACGTAGAACATCACCCATAGCCAGCATAATTAAACAGTCACTAAAAGCCCAGTACTCCAATATCCAGAACCGTATTATTATTGCTCAAAGCATTAGCAGAACATTCTTAAGCACCAGGTAGTCCACAGGCGTGGTCATCTGAAACCTATGATTCAGTCAAGCATAACAATAATATTCAGCTTTAAGGCCAACAAAAAAGGAAACTAATGTAGTCCAATGGCCATTGCCTTCCAACCCTGGGCGACTCAAGCAGAGATAGGTTCAGAACATCCAGTTTTAAATCTGAATTTTAGAAAGAATGCAACAACTGGTTGGCATGTATTAGGTCATCCAGTGGAGCATAAGAAACAAAGGTTTTTTTTTTGTCCACATGAAGGCACAGTTTTTATAAGCTTGTTCCCAGTCATGGTAGCAGCACAATAAGGCTGGGCACTGGCAGTTGTGATCCTTCCATGATCTAATGCCAGCAGCACTGTATGGTACACACTATTATCCATTCCAATTGCCACAAACTAGCCAGAACTACTCCTGAAATCATGGTCCAGGAGGTGAGAAATAGCAATGTTTCAGCAGTGACTCTCTTGGTATGGAGGGAATGCCTATGGGGTATTAGGACCCCAGGTCAACGGCCGATCTTGGTCTTTGCTCCTCCGCCATTCATGCCCAGAGAGCTCGATTGCAGTACTGGTTATCACCAACCTTTATTTATTTACCTACTCAGCATTTTATTTAGTGGATTAATGAACTGTAAACTGTTCATAAAGAATGTCATTTTGAGTAATTGTACATTTCCCTCTTTTAGTCACACCAGGTCTCCACTCTTTGCTATAACAAGAGCTACTTCTAATCAATGAAAAGAGTACTGAACTACTAATAACTTTGACAACTGTTGCAGTAGTGATCACATCCGAAAATCTGCGACAATCAAAATAATGACCACACCTGGCAGGATTACTAATAGTAGTTACCCAGATTTATATCACAAAACTGAGTGATGCAAAAAATATCCTATCCAAAACAATGACTAATACAATATCATGCATACAAATATAGGGAGGTATAGATTTAGTATTCTAAACTTCACATCTACATACCGTGATCTATACATCTGCATGTACAAATCATGAAGATGTATATCTTTAAGACAAATAGATGTGTATTTAAGTATGTAAATAAAAAAACTACTTAAACTGCATAATGTTTCAGTAGTCTATATTCGGGCTACAGTACTTTGGCTGGATGACATTTCATATTCAATACTGTAGTAAAACACCAACCACCCCAACACAAGAAATATTATCCACCACAGGAAGTGCCCACTGACACCAAGGAAATACTTAAAGCTATAAATCTCACTAACTCTGTCTGAACCATCATTGAAAGAGCAGCTTAATTTTGTTTCGGGATTTCAATAATTATGTCTTCAAACATCATCATGTCAGTTTCTCCCAATACATGTTTTTCTGTCAAATATGCACTTTTCATGTTAGGTTAATACACTAAAAAATAATGTATTTTTCTGAAAATAAAACTACCTCCATTTTGTGCCTGAAAAATAAAATTTCATGCATGGACTCCAAATGTCGTTTTGTGTTTTCCTCGGTAAAAATGTGTCTCAGAGACAGAGCCTGCCCCATCTGCCCAAGTTTTCCCATCTCGTGCTGGGGATGCTCACCATAAGGCCCAAGATGCAATTTTGTTAAGAATGCCCACTATTATGTCAGAGCTACAACTATGCTGTTGCTGTTCACCATAGTGCTGAGAATCCCCACACCATGTCAGCCACTGGAATTATTATTCCAAAATGGCCACAATTGTGTGATAGATGGCCACACTTAGGAAAACCATACTCATGACATGGAGAGTATATCTTCTGCCATTATGCCATAATTAATTCATTGATGCTCAGAATATGTCACAGTTTACCATTATTATGCCAGTGCCAACATTATGTCAGAAATAGACATAACTGAGCCACAAATAAATCCCTTGTGCTGGTGGCATCAGAAGTATTTGGTGTTTCCTGACACCAGAAATGACTTCCAGGAAGAGAAAATGTATTTTAAGGAAGGATACTAGGCCAGACACATACATAGTACAAACATAAATGTAAACATATATGTACACAGGCACATAGCAACATTTAAACAAATACACATACATACATGCACACACCACACCTACCATCTAAAGCAAACAAGACTCAAAAGTATCCCCCGTATCCGCTCACAAACACGGTCCATAGCAGTGCTCCAACAATATTTATCGCAGTGTAGAGAATCCTATGTGTGTTTTTAAGCATTATTATTAGGAGCTGGGGTGAGACCTGAACATATTTGTAGAGTTCACAGGGCAACGTTATTTATTGATTGTCTCCTCTTCTCTGTCTTCGCTCTTCCCTACAACCGCTCTTGAGAACAAGACTGCCCCAGCAATATTAAAGGAAGAGAGGGAAAAATAGAGGGTGGGAGTGGGAAGAAGAGAGAGGGAAAGAGAAAAGAGAGAAAGAAAAGAGAAAGAAAGACAGAGAGTTATGAAATAGTAGGAAGGAAATGGAGAGAAAAGAAAAGGAGAGGGGAAGAGAGAAAGGAGTGGGGAGAAAGAGAAGAAGAGAGAGATAGAAAGGAGGAATTCACTACTTACTACATAAACGTTGGTTTTATTTGTACATCCTTTGCTTCTGGATGTCACTGCCCACTCATATGAAACAGGTTTTTCATTTGGACTAGGTGTGCACCTCAGGGGTGGGCCTAAGCAGCGGTTGAGAAGATGCTATGTTGTGTTACTGGCTTTTTGTAGAGTGCAGCGTGTTCACCCATTGCTTGGTCTTTTGTTAAACATTTCTGTTTAAGGCCATGTATACTGTATTGTGTGTGGTACAGATTCTCACACCTTCCCCCCACACCCTACTATCTGATCCTAGCACCCCAACATAAGCATGAAAAAATAGTGAAGGGAGAAACTGGGGTGTAAACCAGCAGGTAAGACAGAAAGAAACACAAACCCCGTCCAAGTAAACCTAGCTTCATGATTCTACCTCCGCTATAGGAAGGAGGGACAAGATCCACTGTCTTTATAAAGATGAAAGCTCAGTTGCTACAACCAGATGGAGGGAGACCTGTGGACCCTAGAGCACTCACTATGTATATAGCTTTCCGCTAACGCCCTTGCAAAGACTTAGTATGAATGCCCATCCTGTTCGTATGCTGAATTTGGCTTTTCCATGGCTTGGCTGGTCTAAGGTCCCTGTTTCTCAGCAATTAACCAAATCAGCAGGATTTTTGTTTTATGTTTGTCTTAAAATGTATATACTAAATTGACTCATTCCAACTTATTTATAAACACATTTATAACTGATACCATTTACAAGTCTAGAGTTTCTTTTTTCTGTTTACATTTAACCCAGCAGACCATGCAGTCTTCGTGAGTGTAGCGAGGAAGATGTGATTGTTCATGGTTTTTGGAAACCCATCACTCAGTGGATTTTCATCAGAGGATTTTCATCAACAAAGAGTTAGAGATGGATGGAAAGCATTGTAGTCTCGCAGCAAGTTCTCCTCCACCTTCAAAACAATCATCGCCATTACAGAAACTCATGTTCAGCAACTGAGCCTCAAGCAGAGCTTCTCTGCCAAGTTCTGAAAGAGAATCTAGTCTCTGATCGCAACCAAAGCAGGACTCAGATACTCTTGATGCAGGACCGGTGAAGAGCGCTTTACTTCTTCACTGGAGGGAAGCAGATCTCTCTTCGCTTTTGTCAGTAACTGTTCTTCATAAAGAGATCATCCAGTGCACCTCAATCTTTCTGCCATTCTACTGTGTATTTAATGGTGTTTATACTACACAAACGTAGATCAGAAGCAACAGAACATTAAATAACTAAGGGGGCTTACATATATTGTAATTGAACAATTACGTACATTTACGATTTCACCACACTCTAGTTACAGTTTTATGCACATGGTGAGTGAATGATTGTCCAGAATTAGATGCTTTTCAGTCAAGCGTGGAAGCAGGCATTGGAATTCAGGTTCCCCGCCTGTAGCTTGGACACTAGACCCCTGCCCTACTAAGATCGTCACAAAAGCCTGAAAGAGAACTTCAACTCTGACCTACCACATACACTGCTGACCCTAGACTCAGTCCTACATACACAGTCAGCCCTGCTAGTGCACCTCTGTTCAGACCTTTGCTTCTCCCTTATTGAGACACACACAGAAATATTAAATCACCAGATTAAACTTTACCTTCAGCACCTCTGGTGCTCAGGAGTGACAGCCACACACATCTCGGTGAATGCATCTGAATCCCTTTGCAAGAAGCTCCAGGTATTACAGTGCCGAGAACCAAATGCACCTCTGCAAATACACCTCATTCCTGACCTGCAGCACCAAGGCCAGACTGGGGAACAAAAACAGCCCTAGCAAAAAGGCCCAACCCCTTCATCCCCTCGTGCATTCTCTCTTTCCGTTGACCCATTCTCTCTCTCTCCCCCTCTCTCCTCTCTCTTCTCCCTCTCTGATCGCCTTTTCTCTACTCTCTACCTTCCTTCTCACTTGTTTTCTGTTTCTAAGCCTCCTTATGCCTGCTGGAATTAACCTCTGGGAGCTGGGGAAAGTGACAAAGGCACCAGCAGCGTCTCTGGGCTTTCAAAACCAGCCTCCAGGGGGCGCACACCGCAAGAGGCATGCCCGATGGAATAAAAGGCCTGCCTGGCCCTGTGCCGCGCCCTTCAATACTCCAATACAGAGATCGAACTTTGACAGATACACACCAATCCTAACCTACAGCACCTTCCACAACGCCAGTACAGAGACTCCCTGAAAACTCTGTATTAAGCACCTCAATCCTGTCCTGCAGCACCAAGCACCAATCCAGTACAGAGAGACACATCAAACCCTGAAAACACCTTCGTCTTTATCTGCAGCTCCCCATATTACGCCAGGACAGACCTTTTCTCAGAGCTCTGCTAATACACCCCAGGCTTAACCTGCAGTATCCCTCACTGGGCCAGGACAGAGGCTTAGTCATAGCCCTGTAGACAGACCTGGACTCTGACCTGTGCTCCCAGTACTAGGCCTGTGGTGCAGTGTCACTTTAAGTAATGGGTAAAGCGGGCAATTGCCATGGGCCTCTATTTTCCAAGGGGCCCCTGGGAAAATAAACTTTATCTCTCTAGCTCCCCTCTGTCTATATCTGAACCTCTCATCTTCTCTCTGCCCACCTCTACCTCGGTCTCTCTTTGCCCAGCGTCATCCTATGGATTTGTGATGTCCTGGGAAAGAAATAATTCCACTGTTTTTGTACTACAATTAGCACGGAAGAGGGTGATAAATTCAAACTTAGTTAGGAACGGGGTCCCAAAATATGCCTTGCTCAGGGCTCCAGAAATCTTTGAGAATGCACCACTGTAGCGGGAGCCACAGACCTCCCTTTTTGCCTCCTCAATATTGAACTTCAGCGCCCCTCTTATTCAAAATGGAGTCAGATTGTTGACACTTGGTAGAAATTGCTCCAGCGACCCATCATCTGCCGGGGTAGTGGGAAGAGAGAGTAAAGGAGTAGGTTGAGGGGCAGGGTGAAACTGGCAGGCAACTGGGGGACGCTAGCATAAAATACTCCTGAGAAAACCAGCGTGACATCAAACTAATTTATATAAAATTATTGATTACTTTTTCAAATCCATGTCCCTTGCATAAAAAAAACTGTACTGTCCACCTAAAAACCTGTTAAAACAAAGGATTTCCGTGAAGACAATTGTTAAATTGACCGCATGTTTGTGTTAGTTTAGCAGATGAGCACCTGTTAAGAATGTTGTATTCATGCAAGCATCACAAATGGTTTGCAGGAAGCCTTATAAGCAATACAACTTAAGAATAATAAAAAAATATAAAGTGCCTTATCATCTGCAAGAGTATACTGGTGCTGAAAGCTTTAAGATTTTTTCCAAAACTTGTAAAAAGGTAAGATGGGGCTTCTTTTAGAAGTTTTACATTTAAATGGCAAGAAAGTATGAATTCAAATGCATGAAGTTCTGCCCTTTGTTTCAGGAACACTGACATCATCTTAAATTTCCCAAATCCTTACTAACCCACAGACACCAGCAAGCTGCCTGGGAATCAGTGAGTAGGAGGGGCCTTCCTCACGAACATTTTTGCACCTCTCCGCACTCCACAAACCAATCTATGCCAGGTACAAGACGTTTGTGGTTAGGCTGCACCTTCAGCTGCAAACAGCCAGTTTGCGCCACTGTGTGTGTCTGCACTACAATCACATAGGTCCAGGGCAGAGGACCAGCTGTTCTTCTTCTGACACTGAGTAACAAGACAGTGACCTGATCCTTGTAATGTCCTCCTGACTCGAGGAAGAGCAAGGGTCAGCAAAGTCACTGAGGTGGTGCAGCCCAGGGCGCAGAGATCGTCTCAAAGAGAAACAAAGCGATCCAAAGTCAGCAGGGAAGCAATGGCGGCTCAGAAACTGGCAAGCAGCGGACTGGAGCTCAGGGTGTGTCCTGGGCACTGGAGTCTACAAGCTACCACATACAATGAAGGGGATACCCGGATAGGGGTTCAAGAGGCTAGTCTGATATCAAAGTGCTTGTGTGTTTCATGCCTGGTTGTCAATACATTCTGGTAAATGGGGGGGGGGGGGGTCCCTAACAGCTGACAACAAAGTCGTCCCTACACAGTTTGTGGTCTCAGCAGAGCCTTAAACTGGTGCTTGGGTGAGTGGCAGCTCCGTCGCAGCAGACTAGTGTCTCTTCTCCTGCAGGTCTAGCAGCACCAGGTACCGATGTAAATCCTTCAGTCTTAGCACAGCTCACAAGTGCACGTGCCTGAGCCCCAGTCCTTCCAGCGCTACCTCAAACTGGCAGCGGAATCATCGTTATCATTGCACTTCTGTTGAGCAAATCACCCAAGGCTCTCTTGGCGCTGCCAAGGAGCTCCTGGCGGAGTCTTTTAGTGAAATTGTAGTGTGTACAGAGCACTGTTTTGGAGGGCTAGTACTTACTCTGAAACTAAGCCACTGACAGGAATCCAGGGCTGGACAGTCCTTTTCCCAGTTTTAATTTCTAAGTTTTTCAACCAATCAGAGCAGAAGCTATTCTATCAGGCTTTTTCCAGGGCATCCTACTGTGGAAGGTGGGAAAGATGGGAGAAAATAATAGCTGTCCATTCATACTCCAGCCCAAAACCTGCAGGAAATATCATAAATAAGGTCTCCAAGACGCAGACTCACGGGTGGCCACATTGGCATGGATACTGCGGAAGCTGCCATCTTGTGGTAATGTCTGTGAATATAACAGAAGCTCCCCAATTCTGCTGCGTCAACAGATAGTGAGGAATGACCATTGTCTGCTGAGTAACTAAATAGTGACTAAATGTGCGCAAGCACAATACATATACGCACATAAACAGTTAAATTGGGGGACTGTGTGAACCCCTTTTTGTGACTGATCAGACTTTCTGGGTATTTCCTAAACAGATAAAAAAGGCCTGTACTCAAGCCTAAAAACTACTGCCGTCAGATTTCCGCATGCCTATAGCCAGGTAAGGAGGGATACCCTATTCAGCTGTGGGGGTTGGTTGTTTGGTGTACCTCTCCCATAATAAGGGAAACAGAAAAGCACGAAGCATAGTATTCAGTGGTCTTATAATGCCGAGCCAATGAGAAACACACAGGACGAAGCAAGCAGCACCGAGAAGAGGTGCTGATACAGTACCCGGTAGGGGCCAAGAGTCACATCTGATTGGACGACTAATACCTGCCCATTCCGTATCAGTTTCTTCTAACCCAATAAATAAAGCGCTCTGGAGTAACTGTACGATGACACAGTGCTCTTTTATTCATGAATAAAAGTATACATAAATAAAAAATAGTACACCTGATTTTCATCCTTACACTGTGCCATGGCGAAAAGTATACACCACAAATAATGCACACCTCCCTCCACTGTCCCCGCCTTCCAACTTCAAGAGAGCCATATATTAATAATAATAATAATAATAATAATAATAATAATAATAATAATAATAATAATAATAATAATAATAATAATAATAATAATGCGTCTGAGGAGTGGTTCTCTTACCCACATACATGACGCCCTCCTTGGTCTTCTCAGCGGCGTCGGCGACCCCCTGCTTCGTCTTCTCGGCTGCGGCCACCACCCCCTCCTTGGCTTTGGACAAGCCCTTCATGAAGACGTCCATGGCGAGGAGCCTGCTGGGGAGGGGGACAGGAGGGTTACAGATGTCAGCACGCGCCTCCGCGTCGTTCCCTCCACGAGAGCTTCCGCAACCACCCCCGCCCTCCCTGCTCACCCCAACACACGGAGGGCGGGGTCTCCGAAAGGAGGTCAGTCTGTGCCCAGCGCTCCGATGGCAACAGCACCCGCCCGGGCAGTGGGCACCCCTGGCATCAGAGCTCTGACCTCCTTTCGAAGGAGGGGGGGGGGGGGGTGCGGGGCAGGGCCGCCCTCAGCGGCGGAGCGTCAGCTAAACCCTTGAAAGCTGCAGAATTATGTAAATAAAAGAGCATCAGGCGGGCCTCGCACAGGAGGTTAACGCTCGCGGCTCCGTACCGTGGGAGGGTCGGGGCGCTCGGTAAGGCACACTGTGGTACAGGCTGTGGGTGCCAACCGAACTGTAGTAGATAACGGGGGCACCAACCACTAGCGGGCACACTGACGATAGGGGAACATAGATAAGGTGTGGCTTCTGCACCCGGGCTCCGAAGGAGAACCAGGTTCCACTGGAAAAAACACACACAGAGTTGCATGAATGGGCAAGGGGGCAAGGAAGGCCGCGTGACATGTCTTTTGTTCTAGCGGGGTACCAATGACAAATAAGGGGCACCAGGAAGGGCGTAACTCTAGTGCTGGGAGGGTTTGTTCAGGAACCAGGGAGCACTAGATGCGATAAAGCTGTGTCCAAGTGTTTAGCGACTGCCAATAGGCAGCATATGCCGAGAGGGCATGTAAGAGGTCACCAGGTAATAGTGTAATTGCATTATTATAGCGCCCACTGCCCCTGACTAGGCACTAAAGCATCTTACGGCAGACAGCACGCAGCTCTGGAGCCCGTGGTTAGTGGTCAGTATAGTGTCCTTGGCTATTGGGATTAGTCTTAAATATGCAGCTATTATACCTGCAGAGCCTTTGAGGGCTGAGGAATGGAGCCCCGCGTAAAATATTGGTGCGTGAATCATGGTGCTCCAAGGCAGGAGCCTAGGGTTGCCTAGGGTTGTCTCAACAACAAGTGTTACATGGGGTGACGGAGCCCCAACACCGTTATTACAACGATAGAAACATGGCCAAGGCGATCACTTGCCATCAGTGTCTGAGTGAGAATCCATATGTGCCCCAGTAAGATTTAGGGAGGTGATTTGAAAGTTGGCTAAACACCTGCTTAGCATAATCAATCAAAACTAATGCCAGCGAGACACACTGCTTTTAGAACGAATTCATCTATAGTATACACTTGGACTACAACAACTGTCAACACGATTACCACACATGCAACATAGAGGACTCAAGACCACACGGTTCACATCGTGGGACACCATCCACATTTCCCATTAGCATAATCTACATAGGATAATGTTAACATCCTGCAGGGTGTAGACCAACAATAGTGATGTTTTAATGTCGATTTGCAACAGTATTGTCAACGAATATGCCATCAAGATAATGTCGAGCGGCCTACGTAGCTAAGTGAAGATTTACTATTCTTATCCCACACTTCCCTTGATGTCGCAAGGAAAGCAGATGTGTGGTGAAGAACAGTACATCTGCATTTGCAAAGATACACTTCGAAGATGCAGTTGTAGTTGATATTCTACAGTGAATATAGATTCAGCTTCTTATTTTCACCTCGTAATTGTTACCAAGCCAGGTGAAATTTCCTTTACACCAGTGTAATCTCATGTAACTTCCAGCAATTCTCATTCCAATTGCTATGTGTAATCCCCAAGATTACACCATTATGCCATATCACGTAAACAAGATTTTGTCTGGGAAAAAATCCTATCACAGAAGATTGAGAGCAACGTGAATGAAAATAACATAGGAGGCATTAAGGTATGTTACACACAATTCATGTTTTTGTAAAGTAACATGCCGTCTCATGTCCATGTTGGATTTGTGGTGCCGAACGGAACTTCACCTAATACAATTTTGTGTTCTTTTTAGCGTAAAATCCTACTTCTGCCCACTATTCATGTTATGTGTAGGACATGGATTTCACCAAAAACACATAATATCTTGTCATTTTGAGTAGTTTCCAAATTACGTGAATTTTTCCTGGGGTTTCTTCTCGCATTCAAGCATTGGCAGGCATCACCAACCATCTCATATTCTGAGATGGTGTTACACAGTCATTATCAATGTAGCAAGAGATCTAACAATGCACTTTGCTATGTACCACTGACTGCAACAAAGTCTCATTGAAAAAAGCAGCAATGGGAAATCAGTTTCTTTGAAGGTTTGAGTGAGGTCCAGCTATTACAGTTGAGGTTTTCTGGTGCCCAGGCAATACCATCTGATTTGGTACCTCACAGTCACTTATTCATACCTCCAATCCTACAGGCTATATGCATGGCTGTTAGGGTGTTCCCTGCATTACTCAAGCAAGCTTTTGGCTCCGATACTAGACATGGATATTAAAGGGCAGGTTACAACTGCAGCACTATCCTTCACTATATTTTCCAACTCCACCGAAGATCAGGAGCCTTGTCCCCCACAGTTATGTATAAGGGGTTTGGGGAATCTGTGGATCATCTCTGATCACTTAAAGTCTGCCCTCTCACCCCCCCACACCCGCCCCCCAGGTCGTCTTGCCTCTGCTGCAGTGACATTTCCTGTTACTGAGCTTTAAAAGAGGTAAAGGACCTGACTGTTCACAATATAGGAGTCCCACTTTTTGCAAGTTTCCAGAACCAGAAGACAGGCTACTGGTTTTGGGCTTCACAAACGAGTGGTGGAAGTAGGGCTGTTTTTTTGCACTTTATAGTTTTCTTGATCCACTTGGTCAGTCCTCCGCCGTTGCTTATTTTTTGCCGTTCTTGGAGCAACTTCACAGCATCTGGTGGGCTCGTCGTGGGTTGAGACTTGTGCCATCCATTCCTCAAAGAAGCATCTCTACTTCACCTACTTCAGGCAGAACAACACTTCATGTCAGGGCCCAGGAGAATAAACTCAACTGAGTTTGGTTCAGGGATATTTCATTGGGCAGCACACACAACCTAGTTGAGGAAGTCACTTGACAGGTCTTAAAAGGTCATCTAGTGTAATCCTCAAAGGACCGCCACAGGATCTCAGTACTTCTCCACCTCTGGTAAGCTGGACAAGGGCCCAGCTCCAATTCAAGGGGAAGTTTTGTTTGGAGTCCAGCCACTCTGGCATGCACATTTTCAAGTTATTTTGCAGCAAGCTATGGAAAACAGTCTTCCTGGAAAGAAGTCCACATTTAAGGCCAAAATTAAAGATCTGGTAATCAAGAGGGCATACATTTCCAGCAGGG
Organism: Pleurodeles waltl; assembly: GCF_031143425.1. NCBI lineage: Eukaryota > Metazoa > Chordata > Amphibia > Caudata > Salamandridae > Pleurodeles > Pleurodeles waltl. Next base: position 611,482,273 of record NC_090446.1, on the reverse strand, counting down.
GCAAAAAAGGTAATGTCCAGAGGCATCTCTGGTAGTCGAGAACTAATACACCAAATATAGATTTGTCCTTAATATCATCATGCACTGTAGAAAAGGCAAGGGACTGTCCAATTTAGAGAGACTTTATGTGTTTCATAAAAGCTGCCTGCTAGGCCTCAACCTAGCGAAACAATGATAGGTAATAAAGGCCAGTGCTCTGGATATAAGGGTTTCTTTGGATAAAAGCACTTCTTGTATGCAAACAAATCATATTTCTAGTTCTCAGTAGAAAGCCATAAACAATGAAGTTGCCCTATATCCAAGAGAGTTGGATTAAACTCCTACAAACAAATCTTGGGGCTCTTTTGTTGTTCACCCAACAAGAAGCCATCTGGGGTTCTGCTGCCAAACCCTAGAGAGAGTCACCTGGTGGTCCCAGATACTTTGACAGCACATGAAGCAAAGTATGAAGTGGGAGGTTTTTAGGAGAGGAAAGCAGTGTCGTAACCTGTCAGTACAGGCAGTGACACTGTATCCTACAGCTCTGGAAATGTATTGTTACAAGAGGCATGGATGGCCTTGACACTTTGTCAGAGGGGACAGGGAAATTATAGGAGGGGAGTCTGAGATGGCTCTTATTGTCACAGTGTAATCTTAAGGATTTTGGGGATCCGAACAAGATATATTTTGAGAGTCCTTGTTTGAAACAACTTTGAAGCTTTGAGCTAAAGAGAAGGTTAATTTTCCAGGAGGGGGCCTAAAAGGTAGGGTAAATGAGCAATTGCCTACCTTCCCCATGCCTTTGATCCCCATGCTGCACGATTGATGTGACCCACGGGTGCTGAGGTTCACAATCTCTGGCCTATCCTGCATTTATTCACATTTAGATGCCTTTAATGTGATTAACTGGGCTATTATGTGCTGTTTATTTGCTGCCATGGGGACTCTGCATGGACAACTCCAGTGGTGAGCAGCCATTTGATCAGAGTGAGGAATTAATCACCCAAAACCACTAAACTGTGCAGGACACCATGACACTGGTCTCTTGAAGTTTGTTCACTGAACTGTAACAGGGGGTCCAATGTGTCAACTGTGTGAGGTGCTGGCACAGCTGGACTGCAGCCAGAGCTAAATGTACTCTGTGCCATTGTGCATGAAGGGATCTTATGTTTTCCCTTGCTCCTCTAAGCTCTTACACCTATATTTCCTCAATCATCTCTCCTATAGACAGATGTCTGGTAAGGACACTCTTTAAGTAACACTTGGCACACCAAGGTTCTTATCAGTTGTCCTCATATGTTGGCACAGTAGCTAGTACCAAACTTTTCTACCTCTGATGAAGTGATGTCTGAACCTATTCTGGGACTGAGAGTACATTTGCATTGATGACTAGTTCTTTGGTCTAGAAAAGGGAAGGCTTGATGCAGCATCCAGGGAAGAGACAGAAAGTCAAATACTGACGTGATATTTTGCTTTAAATATCTGAGCAGCACTTTAAGGTGCCATTGGTGGAGACCTCTGAAATTGCTCAGAGTCCCTCAGACTCTGTCCGAGTTCGGCAGAGCCCAACTCATGTCTCCCTAAACCTTGTATGAATACTCAGAATATATGTCAGGTTTCTTAGAATTTGCACTGCAGCATCAGAACACATCAAGATTCCAAAAGAATGTGCCCACTTCCCTCCCAGGTTGCCTTCTGAATGCCCAGGACTCATTGACTCTCTCAGGGCAAGCTCAGATATTCTTAATCTGCCCTAAAACTATCAGGACTACATATGAGTCCACTACACCCTGCTCTGGATGACACGGAATCTGCAGTGAATCTCTAATAACTCATGAGCATCTAACAGCATGTCCTCAGCTTTCCTAAATTGTGTATGAGTCAACCAGTACTCGCACTGAATCCTCTTAAAAATTACCTGCACCCTCAAAATCCTTCCCCAAAGAGTTTAAAATGAGCCCTAAATCCGCTAGACTATGTCATGTACCCCCCCAAAACATTCAGAAAAGCCCTTAGATCCATCGCAAATTCTTCTCCCCCTATCCTGAACCCTCTCAAACTGGCTCTTAGTGTCTGATGGTACATGCTCTGACTCTGTAACAATCAGCCCTGCCTCGCAACCAGCCCTGCCTTGCTCCAAGTACTATAACATTACAGAACTTGCCATGAATCCTCCACACATTTCATGAGTGTCACAGATCCTGATCTGAATCCTTCAAATATGCCAAGAATTACCAATACCCTGCTTTGGAATCCTGAAAACGTGCTTTGAATTGCATGCACCTATTTCTGGTGAACGGCCATTAACGAAACCGACAGTGGAGGGTTTCCATTCAGAACATGGGATGAAATCTCTCTACACAACCCGTGCGCGTGTAGCCATTAATAGAATCCCACCTGACGTCCACAGACCCCCCCCCCCCACCTCTCACGACGGTAAACGCATCGCTCACAATAAAGCGGACCCTATTACTCGATGTCACGACCCCCTCAGAGGCCCTGAACACCTTAAACTCCCCCCGACACCATTTATTGTTTTGACCCACGAAGCGGGGGCGTAATGGAGGCCCTTCCAGCCCCTGCAGAGCAAGGGGGTGAGGACAACCCTTCAAAGGGCCCCCATTCAGCCCAAGGCCAATACACATCTGTGAGATAAGAGACTCAGGGATTCCACGTCACATTCTGCAGGGAAGGCAACATTTTGTGTTACGTCACTGCCCGCAGACGATGCTCCGATGATCCCGTCAGCCTAAGCAGCCCCCTCACTCATGGCGCACCCGGGGCCCTTCGATAAACCCTCCAACCAAACGAAACCAGAAACTCCATTCTCAGCCCACGACCTCCCCTCAGTCCTTGCAGGAAGCTGAAGGAGGTGGGGAGGGGGGCTAAAGCCCTGCCGAGGCACCCGGTCAATGGAGCAAGGGCTGTGCCTGCTCTGACGGAGGAAGGACAAGCGTAGGATCGGATGGGAAAGGATGCCTGTGGCCACGGTGGCATCCACACTGCACCGGCAATGACTATGCTAGGACCCCCACAAGCCCCACCCCCAGCGCCCAGCGCCCATCCATATCCAAGAGTGATAACCCACCAACCCTGCTCCACCACCTCTAGGCTTGGGAAACTGTACCCCACTGACCCTCTATCCCTGCACCCCAGCCCCGTAAACCGAAAGCTCTTTTAGACTCACTGAGCCTTCCAGGCCCCTGGCCCCATTCATAGCCTCCCGTGATGGGGGCTCACCCTAGAGGACTCGTCTAGACCATGGACAACAAACACTGCCTTCATCCTCTGCTTCCATTCACATTTAGTAGACATTTCACTGTAAGGTGCTGGTGTCCCCTTCAATCCCAGCTCTTACTACCCTGGGTCGCCTCTCTAAGCTCACCTCTCTCTTTGCCGGGTACCATCAAGTGAGAGACAGTGATGGGCTCACCGGTCCTGGAAGACCAGGCTCCAACCCTTAGGTACATCAACATTTCGGCCTTTATAGCATTTCACTTCTTTAAGTTTTTATGTCTGTGTTTTCGGACATCTGGGCCTCAGACTCTCAAAGCCTAGAAACTGCCTTTGTTAGACCCATTAATGCGTGGGTCGCACTGGGAACAAGCCCTGTGGGTTCAGATACTCCCAGGGTACCCCGTCCACATGTGCTCAGACTCTTTCTGAGCTGGTGCCCCCTTCAGGCATAAGCAGCTCTTTGTATAGGTCCCCTGTAGGCGTTTGACCCCTATGTCTCTTAGGTGGGCCACCTGTCAACGAGGATCACCTTTATCCCAGGGCTCTCCCAGATTTGGAATTTCCAGCCTTGGGGTCCGTCTACGCTAGGACACCTCCACGTCTGGCCTCTCAAGAGGGACCTGATCTAGGGTGAGCCTTTCGTAGGTTAGAGTTCCTTTTGCCTAGTGGTATCACTTGGCTCGCCCACCCTCTACCCTTGTACCTTCCTTAGGTTAGACCCTCAACACTGGGCCCACTTCAGGTCTGAACCCTTCAGATGCCTTTAGTATTGTACATCTGAAGGTACAGGCCTCACTCATAATAATAATGTGATTTTGTACAGAGCTTGCTGACCCATATCTGACGTTTAATACGACTGAGCTCTCCCTAGGTTTGCCAGTTCTAGGTCAGTGTATCCTCTAGGCCTGCACACCTTCTAGGTTTGCCCCATCTCTTGACCTGACCCCTCGAGGCTTTAACTGGTATAAGTAGACTCTAGACTTAAGCATCAAGCAGGCCTTCCTCTCTAGGCCTGGGAACATGTACGTCTGCCTCATTTAGGCATGCACAGGTGTAGGCCTGGGACCATTCAGGCTTGGAGGATGCCTAGGTGTGCGCCACTTTAGTTTTGGACTCAGTCTACGTCTGGCAATTCCTAGACCTGAGTACCTTATTCCCACTCTCCTTACACTTCTCCCTCTAGATTTGGAAGCTTCTTTGTTATGGTTCATGGTAAGCTTGAGACCATGCTTAGGCAGCATTATGCTCTAGTCCTGCTGTGGTTTCCTGTCTGCTGACCTCTAGTTAAATTAGCCCTTTAGTCCTGGCCACCGCTAAGCTTGGAGTTCTCCTGATTAAGGCTTCTTACAGATTTAGACCACATCCAGGCTTTGCCCCTCTGTTTTAACCCAGTGCTCAGCTAGGCTTGGTACCAGATGACTCGCCCCCTATAGACAGAGCCACTGAAACATGCAGTTCTACAGCTGCAGTATTTCCTCCATATTTACGGATTTGCTTTATGCACCACATAATTCATCATCTGCTCCATAATCTGCAGACTGTAACAACATTGTTTGCTTGTAACACAAACGGACCAAAAGTTACTAAATTCTTGACAATGTAAAGACCCTTTGCAAATGTTGACTGGTCAACTTTCTATTGCTTATTGCTGTTTGTATGTTAAACTAGTACTAATGAGATGAAACATTTGCCCAAACAGCGTCAAAAGATGAAAAAACAATGCATACTATCATGAAATGTGTTGAGTTAAGGCGCATAATTTGCCATTCCTTGCCACATAATTTAGTTAACCCCGTTGCATAATGGGTTCCTCCCCTGTTGCATAATTGCAGTGGCCCTGCGGAAAGGCTATGGCATTTGTAAGGTTGGCCTTCCAGCTTCGGATCCTCTTTAGACCTGGGCAGTAGGCCCCATGAGGGTTTCAATCCCCCTTAAGGTCTGGTTCCATCTAGTGTTCAGCCTCCCCTGGGTTTCCTCTAGGATTGCTCACCTAGGAACCCCATTTAGAGTTCGGCCCTTCGGGACATGTGCCCCATATAGCATCGCCCTTGTCACCAGGGTCCCCGGACTGCCATAACGCTTGGGTGATCCCCCCACGCTCGGTCTGTCCAACAGCAAGGGAGCCGCTATCCTCACCTGCAGCGACGCTAGAGAGAAACCGTGACTGGGATCTTCGAAGCCGGGACTACAACTGGGAAATCAAAGACACGAACAGTCAGAGCATCCCCGGTGACCCCTCTACGCCCCTGGCACGGTGGCTCCGGTGTCCGGCGGGCCTGTGGGACGGCGTCCGGGGTGGGTGGCGGCCGGTAGGCTGGTCCTTGGCTGTGTTTCGGCAGCTGGCTGCTTGTCCGCTGTGAACGTGCTCCGGTGGCGATCACTGGCCCTCTGCCGTCCGCGGGTGGCCCTTCTCTGGCGGAGACGCTCCTCTTGCCTGTCGCGATGCCGAGAAGGTTGGGATGAGGATAATCCGCGCCGTGCCTGGACCCCCGCCCCCTCCCTGCGCTCGGCCGCCCTATAGGAGCGAGGAATCAGGGTTTCATCAGCCGCGTCGCAGCAATCAGCTCCGGAGGATGCGGTCCCCTCCCAGCTGCCTTTCCTGGGTGGGGGAGGGGGAGGAGAGGGTGCCCCGCCATTCCTCCTTGCATTTTTCTTTCTCTCCCTGAATGGAGAAGCCCCTCCCGTGACCTTTTTCTCCTTCACGTAGCTGTGGTGCTGGGTGACCCTGCACGCTTTGGAGACCCCGTGCCCCTTAGCAGCCCACCCCTTCTCTACACACCGTCAGCATCACACGCTTGGGTGAGATGTGCTCGTGATGGACACGTTTATTTTGGGTACCAGTACTTGTCAGTGAGAGAGCAGTGGGGCATAAAAATGATGGGGGGCGGGGGCGATCTACTCCGAAACATAAAAAAATCATTATTGGGGGCGCGGTGGGGCGGAGTTCCCTCAAAAGCCAAACCGTAATTGGAGAGCATGGTTTTTGATCACACATAAAGAAATACCATTTTGGTGGTTATGCATCGACACACCTAAATCTGCACCCATCGGTGAGTACGGAGGTTTCTGGGCCTAAAAAGGGTGGGGGGGGGGGGAGTAGTCCCTTCTATAGACCTGGGTGGGGGCAATAATATAAAAGTATATCGATTATACCCAGGTAGGATGGAAGGTTGGAGAATTGGAGAAAACTCTGCTTGAAAAACCTCAAATCCTTTCCAGCGGCGGTTGTTTGGGTGGGGGAAGGGGGTGGGTCAAATAAGGCCTCATCCATCAACAGAGTGTAGGAGGATCTTCTAATCACACACTACAAAATAGATTAAATAGAAAGGAGCAGGGTAAATGTCCGCGAAACTACTATATATTAAAACATAAGATCTGCGTATTTGTGTTAGTATGGTGGTGTGGGGGCAGTAAGTGTGTGTGTGTGGGGGGGCAGATTAAAATACACCCCGAGACCTACGTCGTCATCTGAGGGCCAGCTCGAAAGGGGGCGGCGAGGAGTGGGGGCGTTTGGGATTCAGTAAACCGTAGCCTGCGCTAAATTATCCAAGGACAGCCCAGCCAGAGCTTTTTTTAAAGAATTAATTAGTCTTTAATTACACTTATGTAGGTTATGTCTACACGGGACTGGAGACCCGAAGGGAGACACTCGGCACACAAGGTAAGAATGACAAACACACAGGAGCCCTCTTCTCCTTCGCAGGATTTTAGAGTCGCTTCTCGCAACAGCTGGACCTCTCCAAGGTGCTGAAGCCTCTCTCAAGCCAGCATTTTCAGCCCTTCGGCCATTGAACCGAGGCTGACATGTGGGTGACAACTGGTTGTCTTAGAACGCTCCGGGACTCTCACTCCCATCACAGAAGCCAGCAGGTCTACTGAGCAGAAATGCCTTTAAAAACGACGCCGCACTTCAGCTTTCAGGCGCCTTAATCGCGTATCACGCGTGCTTCCCCAGGCATAGTGACTTCAGTGCGCTGGGGCAGACGAGGCAGTGCTCAGATGGAAGACACGAGTTTTCAGATTCACCAGGGCGCCTTCGTTAGGATAAACGTTAGGAACGTTATGATATTTCCTTGGTGATTGGATGGTGTGCGCCAGCAAGTTGAATAACTTAGTGATACGGGCTGTTTATATCGTGCGGCGTCACAAAGCTGTGGGCTGTTTGCATCAGTGTTGGAACATGGTACACCCACACACATCTGTGTGGTTGTGGTGATAATACGTCGTGGTCGGCGTAGCTTTTGGAATAATGTGTGAGTTTGTGAGACGTTATCACGCTGGGTTAAGCTATGCAAAATCGTGCCTGTGTGCAATTGGATTGTTTGAGGGTGGTGTGAGCCCTTCCCAAGCAACATCCAGAATCCCTGTCAGAGTCAACCAAAAACAGTCACTAAGTTAACCTGTGCTTAACACTCTGGGAGCTTGGCAGAAAGCAGTCAGGCTTAATTTAGAAGCAATGTATAAAGTATTTCTGCAGCACACTAACAGTTATAAAGTGAAAACACAACACAAGAGGCAGAAAAATAGAGTACATTTTAATAAATAAGCTGATACCAAGACAACTAAAGCCCAATCAAAAGATCTGGAGATATGCAGTTTTAAAGATTTAGGTAAAAATAGTGCCTAAAACCACAAAGCAGCACCTGTGGTTATCTGGTTCTGCTGGACTGGCCAAAGTCACAAGTTCAGGCCGACAGTGATGGAGTGAAGGCCAGGTACAGGGACCTAGTTAAACCTACTGAATAAAGGGGCAGATTTAAGAAAAGTGGCGCTGCACCTAGTGCCTCCTAACGCCACCAGGTGTTTGCCGTATTTAAAATATTAGTGCACCATGGCGGTCATAATTTTTGTCGCTAGTCCGGCGCTTTGCAGAATTAGCGTAAAAATGTTGACATCCCTTTGCATACTTTATACCTGGAGCAGGCATAATGTGGCACAAAGGGTTCTAAAGTGGCGCAATGCATGCATTGCGCCACTTTGTAAATATGGCACAGCATTTTTGGCCTTCTAATGCCACATTACCGTAAAAAAATGATGCTAATGTAACGTTAGAATGGCGCAAGGCCTTGTTAAATCTGGGCCAAAGTACCTTAAATCCTTGTTATGAAGCAATGCAAAATCCCACATCAAGGATGCATCATGCAGTGGCCGTTCTGATGAAGCTGCTGGCTGATATGTGAGATCCTGCATCAGAGATGCATCGCAAAGCTGCGATTCCGATGAAACCATCAATGGGGCTTGAGATGCGAGTTCCTGTGTAATAGTTGATGATGCCGTCGACAGAGGCTCGCGATGCAGAGTCCTGTGTTGGAGATGTGTTGCGAGGAGCTAAGTTGAGTTGTGTCGGATCTGCCCTAAAAACCACAGCTGGGCTGGCAGAACACATTCAGGCCCACTTCCAAGGGCTGAGGACTCAGTGGCACACTTGGATTCTGGACTCACATCAGGCAGAGTCCAGGTGCTGGGCTGATGGTGGTTGGAGCCTTTAATGTCCCTAAGGCTCTGATCAGGAAGCCAGCCAACCTGGAGTCACTCTGGTTGCCCTGGGTTCATGTTGCATGTCCACTCCTTACCACTCAGCTAGCAGAGCAGCAGGGCAGCACAGTAACAGGGTAGCACAGTAGCAGGATATCTTGCAGCACGGTAGTACAACAGTCTTTCTGAGCCTTCCCCAGGACCAGAGATGTACTGAAGAGTAGAGTCTAAGGATCCAAGTTTTAAACCTGGTGCCAGCTTTGAAGTAGGAGAATGTTCTGGTGGTGTTTGGAATGTTCTGCCACCTTGCAACGACCCCAGCCTGTTTGGGAGCACAAAAGACTAGTGTGAAACCCATTGTCAGTGTGCAGAGGCAGTACCTTTGTGATGAATACGTTTTGTAAGTTACAGGTCCTCCCCTATTAAGTCAAAGATGGCCCATCCTGGCAACACCTATTCCCACTTTGACTCTTAGTTTTGGAGTAAGACACAATGATCAACTGCCAGCTACCTAGTTATACAACCCAGGATACAGGCTGCAGGCACCAAATGGGTGGGACAAAAAAATGACAACTTTCTAAATGTTGAATTTTCAGAATTGTGACTTGAAATCCAACTTAACGATTAAAGAGGGAGGGGGGACCGTGTCCAAGATGGCGGCTGGGACAGACACCTAAAAACGCGCACCGACCGCTGCAAACATTTATCCGCACCACACCATCCCCGCTGCTCTGAGATGGTGTAGGATGGAGAGTGGTACATGGGAGACCACTGGGGGAATGACTGGTGCCGATGTGACAGCTGGATCGGTCAGCGGATGGTCACTGTGGTGATCGCAGATGGGATGCTGCAGCCTCTATCTGGAGGTGGAGCCACAGCACTTGTGTAGACGGCCTTCGAGGAGGCACTGCAAACGACAATGCTGCAGTTTCAACGGTGGTGTCCTATGATCGAGCCATGGAACCTACGCCACCAAGGGACGCAACGCGATCGCTGCACGCAATCACATATGATAAAATGTGCCAGAGGGCGGGGAATTGGAGACTATGTGTGGAGCGCCTAGGCCACTACATGCAAATCCAGGATTGCTGCACTTGCTGCCTTATGCTCCTAGACAAGAGAAACCATTTTGTACTTAAGGGCTACATGCTGGATTTGAAAAACCTCCTCTTGACAATCTATCAGAACCACAGTCTCGCCCTCGATCCCCAGGTATGAGACGGGCACTACTCTCAGGCGGGAGGGGACCCAACTAAAGACTTGAATTACAAGGGACCAAAGCGTCTGCATGACTGTATAGGAGGGCAGTGATGCTCTTGTTCATGGGCATTGACTGGCAAGGAGCTATCACCATACTAAACACATATTACTAACTATATCTCAACCCACATAATACTGATCCCGGTGTGACGTTCCTACTCATTATAATAAGCCTCTTCATGTACTAAGCATCCGCTGCTTTATGAACGCTGCACATTGCCACGTGCAAATAGAGGACCTCTGTCTTTTCTAGCTCCCGAGGGTACGGCTGCCTGATGTGTAGTAGATAGATGAAGGGATGAGTGTATCTGCCACTCAAACCGTGGTAATGTCTGAACTGTGATCCCGCCACAGTATTTGCACGCTCTGCACAATCATACAAATCTATAATCACCCATGATAACTAAGGACAAAATAGGAAGAGGCACTGATAGTTCCCTGACATGTGCTTTTGCTGATGCAACACAACCAACAGTGGAGCTCCTTCTTCAGGAACATTCAACAAAATTTGCAGAACTCCTGGAGGCTATCACCAGGATTAAATCCACAATTGAGCCCAAACTAGACTCCCTCATTTTAAGCATTGGGCTTTTGAGGGAGGAACATGGAAAGCTAAAGGACAGGGTACAAGAAACAGAAAAGGGATTTGCCTCATTATAACCCACTGTCAAGGAGCAACAACAGCAAATCGAGGACCTGCGTAAGGGGATGGCAAACCTACGTGCGATAGCAAATGACTCCGAAGGCCGCTCCCAGCATAATAACATAAGGGAAGAGGGCATCCCTGAGTGGGAACAGGGGCCAAGTATGGACCTATTCATGGAGAACTGGCTGACAGAAGTGGTATTGAGTGGGAAGACTTCCATGTTCTTTTCAGTGGAAAGAGTGCATAGAGTCCCAGGTTGACTATTGATGCCGGGAGCGGCTCCACGTCCTGTAGTGGCACAACTTTTCAATTTTAGAGACAGAGATAATGTACTGCACATAGCCCAAGCTAAAGGTACATGGTGGATTGAGAACAGTGGTGTCACCATTTACACGGATTACAGTATGGAAGTACATCACCAATGAGATGCCTTCCGAGAAGTGAAGCAGTGTCTTCGAAAGCTGGATTTTAAGTATGCGTTACTGTTCCCAGCAAAACTAAAATCATATCTGGCACCAAATCCCTGTTCTTTGCGACTCATCAAGATGTGTGGACATGGGTGGAATTTAGAGATGATCACCAGAAACTCCCACAGACATAGGGTGGAAAACCAAAAGCACCCGTAGACGTTCTACCAGAACCACGGAAGGCACCCGTGGAAAACCGACTAAAGCACAAGCAGCACTGAGTAGAGCTGAAGCACTAGCTGCGGTGGAGCAATCATCCCTCTCCAATCAGGAGAACGCTGCCTCTGACAATGAAGATAGACTCCAAATGGACCTACTGACATCAGATATACTGCCACCTGAACTGAGAGACGGCCCTCTGGTTACTCCCATGATGATGGACTTGTTCCAATCGACCTGAGGGTTACAGTGGGACTGTTTCCGAAACAATTTAGTCATATAGGCCTGCTCTGAGCGAGTGAATAAATGGTTCAATGTAGACCTTTGCAGAGTGAGCCCTGTGCTAAGGCCTCCATTTTACATTGATAGTGTGGTGGAGGAGCCTTAGGGTTCTCCCAACTGACCACTGAATCTGAAGTGTCCTCCACTACGGATGGACTTTATAGAATTTGCCAGATCATTAAGGACAATAAGTGGCCGTGATCGACTGAAGGTCTGGCATGGGTGCAGGGTTTGTTGGGGAGTTTCAAAAACATTCAATTTTATTGTTTTCATACCATGTTTACTAACACTCCTGAGCCTATGCACTCCCTCCCATACTTTTGGGATGAAAAAGGAGACATTTCTAGATGTAAAATATGGCACCCAGGGATTATACCATCATGACATAGAATGTACAGGGGATGAGTTGCTATGCTAAACAATACAAGATATACACCTATTTACAAAGGCATCAGGTCCAGTTTGCATACCCTCAGGAAACTCATATGACAACACAGGAACTCGCTAGACTGAGCAAATGCTGCTGTGGCACAGTGATAGGCACTACTTACTCCGATTATGGTAGATCTGTATTGCTCTGGGTGGCCCCTGGAGTACTATTTATCGTAGAATACAAGTTGGAGGATCTAAGTAGCCAATACGTGATGATTGAGGGGAAATAAGACAGAGAGGCGCTAACATTAGTGGTATTATATGCCCCAAATGCCGGCCAACCTCTGTTTTCCATATCACCTGCTTTTCTCCGTACCCCTCTTTCTCCCTCATTTTGGTATGGGGACTTTAATTGTGTCTCGAAATTGCAGTTGGATAGATCTACACCCCCCTCTGGCAGGAGCAGTTTCCCATACCCACACACAACATCTGCAGCAGTAAGCACTTAGGGGGTCATTCCTACCCCGGCGGGCGCCGCCCGCCAGGCAGTGACCGTACCATGGTCAAATGACAACGGCGGTCATTTTGACTTTCCCGCTGGGCTGGCGGGCGACCGACAAAAGGCCGCCCGCCCGCCCAGCGGGAAAGCCCCAGCAACGATGAAGCCGGCTCCGAATGGAGCTGGCGGAGTTGCTGGTGTGCGACGGGTGCAGTTGCACCCGTCGCGATTTTCAGTGTCTGCTTTGCAGACACTGAAAATCTTAATGGGGACCTGTTAGGGGGCCCCTGCAGTGCCCATGCCAGTGGCATGGGCACTGCAGGGGCCCCCAGGGGCCCCACAACACCCATTCCCGCCATCCTGTTTCTGGCGGTGAAAACCGCCAGAAACAGGATGGCGGGAAGGGGGTCGAAATCCGCGCCGCCGTGGAGGATTCCCTGGGGCAGGGGATAACCGGCGGGAAACCGCCAGTTTCCCTTTTCTGACCGCGGCTTTACCGCCGCGGTCAGAATTGCCCCTGAAGCACCGCCAGCCTGTTGGCGGTGCTTCCTCCGTCCCCTGCCCTGGCGGTCCATGACCGCCAGGGTAGGAATGACCCCCTTAATCTCGAAATCACTGAGATATAGTGCACACTATTCCCAGTAGAAATGGGATATTCGAGCGCCCCCCTTGACTACAAAAACACAAACACGGAAATGAACAGCAAACAATTGGAGTAACAGTAAACAGTACATAACCTAAATAACAATACTAAATACACCCCAAACACCCACTAACCGAAAGAAGCCGAAGAATACCACTACAACAAATAAGCCGATCCTCCTGGCTCCCTATTTCTGCCCCTTTCCTCGCTTTTTATCACTATTACACCTATCATTTTTCTTCAGTTCCTATCCTTCTTCTCTTATTTCAAGATCTCCGTAAATACTGGCAACAAACACCAAACTAGCCATCAATGCAAGAAAGCAGACCGCAAAGGTGTGACTGTAATATTGGTGCTATGCACAAGTGTATTACTCCAAAGGTACTAATACTGCTTATGGAGATTGTTTCTAATTTCTAATTTCGTTATTTGATTATATCTGTGTGTAATGTTCAATAAATACAAATAAAAAGATGTTAAAAAAAAGAAAAGGGATATTCTCACTTCTCTCATATACATGAGCTCCATACCAAGATAGATCTCATATTTGGTAGTGGTTCATTAGTATCCAATTGTAAGAGAGAAGAATATCTCTGAAAGACCTTCTCTGATCATTGCTCAGTATTAGTAACCTTTCAATGGGGTAGGCCAGTCCCAATGATCCTGACCGGGCACTTACAACTGCTAGCAGTTAGGGACACTGCTTATCGCACACTAGTAGGGGAACACATTAGCAACTACTTCACAGACAATGCTGACACTGCCACACTTGAGAGGATCAAGTTGGATGCATTTAAGGTGGTGGTTAGGGGAACAGGCATGTCCACACAATATGATATAAAATAAACCCTTCAAAGGGAAGTCACTGACAGAGAGAATACTTTAGATGACACTGAGAAGAAGTGTGTGCAGGATCAATCCCCCCTTTGGAGGCTGCGGGAACTCCAGGCCCTGTCTAGGGAAAAGTCTCACCGATTAGGCATGTTTGACTACAAAGAATACACAGAGACACCCCAATTTGGGTAATAAGACCGGGACTTTATTGGCCTGGCTTTTGTGGGCAGAGCACTCAACTGTTATCATAGGAGCGATTCATACACAAACAAGGTCCATTGTAAACTCCCAATCAGCCATTAACGGGGAATTTGAGAAGTATTACGGAACTCTTTACGGGGATCCTGTAACAATGAGTGTGGATGTGATCAATACATATCCCCTATAGAGCTTACAACTCTGAGCTCATTTCTGAGGCAGGAACTAGACCGAACCATTGACATTAAGTGAAGTGAAAGGGGACTGCTGTAATTGGGGACATAAGGAAATCATCATCCAAATCTGATCCTAACTCCCTGGCCAAGCAAACCCAATTAGCTGGAACATCTATGATAGGAATCTGTAGGGGAAAAAGGACTGAAGTGGTAACGTAGAACTTTCATGGGGGCAAAAGCGTACCTCCTGTTGTGGGCGCCTCTAACAAATGTGATACAATGCGTAACAGAGGAGCTAACTGTGAGGTGCACAGACATAGTGATTATGATATATACATGATAAATGTCCCCAAGCTAAGCAATGGTCAAAAGGAACAAGGAGATTCTCTCAAAAACAAAGTAATCCATTGGATAAGGAGGACGAAGAAGTGCAGCTCTATTATTAGGGACGACATAGTCACCGTTCAGAGATATACAAGAGCAGGTTCAACAACAGACTTTATAGTGCTTAAACTGAGCAGCCAGAGCCTAGTAAAGGGTCTTTTGGCATTTGATTTAAGAGTGAGACCTGGTACCTCATCACAAGTGTCACTCACCCAAAAAATCCCCCATTCACTGGCAAATCTGTTTTTCCAAGAGAGATATAATAACCCAACGGCCCTGCATACATGTACTCCTAGAAGGGACCAAAAGAGTAGCCCAACCTCAGCTATAGATTGACGTGAAGCCCCCATGGTGAAGGCTGGGAGATATGGTATATCCAATCTAGACCCTTTTATGCCAAGTAACCAGATATTGTACACCCTGGGAGCGGAGCCAGAAGCACATCGTGGTGATCAAGTAGAGGAGTTGGACTATGGAGTAAGGCCTTGTCTAAATGAGACAAGAGAGAAGCCGTTAGACATGGGGGATGGACTTGACCCTCCGATTAGGTTTCTATCTTGGAATGTGGCAGGGCTGCTTCAGAAATCAGCTATCCCTGACTGGTGTAGTTTCATAGAGCAACACCATATTATTTTATTACAGGAGACATGGGTTTCATCTGCGACTAATAGAGAAGGCTACTGGACCTTCCAGAAGACCGTGCTTCCTTCACCATCCGGTAGGGCATCAGGGGGTTTGATAATCTGGTTAAAACATGATCTGTTCCCAAAGGTGAAGGAGCTAATAGCTCCTACAAGGGATCTATTAGCCGTCGAGGTGGAACTTAGCACTGCCAGGGGGCCCGTTAGTATAGTAATTGTAAACATATATGTTAGACCTGGCACTCAAAGGACGCAGACTGTACTGTTGAGTATGCTAACAGACTTCCTTAACTGTCTACTGAGAGGGCAGGCTTTAATCGCTGCAGGAGACTTCAATATGCAACTGAATTCCAGAGATGTCAATCAGCAAAAAGAAACTCAGTTTGCAGATTCATGGGATAGATCTGGGCTGATTCGAGTCACAACTAAGAAAGAAGGGGGAGCATTAAATTTACTAGAAGACCTAATAACAACAAAAGGGTTAAGAATAGTAAACGGGAACACCAGGTCAGACACCCCAGCCTCGCCCACATATAGGAGAGGCCCATACAATAGCCATCTTGATTACGTTTTAGTAGACGACGTTCTCTGGAAATCTCTTATTGACATGGTTGTTCTCCCTCGAAATGACAGTGACCACCAAGCCCTGAGTACCGTCTTTTCTACTATCTCATTTAGTTGTAAAACACTGGCAACATGGGCCAAAGGCAATGCCCTAGCTATGGCGAACGATTACAAAAATGTAAAATGGGAATGGGTGGAAGATGATGTAAACTTCCAGTTATCAATTTATAGAATAGTTGCAACAACTCTCTTCCCATTGAAGCATACAAATATTCTATCAGTGGATTTGATCAACTTGCATAGCATTTTGACCAATCGGCTAAAACCACACTTCCAGGTAGTAAGAAGGCGGACAGCAATTGGGACTTGAACGTTAAGCTGGTTCTCTAACTCCTGTCACCAGGCCAAAATACAGTTATTGGGAGCACTAAAGGCAGGGAACTACAGAGAGATAAGAGAATGCAGGGCTGCGTACAAAGTTGCCCTCAAAAACGCTAAAAAAGAGTGGGAAACCAAATACTGGAATGGGCTGGTAGATGCACTTCATGAGAAGGATTTTAAACTATTTTGGAAATTAGTGGCAGACAAAGGCAGCTCTCAAGGTGTGGAGATTTACCCCGTAATCCAGCCAGAAACCTGGGTGACACATTTTAAAAATGTATATAGAAAACCTCAAATTAGTAGTACTACTATCCCTCTACCTAAATCTAATGAACTTCTTGCTAATACATTAACTGCTGGGAGAGCTATACTACCTAAATTCGCCCTGGTTTTCTTTTCCTTAAAAGGAACAACTTTGGCTCTCTAATCAGTACGTAAAGGGAAGGCCCCTGGGTTGGATGGCATCCCAGGCGATTTATATCTGTCCCGACCGACAGCTTGGTCTCTGTATCTAAATGCGCTCAGTAATGAGATACTGAGGGGGGAGGACTTCCCCCCACGTGGCAAGGAGCAATCATAGTCCCTATTTACAAGAAAGGGCCAAAGGAAGAACCTACTAACTATAGGCCAATTAGCCTACTTGATGTCAGTCAAAAATATTCAGTAAGCAGATATTGAATAGACTACAGGCATGGATAGAGGATTCTCATATTCTTTCCGACTTCCAGGCAGGATTCAGGAAAGGAATGAGCACAATAGATCAGGTATTCAGGTTTAACCTCCTTTGCTGGAAATATCTGTCACTAAATAAAAGTCATTTTATGTAGCTTTTATTGATTTAAAAGCTGCCTCTGACATGGTTCCACAGGACTTATTGTGGAATGTCTTGGAGAGTTACCAACTTGATGGAGAATTACTAAGACTGATTAGGTATCTTCATGAGGGGACGTACGCTCAAGTACGATAGTCCCAAAGTGGCGATTTAACAGAAGCCATACCTGTCAATAGGGGGATTAGGCAGGGGCGTATTCTGGCCCCAACATTGTTTAATCTCTACATTAATGGTGCGGCGGACCAACTGTTACACTGCAACCATGATGCCCCAAAGCTAGTTGGAGCCTCTGTCCCCATTTTAATGTTTGCTGACGATACCCTATTAATCTCGAGAACACCCCTGGGCTTGCAAAATGAACTGGATGCTTTTTATAACTTTTGTTTTAATAGAGGACTTGAAATAAACCTAACAAAATCAAAGTTCATGGCTTTTAATTCGCATAAATTGTTCAGGGGGAAAATGACCATAGCAGGCCAACCAGTGGAGAGAGTCAGCCAATTCGATTACCTGGGGATTAGGCTAAGTCATTACCAAAAATGGTCGGCGCAGATTGGGAAGAGTCTGACAGTTCTAAGGCAGAGGTCATCAGTGATAGGGAGGAAAATTGTTAATATTTCACAAGGGGAGATATCACCTGCAATTACTGTCTATAAAGCAGTGGCAGTTGCAGCTTCAACCTATGGAACTGAGCTTTGGGGGCACACTAATTCTAGGTGTTTGACTACGGTAGAAAACCGGTTCCTACGAAATTTTCTGCGACTGCCGATGAGTACCCCTCTCACCCCTCTTAGATTCGACCTAGCCTTAAACGAGATCCACAACGAAATTGCATTAAGATCACTCAAGTATTGGGCACGTCTTTGGACTTCTGAGCATCTGTCCACCCTCCATATAGTACTAAAGGAGTTTCTTGTAGGTGACTGTGCATTAAAGATCCCTTGGCTTAGACACATTAGAGATATGTGCAAACTCCTTAAAATGGAGGAGGTGTGGAGTTCTCCTCATAACCTGACCAAGGAAGTAAAAGAGCGTATAAATAGGTGCTATTGGGAGAACATCTTGGTGCAAATTTGGGCTAAAAACCAAGGCAGTCGGACGCTACAGTTTCTGGACCATTAATGTAGCCCCAAATGTGAGGCCTATATGGACAACCTAAATCCTCCCTATACCAAAACACTTTTTATTAAGTTCAGGTTAGGGATCCTCCCGCTCAAGACATTTACTGAGCGATGGAGAGTGGAGGACTGTAATTCAACATTTTGTCATTATTGCCAAAAGACAACAGAGTCACTTGCGCACTTTATGATTTTTTGCCCTAGATATTTGGCACCTAGGAAGAAGTGGATTGCCCCGTTATGTAGGTTAATGGGGATAAGGGAATGGAATACAGCATTACGTCTCTTGACAACTGATACAAATGACAAAATAGTTTTTTCAGTCGCAAGATATCTGCAAAGTGCATGGGCTATAAGAACTAGAGAATTGCCATAATTGTGTGTTTTAACATATTGGTTTTAGATTTTACTTATTTAACATAACAAGTCGTCAACTGACTGGAGTTAAGATATAATAGCCCATTACATCTTATACCTAATACCTTAGGATATTGAGATTTTAAGAACAATGTCTGGTTTGCACTGGTTTTATAACTACTTGATTTTATAATTTATTCAGGGTTGCTAATGTATAATGTGGTATTTTTTGCTGATTTCCTTTTATAACTGATATGCTGCTCAATTGTGATATGATGTTTTATTGCTTACTTTTATGGCTTCCAGCTGAAATAAAGTATAATTTGATTGATTGAAGTGAAGTGAAAGCCGCTATTAAACAAATTGCTAGGAGTAAAACTCCTCACATTGATGGACTCCCCATAGAGTTTTATGCTATGTATCAGTCAATCCTACTTCCATGACTACTAGAGGTGTATAATAAGGCTAAGACCAAAGGCCTTCTCTAAGATAACATGCGAGAGGCCCTGATAACAGTGCTACCCAAATGTGGCAGGCATGCCCTTGACGTGACCTCATACCGTACTCTCTCCCTTCTTAACTGCGATTACAAGATACTGAGTAAGGTGCTTGCAAATAGGCTCACACCCATGATACACCTATATTCCACTCTGATCAGAATGGCTTCAGTCTTCTGAGGAATACATTTCTCAATATTCACAGTTTATTCAGAGTTCTCGAATGGGCACGGCACATATCTCAGCACGGCTGAGTGGCATAATTGGATATCAAAAAAGCTTTCCATACATCAAGACGGAGCTATTTACAGGTGGTGTTGGTGAAGACGGGTGTCAGTCCTGAGTTCCGTACATGGATCAAGGCCTTTAACAAGAAACCAGTGGTTAGAGTATGAGGAGGCCCTCTCATATCCGAAGACTTCCCTATTGGTCGGGGCACCAGGCAGGGGTGCTCGTTGTCACCGTTGTTGTTTGCTCTGGCTATGGAGCCATTGGTTGGCAGGTTGCAGGAAGAGGCGAGGACCTAGGGCTATGGGGAATCACTCTAATATAGTGTTAATGTATATTGATGACACCCTGATTTACCTACAAGCAAGTCATCTGAAATTACTCAAAGTCATGCCTGCACTTGATACCTGCAGCTACATATCTGGGCTCCGTATCAATTGGAGGAAGTTGTGTCTTTTCCCTCTATTAAAGACACTGGATGCCCCACTGCCACCATCTGAGAACACACCCTTTCAATAGAAAACAAGGACATTTAAATATCCAGATATAACACTCAGAACAGGATCTTATAGATGGAAATCTTAGCAAAGCATTGCTTAGATACAGCAATCAGTACCCTTCTGAACACACTTCCTGCTGTCCCTATAGGGCGGGTACCTGTAGCCAAAATGTTGTTATTAGCTAGAATTCTATACTACTTTGCTGCCTTACCAGTAATACTACTGAAATATTTTTTTCACACAGTTACAGCGTCTACTGACATCGCTGGTTTGGGACACTAAGAGACGTAGAGTTAAGATGAGCACTCTCTATAAAACACTAGAAACTGGTGGACTAGGAGCACCAAAGTTTGAATATTACTACGCAGCTGCTCAGTTGCAATGGCCCATCCAGTGGCTTCAAAATCCATTGAGACCTGAGATACAGCTATTAGGAGTAGACGTCTATATCACTCCATTGGTGAAATGGCTCTTGGACCCCCCACAGATTAGCTCCATCTGTAGTGCCCTTCTACAGGTTGTTACATGGTGTTGGAAGACATATATTTGGCAAGGGAAAGGTAGGATACCCTACGCTCCTTCTATTCCATTGTGGGCTCCTCCACCGTGTCTTCAATTGAAAGATACCTTTTCAAATGGATGCATGGTACACAGCGGGCTACAGAACCTGGGATGACATAGTGAAGGACGGTAAGTTGAGTACTTTTGAGGCTCTTACTGAGGGGAGACTGCTAGGCCAGGTCAGTTCCTCATATATTCCACTATAAAGAGGGTTGCTGGAACTCTTTAAAATATAGATAGAGAGTAGGTCCCCAAGTCCAAACCACTAGAAATGATGTTAACCCTGTCCGGGTCCTCACGTGCAGTCTGTCTCATATATAGAGCCCTGAACATGGACAGGGTGGGATCAATATGTATTTCCAAAACCAAAGCACAACCAAATAGTCCAAGAGATTTGTAGTATGTGAGGCAAACCAAAGAAGTTTTCTGCACACGTCTTATTCTTGATTGTGATTTATTCTCTTCACAGAATGATAAGTTGGATAACAACAACCGACATGTGTTTCGACTTCAAGACTTTTTCAAGGCTGCAAAAGTCAATACATAAAGGAGCAATTTGCTTACAATGAAAGAAGATAACAGACATCGGTGAATATTAGCAAGTTTTTAGGCAAGCTAAAAAAATTAGTTAAAAAGTGAGTTGCGCTCACATAAAAAACATTATAATAAACAAAAGACCCTAAAAATAGAGGGTAGTTAGAAACAGGCAAAAGAGATAGTCAATTGCTATTGGCCAATTTTATCCATGTTGCTCATTCTGCAATCAAGTGTATTTACACGATAAAGTATGTGCACTGGTCATACAATCGTGTCCAATAAAAAATAGTTCCCAGAATACAAAGTGTATTAGTAAGAAAGTGGCATAAAAGGGGGTAGACTATTGTGAACCTCAAAAGCAGACACATATCTGATCCATGCAGAGGAAACTACACAATGGGGCATACCATAATAGATTGTAAGCCATCCATATCCATATCAATATCAATATCCATCCATGTCGTATGTAGAAGAAATCCATACTAAAAAGGTGTTCTCAAAAGATAAACACACAATACCACAAGTCAAACCACAATCGTCAGTAACAGTATATGTTGCATAACCTTATTTCATAAGTTATGTATACTTTTTAATAACCAATTAGTTCTGTTGTTTAAGGATATAGTAATAATAAAGAGCCCTTGCATACTTAATAAGAAACTCACCCAAATCAATAATCCCATCCTCTTAATGAAAAGTAAAGTGTCAATTTGTTACTGAAATAAGCACACCACTGCAAGTGAAAAAGTGAAGAATTATAAGCAAGCAGACATACTTATATTAAGCTGTCTGAAGTCGGTAACTAAGTTCAAAAGAAAAAGGCCATAATAAGCCTGAAAACATAAATAAAAGTCGCCGTTGGAAAAAATTTCCATCGCATATCCAGTGTAGTCAAAGAAGTATTGTATTATATCTGAAAAAATCACGTTGATAAAGAATTTGCATATGTTAAGGGTAAAAACCAAAAGGGACATGGAGTGGACCATGTCAGCCTGTATATTGTTAAGAATGGTGAGCGTTGAATGCCGCGTTTACTTCCCAAATGTGAAACTTAAGGGTAAAGTGCTTCCACAAACACAGAGCGAATAACACCAGCCCGTAATGGCCTCCTATGTAGCAGGGTTCAAATTACAATTTTTTAAGAAAAAAACTTGACATTCATTCCTGCTCTGAATTGAAAGTTTTCACTTATTAAATGTAATAAGGTAACCTAATGTTATCCTATGGGAAAAACTTTCAGTAATTAATAACTCATTTAAGAGTTTTTCACTACCAGCACATGTTAGAGTTAAAAGTAGATGTCCATCTTTAATAAAATCACTGCACCCTTCCCCTCTTGTTCTTTAGAGCCAACCCTAAGGGTGAATTATATGTATTACAAATAAAGATTTGGGCCTGGCAAACGGTTTATTTTGCCAGGTTGAAATGCCAGTTTAAAACTGCACACACAGGCTGCAATGGCAGGCCACAAAAATTGCTTAACAAATCTACTTAAGTAGGTGAGACAATGACTGCAATAGGACGACTATTAGCTTTTAATTTACAGGAACTGGGTACATGTAGTACCACTTTAATAGGGACTTAAAAGTAAACTAACTGTAGGGTGTTAGTCAATTTCACCATGTTTAAAGGAGAAGGCACAAGCACTTTAGCACTGGTTAGCACTGGTTAAGTGTGCAGAGTCCTAAAGCCAACAAAAACGAATCAGCAAAAACAGGAGAAGTACAGTAGAATGTATGGAGGAAGACCACTCTAAGGCTGACAGGCCTAACAGTGCTGAAGAGAAACTTGCTGCAGTTGGTATGCCCTTTGGTGGAGCTGGGCTGAAAGGTGTACTTTGTGGGTGAACTGAAGCCAAAATGGAGTTCACAAATGAAACTACAGATCTCTCCCTGAAGCAGCTGTACTACCCCGTAACCTTTCTTCCTACCCATATAAGTTCCTCTTTTTGCGTGTATAAACTACTCTGGTGGTCCCAAAGAGGTGGCAACTGACAGTTAGGATGTGCCTGGTCAAAAAGGACACAAATGCTCCTCCTTTCATCCAAGATACAGTAATCTCCCTAAGGCAAAGGGTAACAGCCTCTGCCTGAGTGGTGTAATTCCATTCTTGGGGGCTTTGCTGGATGAATGCATCTATTCTAGGAGTTTGTGCATGATCTGATGACCACAGCTAAGAACCCTAGCACGTCCACTCATTCTTTCATCACTCTGAGGTCGACAGGATGAGCACTGCTGAGATGGGTAACCTTAAATATCTGTTATTCAAGGCCAAGATGCAACAAGGAGTGAAAGTAAATTTTATAAATACACTTTATATAGTGGGGTACAGCCTATTCTGTAGAGATGTACTCAACACTTTATGTAAATCCAGCATAGTTACTGCTAGATTGACCTTTCTACATGTACTTTGTTTATACATGCTTGTGGAGTGAAGTACAGCCCCATGCCTGCTTAAAATCATTGGTAGAAGGGATAGGTACGCTGACAAATTTCATTTTAGCTGCAGACCATCCATCACTTTTGAGAGTCGATGTGTTGTGGGAAAATTGGTGCTTGTCCTCCACATAGGGTAGCTGGAATTAGAGGCACTCCTCTCTTTCCAGGCAAGGCTTCATTTGCTTTAATTACTTTTCCATACATCCAGAGACGGACAGGCCTTTATGCTACTGGGTATTTTCCAAGTGGCTGGATCCCTTGGAGGTCAGTTTGGAAATCTCAGATTTGCTCCTTGTGCCCACTGTCACTTTCCCCAGCTCCCAAATATTAATTACAGCAGACATGGTTAGGCATCAAGAGGGCGAGTGAAAGAAAGGACGAGAGGGAAACCTAGAGAGAAAACAATCTGTGAGGGAGAAGAGAGAGAGGAGATAAGTGAATAGAGGATGGATGGAAGGAGAGAGAGGGCAAGAGGAGGCGGAGGGAGCCCTGGTTAGAGAATTTTTGCCATGTCTGCTTTCGGCTTCTTGGCTCAGCCTTGCACACATCGCACCAGTGCAAGAAATTCATTTTTCTTCCATATGGCTTTTCAATTTAAATTAACCTCAAGCTCCAATCTGAACCATCATCAGACTTGCAGTGCAGTGAAAGCTCTGTGGGATCATCTTTGCCCTTGATAGACCGGTACCAGCATTTTTAGACTTAGCACAGTCACAGATTGAAGGCAGGCCTCTGACCAACTCCACCAAAACCGGTGGTCATGGAAGCCAAGCTTGCAATGGGAAAGCTCTGGTGTCTCCCTCCTTCCAGTGGCTTGTCCTGCGCCCCTGTCTTTACCACTCCTTACAATCCAGAGATTTTACCTCCAGAGAGCGAGAAGGACGCCCCAGCATGGTATGTTCTTGCAAACATGACTATTTCCAAGTGAAGATTTCACCACCGGAGTTGATCCCTTCCTACTCATCTTCTCACTTGAATCTGTGCTCTTCTCCCCTATCACCACCCTTAAACACCCCATCCCTCTAGCTTTCCATCATTATAACCTCTCTCACTTACCTTTACGACCTCCCTCACTTCTTTGCTCACCCTCCCCTACCCTGAACCAACTTCCCTCTTCTTAAACTACCAGCCATCATCTACCTCCTTTCCCTTCACTGGCACATCTCTACTATATCAACCCTGCCTCCTCCTTCAGAGCCACAAGGGCCTCCACAGCTGTCAACCTTCCCTCCATTCATCAATGGCTGATCCCTGCAATCTGCAAAGTATTTCCTCCCAGCCTCACCACCCACCTAGTGGCCTTCTCTATCTCTCTCACCCCATTGTTTCTTTCACCTCCTCTTTCAGCCTCACTTGTTCTCACCATTGGCTGTCCTTCGCATATATATCTATTAACAATCTTATTTTCCTCCTACTAATTTCACACCTCCCACTCTCTTGCCCTAACCTCCCAACATCTCCTAGAATCTGGAGATGGACCCTTCATCTCCCTTTATCTCTCTAAACTCACCTGGTATTACTGAACCTCTTTCCCGTGCATCAACTTGCATATTCCACCATCTCAGCTGCATATTGTTCAGAACAAGATCAATGAACAAAACGAAATGAGCTTCCAAAGTGAGATATCTGTGACCAGCCCAGACTTTCACATCCTTGCTGGAACTGGCTAGGAGATAGGCCAATAACTAGGCCACTTCCCTGGCTACAGAAACTTCACTAGGAACACAACCAAGAAGAGTGTCCTTACTAACCTCAAAAATTCAGGGTTTCACCGCTGGAGAATGCAAAATACTACTAAGCTGCTGCTCACTTGCTTTGACCTTCTTACACTATTTATATTGATGTAAGAAATGTGGTTTTCTGGTATCTCACTTGACTCAAGAACTGTTACATGAAATGGATCATGAAGAAAAAACACATGGATTCAACCATCAGAGCCAGTTACCAATCCATCTCCGAAAGCCCAATCAACATGAAACTCATCACCAGAGATGGTTTCTGCTCTGGCAGGCAAGCACAATCCATTTTGACTTGATGACCATGGTCAACACAAATTGCCATACTCTTACAACAGAAATTTTAATTTGTTGTTGATGCAGTCCATCACCCAATACTAATTCAAAGGCTGAACTTGCTCTGCATTCAAGGCACAATCCTCAAATGCATCCAGGTTTGGACTGGCCTATAGGGCAATCAGGCAATGCCCAAAGTGCTTCTGTGACAGATCAGTGTGTGGGCTGGTATTTTAGCAGTTTGAGGGATGGTTGTTATGGCCAGGTGGGCCAGTTTTTACTGTTGATTTTTCTGATATTACCACAAGTATCACCTGCAGCTAACACAAATACATGTAATCTCCAATACCTTTCAAAATGCCCAAACAGCATATTTTCACAAGTTCAAAAATGGCCTGATGCGCAAATGCAGGCCACTTTTTCACCTATCTGATTTGCTATTAAGGTCCACTTTTATTTTAGTGCCCAAGCCTATTTTTTGTCCCAGTCCGACCAAATGCATCTATTCTTACCTCTCTAAGAGCCCCAGTATAATTTCACTCATAACATTCTTCAAATCTTTCTGAACCAAAACTGGTATCAAGCAAGGTTCGATTATCTCATGACTCCTTTGCAGTGTATACTCAATCCCTACACCGGACAGCATAAAATCCTTCAATCAAGCCTGCTACAACAATGCAGATGACACAAAGATCATCCACAAGTTCAAAAACTCACCAGCATAGATTTTTGTGGCCTAAACCAATGCATCCAACCTATTTGCCAATAGATGCTACTCACCATACGATCTTCAACTCATCACAAGCATATTTCCTCACCCACCTCCAGAACCTACAATGATGACCATGCAAGATCGTCTGGAATTCAGGAAAGCCATGATGACCATGCTGATCCCATGCAGATGACTTCAGTGGAGGATATTGTGCTCAGCTCTTGTCTATCCTCTACTACCCAATCAACATGTCAAAGAAATAGATGCTCCTATAAATCAAAACTTCTATAATGTAAGACGGTAAAGGCGGTGCTAAACTGTACCATAATGCAACCACAAGCTCTCTGTGACATGTATGGAGCACCTCATTCACATCACCCCAAGTCTTCCCCTGAAGACTATTCTACAAACATACAGAATTGCAAGTACAAAAACAAATGGATTAGCCCTACACACAAAGATGGTAAGTATACAATAAAAATTCACTCACCGCACCACAACTGGAACACTCCTCTAGCCCTTAACCATAAGATTATTAGTTGGGGAGGCTGAGGTCCTGACTCCACTGGAATTGCATTTAGACTTTGCAAAAAGTGCTATCGCTGAACTAGTGGAATCGCTTTTGGTAAATCTTCATAATGTCAAAAGGCCCACAGTGTCATGGTGGGTCAAGTGGCGCTGTCTGTTTTACAGGCACCCTTGAGCCAGTGGTTCTGTAGTGACTGTCTCATATATAGTCTGAGGCGCTGTTGTCAGGAATTAAATAGTTCATATACAACTAAATGAGGCATGGGATGCAAGAGTGGAGTGGACGGGTGATCTGATACGTTTTGGTGAATTTCCTATTGCCCCCACTGCAAATGAGATGCTACAACTCTTTTGACACCTGCTGCATTATAAATCCCACTCTACGAGTCCTTGAAAACAAAAAGTGTGACAGCTCACTCATACACCTAAAGAGCTTCTGGGCCTCATCCAGGTTATGCAGTAGTATCGCAATTCTACAATAAAGCACAATACAATATCAAATAAACATGCGTTGAACAATAATACAGGATTTGACCTCAACTGGCCCGCTGAATTTGTACTAGATGCTTATCAGGTTGAGTCACTGTTTGTGTTCAATTTCCCTCCATCTAGGACAAATCTGGGAGGAAGTTCTATCCAGAAGACTTACACTCAGCAGATGAGCAGCTCCATGGAGTGGCAGGTGCAGCCTCATCTTAAGGGGCCCACAGAGGACTGGCCCATCTGCCCGCCCTCCAGAGACCATGAATGCTACCAGAAACAAAGGACAAATGATGGTGGAAGTTGCAATAGACCAGAGAGAAATTCAATTAGAACTCACAAACTGCAGGTGAACGTGTGTGCGTCAGTGACTGCTGGCTAAGCTTGTTCTACTGCACTGACAAAAACCTTTGTTACTTTATTAGTGAAGTCTCCAATCTAATTCACAGGCAACAAACCTGTCCCTTTTGTATGGTTCTCCTCTTAGTGGGCTGTAAGGAACTTGGAAACACCTGGGCCGCCATGGAACCTTCCCAGTGACTACAATTTATTCCGTTTTTATTTACATTGTTTTCACCTCTTCACTAGTTGGCATTAGAGCTCTTTACATGTAACATTGACTGATAATCCATGATAAGTTTACAACATTCAAATATCTATCAAAGAATTAAGGAGATCAGAAGGAGGGATGGGGTGGGCAGGAGGGTGAAATAGTGGATCTTGTGAAGAATCACTAAAGTAAAATCTACTAGTATGACATAATACACCTTCGGCAAGTTGGGGAATCATAACTTATGTATAAGGTCTTGGGTGATCTTGGTTCCCTAAGATGAAGTAATATATCTTGTACGTGCTTAAAATAACTTATGAAAAAGTAGGCCTTGAGCTGTTTAGGGAAGGAAAGAATATCAGAAGATGTTATCAACTGGATTAGGAGGGTGTTCCACATTATGAGGGAGGGTCCAGAGAAGAATTGTCTTCAAGCTTGAATTGTTTGGAATTTCGCAGGTTCCAATGTGAGAAAGTCCTTGCCTCTGGCTCCTCATATGCACCCAGAGATTTTCACAAGGTCAGATAGCCTGCCTAAGTGGAGTGTCTTGTATGTTAATCAACAGAGTTTGAATCTGAATATAGGAGAAGACAGTGAAGAATCTTTAAGTTTGGGCACATGTGGTCACATTTTCTTTCTTAGTGATCAATCTCACAGTGAAATGCATGACTGTTTTGATAGGTAGAAGGCTCAATGTTTATGTTTGCTTTGTAGGATATTAGCATAAATTCTGTTTTCTGAGGGTTGGATTTAAAGCAATTATCTTACACCCAGTTGAATATAAAATCCACTGGCAAAACAACAAGGTGATGGATGGAATGCTTGAACTAATCTCAGCCACTGGCAATAACTCAGGTCAAACCACAGTCCATCTTTTTTCACCCGCCGTGTCACCTGTTTGGATCCAGCCATATGCAAATCAACCTTGATGGAAACAGACCTCATGGAAACTGTCCAGCCCGAACTGCCAGGCCAAGACCTTACCGAACCGGAACACATGCAACTAAGAATATTTTTAATTTTTGACTTGCAGGCTCCTAAATTGACCAGGTTGGAGTGGCAAATCAGAAAGGATTTGAACTAAAGGAGTAATTCCTGTTTTCATCCCATTCTCTTTCTAGAATTTTAAAATCGTTTCTGTCTTCAACCAATTAGGTCTATATTTTTGGTGTAAATAAGGGAGTGGCAAGAAGGAGTAGCTGGAAAATGGGGACTATCTACTACAAAGTGCAGGGGGGGGACATAAAATTCAATAGGGGCACACAGATGATTAGATACATACAAGAATTCCCTTTCAGAAAGGTAAGCCAGTTGCAAGTCACCAACGTTACACTCACATAGACACCACCAGTGTCTATCAGCCTAAACCAGCTCAAATACACTCCAGTCAAGCCTTGAAATAAGTCACACACCTCTCAGGTACTGCAAGGGGATCACATAGAAATCAATGAAGGAATGGGCTAACACTACCAAATATCACAATGTAAAAGTATAAAAGCAAATGTAAACTCCAATAAATATAAGTGATAACATTATTTTATTAATAGTTGTATAATTGCAAATACTGCAGTCACCCATATACAAACCTTAATAGAATTGTGTAAACGTAACAGATGCACAAACTCTGACAATTACAAATATATAATTTTATAATGAATTGTAAAAGGAATACATGACCCATCTCATATATATCATTACTCCACCCTCACTCAAAGACACATCAAAATACCACAGTACCAAAACTGCCCTCATCGCTGCCACCGATGACATCAGGGCCCTGCTTGACAATGGTGAAACCGCGGCCCTCATCCTCCTGGAACTCTCTACCACCTTCAACACCGTCTGCCACCGCACCATACACGCATGCCTCCACAATGCAGGGATCCAGGACAAAGCTATGGAATGGACCACCTCCTTCCTCTCCGGCAGAACCCAGAGCGTACGCCTCCCCCCATTCCGATCCGAAGCCTCCAAGATCATCTGCGGCGTACCCCAAGGATCGGCCCTCAGCCCGACACTATTCAATGTCTACATGGCACGCTCGCCCACGTCGCCCGGCTGCACGACCTCAACATCATCTCCTATGGCGACGACACCCAACTGATCCTCTCCCTCACCAAGGACCCCCTCACTGCCAAATCCAACCTCCACGAAGGAATGAAGGCCATCGCCGAATGGTTGAAGAACAGCAGACTGAAGCTAAACTCGGGTAAGACGGAGGTTCTCATCCTCGGTACCAACCCCTCAGCCTGGGACGACTCCTGGTGGCCGACCACACTGGGAGCAGCCCCGACACCCACCGACCACGCACGCAACCTGGGCGTCATCCTCGACCCAACACTCTCCATGCCCAAGCAAGTTAATGCCATCTCCTGCTTCAACACCCTCTGCATGCTCCACAAGATCTACAGGTGGATCCCCACAGAAACAAGAAGAACAGTCACCCAGGCCCTCGTCAGTAGCAGACTTGACTATGGAAACGCCCTCTACGCGGGAGCCACGGCCAAACTCCTCAAACGACTGCAACGTATACAAAATGCCTCTGCACGCCTAATCCTCGACGTACCCCGCCATGCCACATCACTCCCCAGCTGAGAGACCTGCACTGGCTCCCCGTCTACAAAAGGATAACCTTCAAGCTCCTCACCCACACACACAAGGCACTCCACAACACTGGTCCAGCCTACCTCAACAGACCACTCACCTTCTACACCCCGAACCGCCAGCTCCGCTCAGCCGACCTCGCCCTCATCACCATCCCACGCATCCTAAGAGTGACCACCGGTGGCAGATCATTCTCCCACCTCGCCGCCAAGACCTGGAACACCCTCCCCTTGCTCCTATGACAGACCCAAGACCTGCTGACCTTCAGGAGGCTACTCAAGACCTGGCTGTTCAAGCAGTAGCAGCACCCCCCTCCCCTCAGCACCTTGAGACCCTCACGGGTGAGTAGCACGCTTTACAAGTGTACTGATTGATTGATTGATTGAAAATACATAGACTGTTACAAACACAAGCACAGATATACACAACGACACACACACACAACTGTTCCTGGCATCCACATTGTCTTGCAGTACGTAGGAAAGAGGGCAGAGCCAAGCGCTGGGCTGTATTTATGTACTACAAGAAGTAATGCTTGTCAGGAGTGTATTGTTTTCCTTAGATGAGGTCTGCTTTCATCATTCTTTTCAATTCACAGTTCTTCAAAGAGTAGACTGAAATCTCTGTCCATGACTGCAGAACTACATTTGGCAGATTTACACCTAAAATACTCCCAAAAAGTTGCGAGTAGTAACTTTATGGTTGCATTTTGAATTTTCAGTCCCCCTACTGATTCATGTAAGGAGGTGAAGGTATATACTTCTCCAACTAGGAGTGAAGTTCAAACCAGAGTTGATGAATTGCACTTAGACAGAAATATAGGCCCTGGCAAAAATGTCTGACTGTAGATTTACCTTTATGAAAGGCCCTCTAGGGTCAACTGTGGAATAAAGCTCAAGCTTCAAGCTTTGTTGGGCTGAAGGACTATTTTTTAAAATAAAAGAAAGGAATGTGAGTTAAACAGCAAACCGGCAAGGTGAATCTCCCATCATCAATTGAGAAATCAAGCTGCTTAGTCAGTGCTTAATTTGTAAATAAAAACGTGCCGGTGCCCGAAGTTCTCTTTTGAAACATGTGGCTATGGCATTTAAATGTGCAAGCACAGAATACCAAGCCACCATAATCCTAAAGCCATCAGGTCTCTTTAATTCATTTACATCAACTCCCTGCCCCTTCAGCTCACTCTTGCAGCTTTCTGCTTTCTCCCATTGTGACCCTTTTTAATGTTTCTCTTCCTCTGTCTTTCTCATATGTCTTTTGCTCGCAGTAAAAGCTTGAGGCAGAAAAATAAGTGCTGGCCCTCAAAATAAGTGCCGGAGCCCCCTGCCGGAAACCACTGTCTCAAATTAAGCATTTAGGCAGAGCATATATGTATACCCTAATGCGAAGGGTTCTAGGATCGATAGCACATTTCACTGAGACACTGACAGGTACATGGGTGAGATCATGGGTGCAGACAGCCTTTAGATAGTAACAGCATTAGCGCACAGTTTCGGCTGTGTAAGAAATAAAATTAAATCCTCACCTCAGGAGCTATGGGCGCTTCTAGTCTCGAAGACGAGCACTACCAGTTAAAAGAGCAGACGCGAGTGTAAAAACATTTTAGTAACGTGATAAAACAAAAACAACAAGTGATGAACGGAATGCTGAACATTGTCAAACACTCACCCCCAGTCATAGATCTGGGTTTAATCCATCCTTCTTTTGCTCACCATGCCACCCCAGTTTGGACCCAGCCATATGCAAATCAGTCTTGACCCTGTTCCTCATGGGAACAGTCCAGACCGAACTGCCAAGCCAGGTCCTCACTGGACCGGAAACAAGCATCCTGGGACCGGTTTCGGGGTTTCACCCCCCATCAGCCAGGCTAGCTTGAATCAAGTGGCATGGGAAGCACAGGACCCACGTCTGGGCATACCCTTCCCACTTAGGGCGACAAAGCAAAAACAACAAGTGATGGACGGAATGTTGAACATTGTCAAACACTCACCCCCAGTCATAGATCTGGGTTTAATCCATCGTTCTTTTGCTCACCATGCCACCCCAGTTTGGACCCAGCCATATGCAAATCAGTCTTGACCCTGTTCCTCATGGGAACAGTCCAGACCAAACTGCCAAGCCAGGTCCTCACTGGACCGGAAACAAGCATCCTGGGACCGGTTTAGCAAAAACAACAAGTGATGGACGGAATGGTGAACATTGTCAAACACTCACCCTCACTCATAGATCTGGGTTTAATCCATCGTTCTTTTGCTCACCATGCCACCCCAGTTTGGACCCAGCCTTATGCAAATCAGTCTTGACCCTGTTCCTCATGGGAACAGTCCAGACTGAACTGCCAAGCCAGGTCCTCACTGGACCGGAAACAAGCATCCTGGGACCGGTTTCGGGGTTTCACCCCTCATCAGCCAGACTAGCTTGAATCCAGTGGCATGGGAAGCACGGGACCCACGTCTGGGCATACCCTTCCCACTTAGGGCGACAAAGCAAAAACAACAAGTGATGGATGGAATGCTGAACATTGTCAAACACTCACCCCCAGTCATCCATCGTTCCCATATGCAAATCAGTCTTGACCCTGTTCGTCATGGGAACAGTCCAGACCAAACTGCCAAGCCAGGTCCTCACTGGACCGGAAACAAGCATCCTCCTGGGACCAGTTTCGGGGTTTCACCCCTCATCAGCCAGGCTAGCTTGAATCCAGTGCCATGGGAAGCATGGGACCCACGTCTGGGCATATCCTTCCCACTTAGGGCGACAAAGCAAAAACAACAAGTGATGGACGGAATGCTGAACATTGTCAAACACTCGCCCCCAGTCATAGATCTGGGTTTAATCCATCGTTCTTTTGCTCACCATGCCACCCCAGTTTGGACCCAGCCATATGCAAATCAGTCTTGACCCTGTTCCTCATGGGAACAGTCCAGACCGAACTGCCAAGCCAGGTCCTCACTGGACCGGATACAAGCAGGACCGGTTTCGGGGTTTCACCCCTCATCAGCCAGGCTAGCTTGAATCCAGGGGCATGGGAAGCACGGGACCCACGTCTGGGCATACCCTTCCCACTTAGGGAGACAAAGCAAAAACAAGAAGTGATGGACAGAATGCTGAACATTGTCAAACACTCACCCCCAGTCATAGATCTGGGTTTAATCCATTGTTCTTTTGCTCACCATGCCACCCCATTTGGACCCAGCCATATGCAAATCAGTCTTGACCCTGTTCCTCATGGGAACAGTCCAGACCGAACTGCCAAGCCAAGTCCTCACTGGACCGGAAACAAGCATCCCGGGACCGGTTTCGGGGTTTCACCCCTCATCAGCCAGGCTAGCTTGAATCCAGTGGCCTGGGAAGCACAGGACCCACGTCTGGGCATACCCTTCCCACTTAGGGCGACAAAGCAAAAACAACAAGTGATGGACGGAATGCTGAACATTGTCAAACACTCACCCCAAGTCATAGATCTGGGTTTAATCCATCGTTCTTTTGCTCACCATGCCACCCCAGTTTGGACCCAGCCATATGCACATCAGTCTTGACCCTGTTCCCCATGGGAACAGTCCAGACCGAACTGCCAAGCAGGTCCTCACTGGACCGGAAACAAGCATCCTGGGACCGGTTTCGGGGTTTCACCCCTCATCAGCCAGGCTAGCTTAAATCCAGTGGCATGGGAAGCACGGGACCCACGTCTGGGCATACCCTTCCCACTTAGGGTGGCAAAGCAAAAACAACAAGTTCCCATTGGGAACAGGGTCAAGACTGATTTGCATATGACTGGGTCCAAACTGGAATGGCATAGGCATCAAAAAAACGATGGATTTAGGCCCAGATCACTGTACTGGGGGTGAATGTTTGACAATGTTCAGCATTCCATCCATCACTTGTTGTTTTTGCTTTATCGCCCTAAGTGGGAAGGGTATGCCCAGACGTGGGTCCCGTGCTTCCCATGCCACTGGATTCAAGCTAGCCTGGCTGATGAGAGGTGAAACCCCGAAACCGGTCCCAGGATGCTTGTTTCCCATCCAGGGAAGACCTGGCCTAGCAGTTCGGGCTGGACTGTTCCCATGGGGAACAGAGTCAAGACTGATTTGCATATGACTGGGTCCAAACTGGAATGGCATGGGCAGCAAAAAAACGATGGATTTAGGCCCAGATCACTGTACTGGGGGTGAATGTTTGACAATGTTCAGCATTCCATCTATCACTTGTTGTTTTTGCTTTGTCGCCCTAAGTGGGAAGGGTATGCCCAGACGTGGGTCCCGTGCTTCCCATGCCACTGGATTCAAGCTAGCCTGGCTGATGAGAGGTGAAACCCCGGTCCCAGGATGCTTGTTTCCCGTCCAGGGAATACCTGGCCTAGCAGTTCGGGCTGGACTGTTACCATGGGGAACAGAGTCAAGACTGATTTGCATATGACTGGGTCCAAACTGGAATGGCATGGGCAGCAAAAAAACTATGGATTTAGGCCCAGATCACTGTACTGGGGGTGAATGTTTGACAATGTTCAGCATTCCATCCATCACTTGTTGTTTTTGCTTTGTCGCCCTAAGTGGGAAGGGTATGCCCAGACATGGGTCCCGTGCTTCCCAAAACTGGTCCCAGGATGCTTATTTCCAGTCTAGGGAAGACCTGGCCTAGCAGTTCGGGCTGGACTGTTCCCATGGGGAACAGGGTCAAGACTGATTTGCATATGACTGGGTCCTAACTGGAATGGCATGGGCAGCAAAAAAACGATGGATTTAGGCCCAGATCACTGTACTGGGGGTTAATGTTTGACAATGTTCAGCATTCCCTCCATCACTTGTTGTTTTTGCTTTGTCGCCCTAAGTGGGAAGGGTATGCCCAGACGTGGGTCCCGTGCTTCCCATGCCACTGGATTCAAGCTAGCCTGGCTGATGAGGGGTGAAACCCTGAAACCGGTCCCAGGATGCTTGTTTCCAGTCCAGGGAAGACCTGGCCTAGCAGTTCGGGCTGGACTGTTCCCATGGGGAACAGGGTCAAGACTGATTTGCATATGACTGGGTCCAAACTGGAATGGCATGGGCAGCAAAAAAACGATGGATTTAGGCCCAGATCACTGTACTGGGGGTGAATGTTTGACAATGTTCAGCATTCCATCCATCACTTTTTGTTTTTGTAATGTGATAAAAGCCAAACACTCGCGAAACATTGTTACAGTGTCACACCAGTATTGGTCAGGGTTTTTGAAGTGTCACTCTAATACTGCTCAGTGTAACTGCACATTAGTACAGTACTCTAGCATTGCTCAAGGTGTTAGTAGCGCCATGTTAGCCTCATTTATGTAACAAATTGCTGTCTTTTGTGCATCTTGTAACACCCGAGGGATTCTGGTGCTGCCTTTCTACCATTAGTCTTGTTTTCTGACTGATTGCAGCCGTGGTAGTCAGTCCGGTGGTAGTCGGGTATTTTTCCTGTTGGGTCTTAGGTACAATGGATCTTTTGGCTGCGGTGCTCAGGGACTAGCCAGCTTAGAAGAAGAACAGCGCATTGGCCCCCTTTGGGTCTGAGTTTGACCGGCATTTGTGAAATGTGTGTTTCATGGTTGAGTGAGTGAGCCATCGGTCTTTGACATATCCCTCGTTCCTCTAAGGTAAATAGATGTTCATTTTTATGATGGGGTGGTCTGGGTTGTGTCCTTAGAAAACAAAGGGGCATATTTATACTCCGTTTGCGCCGAAGTAGCATCGTTTTTTTCGACGCAAATTCGGCGCAAAACTAACGCCATATTTATACTTTGGCGTTAGACGCGTCTAGCGCCAAAGTATTGGCAAATAGCGTCATTTTTTTGCGTGAACGCCTTCCTTGCGTTAATGAGATGCAAGGAAGGCGTTCCCGTCTAAAAAAATGACGGCGACGCAAATGCGTCGTATTTATACTCCCGGGCAAAAATCACGCCCGGGAGTTGGCGGGTCAAAAAACCCCGCATTTGCGCCACTATTTAACGCCTGGGTCAGGGTAGGCGTTAAGGGGCCTGTGGGCTCAAAATGAGCCCACAGGTGCCCTCCCCTGCCCCCAGGGACCCCCCCTGCCACCCCTGCCCACCCCAGGAGGACACCCAAGGATGGAGGGACCCACCCCAGGGACATTCAGGTAAGTATAATTTTTTATTTTTTTTAATTTTTTTGGGGTGGCATAGGGGGGCCTTATTTGTGCCCCCCTACATGCCACTATGCCCAATGACCATGCCCAGGGGACACAAGTCCCCTGGGCATGGCCATTGGGCAAGGGGGCATGACTCCTGTCTTTACTAAGACAGGAGTCATGAAATGGCGTCTGGGCGTCGTAAAAAAATGGCGCAAATCGGGTTTAGGCGATTTTTTTGCCTCAACCTGACTTGCCCCATTTTAAGACGCCCTAACGTCATTTTTGCCCAACGCCGGCGCTGCCTGGTCTACGTGGTTTTTTTCCACGCACACCAGGCACGCCGGTCTGCTTGCGCCGGCTAACGCCATTCAATAAATACGGCGCCTGCATGGTGCTTCAGAATGGCGTTAGCCGGCGCAAATTTTTTTTACGCTAAACTGCGTTAGCGCAGTTTAGCGTCAAAAAGTATAAATACGGGCCAAACACCGCAAAAAATATGACTCTGATCCCGCATTGTGTTTAATGGTTTGGGTGATTTCTCTAGTGTTTTCCATTCTACATCACCGTATTTGACGGTATAGTTTTGAACAAACTGCTTTGTACCTTTAAGGATTATGACGTTGCCCAATATACGGCTTCGGTACTTTGCTGTATTTCTGAGTGTATCGGCCTAATGCGTTCTTTTTGGATCTCTGTACGGTAGTTGCAGAAAGAGTGAGCTGTACTGCCAACTAGCATGTCTCTGCTAACATGGATTCCAAGCGTGATTAACAATTAACAATCACATCGAGGTACCTCTCAACAGATGTTCGACAATTACACACTGGCATGTCAATCATGCGATATTCACATTCGGGCGCCTTTCAACAATGTCCATCTTGCATCATGATAATCCACTCTTCTTTATTTCCAGGTTAATTGTATATTTACTCTGTTAGAATAAGTTATGTCGTTATATGTCACCCCTGTACATTCCATGTGTTCCATTCTGGAGTAAATCGCAGCTTGGATCCTGCGCTGATGTGGGACTGCACCCAGTGACCGCAGCTAGCGTTGTGGGTGGCTCTGCACCGAGGGTTCCTGCGCTTCTTAGAAAAGTAAGTGCGGTTTATCTATATCCGGTGTCTGGAAACATAATTTCTACACTTCACAGTCCAACAGGAAAGAAGGGATCTGTCGCTACCCCTACCTCACAATATATAATGGTGGTGTTGGGGTAGTTGGAGACCACTCCCTTATTCTCTCACACCAACATCAGTCAAGTGTCTCTTGCAAGTTTCTTTCCCATGAACACCTAGAGCTGAAGACGGGGTTAGAGGGGGAGAGCTGGAGACCCAGGGGCTAATGTAGAGTTTGTTGAGAGGGTACTCCGTCGCAAATGCAACAGAGTATTCTCTTTGCCAGGCTGATGGTCCACCTGCCTGAGTTACAGTTGGGCCCATCATGATCTGTTTTGGATTTTCAGATCTTAAGTTCTCACCCTTGGTTGCCTGGATTGGTGGTCGAGTGTGGGCTTAGCCCGATAAGTAAACAGCACACTGTTGGCACATGTTCACGACACGCAGAGGCTGCAGTCTGCAAAACACTTCCTTCTTCGCTCTAGAATTTCTGAGACAACCGCATGAAAGCAGATGTGTGAAAACTGGGTCTTGGGACCAGCAGCTGCTGGCGCGATTGCGTGGTGGCCTAGATTTACAAAACAGAACCAATCATGAAAAATACATTATCTCCGTGATGTGTTGAACAAGCCTTTCGAATGTATAAGTCTAGAGGGATACTGACATAACACTATGTTGCTATCCGGGCTACATCCCCTGAAAGGCGGTTTATATGTGTGATGTTGTCAATTGATGTGTGTAGCCCATGCCTAGCACTGCACAGCCCCCACTCACTTCAGTGCATACTGTCACGCAAACCCATGAACCTAAGAGTCTAGGCCCACCCCGTCTTCACTTTAAGGAAGTGGCATCTCCTCAGTTTATCCGCTCCACGAGCTTCTGGCTAATCAGTATCCTGGACTTCTGGCACATGCTTGGTTATTAATGAGTACGTTGAGTTTTAAGTTTCCGAGCTAGGGTGACCACCTGACAAGAAGGCAAATTCTGGACAGTGACAGTCAAAATTCAGGACAAAAAGTCAAAATTCAGGACAAAAGGTCATTTTCATGGACACATTTGATGATGTTGCATGATTATAAAATAGATGACAGATGTCCAAGCAAGGCTAAGTTTATGTTCTTTAGTTTGTATTGCACCTTGGAGTGTTGAGCAAACATTCACAAAGAGCTGGACAGAGTTAAAGATAAAAAAACTAGTAAACTTAAACACTCCAAGCAGAATCTGATAGCTGACATGAGAGGCAGGTTTCACAATTCTACCCCAGTACCATGAATGATCGTGCCAGAAGAAGAGCTTTGTTGCTGAACGTAGACTTAGAGTTCACAGAAGGTAGCACTAATAGAGAGTGAAAAAAGAGGGGAATGATGGTGAGAAAGGAACGAGGGCAATGTACACAGAAGGAGAGACAGAAGGTCGGAATAGTGAGAGTGAACAGTGAGAGAAGAGGAAAGCAGATACAGAAAGATGCTGAGGACGACAGAGAGAAGGTTGAAAAGAGAAAAAAAGGTAGAAGGGGCATATGAAAGACAAGGTAGAGGGAACCAAGACTAATGGTTAGGTAGAGGATAGGAGGGAAGAGACAGAGACAAGAGAACTGAGAGAGAAGAGGTTGAATAGGGAGTGAAGTGATGTGTGGGCATACTTTGTAACTTGAATGTCAGACCTTTGAGTTCCAATTCAATGCAAAATGTCTTTGAAAATCTGGTGCTGCCGCACTCTTTCCCTTCAATGCAACACAGCAACTACACTTACTGTGCTGTGTTGCATGAAATGTTAGTAAAAATACCCCTCAATAATTTGGCTCAAGTGACCAGGCCTCAAATGATTATATGTCCTACCTGAAAGACTACAAAAATGATTTGTTATATCCCATTTGTAGGTCCAGCGCGCAAGAGCTCTGACGTATTCTAATCTATCTGTGGGCTTTTACCACACCCACCGCACGACCATCACTGTTCATGGGCTTGCCTTTCAAAAATCCTTTATCATCATTGGGAAATGCATTACACTTGTCCCTCCTTGGACTGGTTTTGTTACCTCCTTGACCATCGACCCTGTTACATGGATAATTGCACTTTTGTCTGTACATTTGATTGCGAGTGAAGTTCTTTTCCATTTGTGTTTCTACTTCGCTCTCACGGCAGCCCTGGCGCATTGAATCAACTCACTTATGTCAACTGATTTACTCTTCATTTTCAATTTAGGTGGCAAGAAAAGGTCAGTTAGGAATTTACAACGTTAATAGCTCTAACTTGAGGAAACACCAGACCCATTGCATTGCGAATTCTTGTTATCCTTGGCTGTGATACAATTTTCAGCACCAAGAGAAGACTAGGGGCCAGATGTAGCAAACGTTTGCGACTCGCAAACGGGCCGAATCGCAATTTGCGACAGTGCAAAATCAGAAATGGGATGCAAAAAGCCCATTTCCGACTCGCAAAAAGCGATGGGACCCGTTTGCGAGTCGCACCCGTTGCGACCCCCTTTTGCGACCCGCAATGTGCGAGTCGCAATTTGCGAGTCGCAACCCATATGCAATTGCAACTCGCAAATTGCGACTAGTCGCAAAAAAACCAGTTTGCAAGTCGCATTTACCACTAACTCAGAGCAGGTGGTAACCATTACCAAAGTATAAAAGGAGACCCAGAAGGCATCTGGGTCACTCAAGATGGCGGACATGTACCTGATAGCAGTGAGGAGGAGAGTCTACGCAGCCCAGCAGAGGAGGAGGAGGGGCCACAGACAGGAGAAGATATATAGAACAAGGCAGACCCTTTTCCAGCAAACTGAAGAGGAGATCTATGATAAATACCACCTTAGCAGCGCTGCCATTCTAGAATTAATAGATTTACTAAAACCACAGCTAGAACACAAGACTCTGCGTGGCTGCGCCATCCCTACGCATGTGCAAGTACTATGCGCACTGCACCTCTTGGCCTCAGGGAGCTATCAGGGGGTCATTGCCGTGGCAGGTGGGGTATCCCAAAGTGCAGTGTCAAGGTTCCTCAGGGCATTCCTAGATGCCTTAGTAGCGCACAGGTCTCAGTTCATATACTTACCAAGGAATGAGGCAGAAATTAACAGCACGAAGCTGGACTTTTACCGCATTGCCCACTTCCCCCATGTCATTGGATGTGTAGATGGGACACACATTCAAATATGCCCCCCGCTAATCTGGAACATATTTTCCGCAACAGAAAGTGTACCCACTCACTCAACATACAGGTTGTTTGTGATGCCCATTACGTCATCACGGACATCGTAGCTAAGTTTCCAGGCAGTACCCATGACTCATACATTTTTAGACATAGTGGGATACATCAACGCCTGGAACGTGGGGAGTTTGGAGACGGATACCTCCTAGGTAGAGCTGCATACACCTTGCAGACATACACACAGGTCACTGTGCACGACTATCTGGACTTACTAACAGTGTACTTTTGTGCCCAACAGGTGACAGTGCATATGCTCTAAGGCCATGGATCATGACTCCATTTTTAACACCCAGCAATGATTCAGAGAGGCAATACAACAGTGCGCATAAGAGGACCAGGAACCTCATAGAGCGCACCTTCGGACTCCTGAAGGCAAGATTCCGATGCCTCCACCGCAGTGGAGGCGCCCTCCAATACACCCCCATTACCGCCTTCAAAATTGTGGTCGCATGCGCCATCCTCCACAACATAGCCACCAGACGTGGGCTACCTCTCACCCCTGCAGACCCAGATCCTGATGAGGAAGAGCAAGAACAACCACACCGCCATCATGGGGATAGGAGTCTAGCTAATCAAGGCAGACTGAGACGGGAACACATTGCAACGCAATATTTTGGACGGTACGTGTAAACTCCCACCATACTCACCCATTAACCAAACACTCCTTTTGTTAAGTGGAAGAAAAATAACTGTTTTAATAATGTAATGCATGAACTATATACAAGATGAAATTGTCCATGGGCAGGGAAATGCCAACCACTCATGTGGCACATTAAAGCCATGTGCCACATTTGTTTGTCCGGGCTGTTGGCTAACTTCTCCTGCCCCTCCTGCCAGCCTGGCTGGTCCCAGCCGCATCTATGGTGCTCTGCCTCCCACTCCTTAGCACCCTACTGTCAGTGGCAGATACACTGCTCACTGTGGAGCCCTCTTCACTATCTTGGGGTGTTTCCCCGGTGGCCCTCGACATCTCACGTGTCTCCATTAGTTCTATGATATGTGTGAGACGTCCCAGGCCCCTGGCAACATCCCCAGCAAAATGGCCCATCTCAATTTGCAGGCCAACTGTCCTCCTCGACAGGCCTGTTGTGTTGATGGCTAGCCTGCCGATTGATGTGGCCATCCTGTCCAGTCTTAACATAATCTGCCGATCCCTGCGCCGCCCAGCCTCTGCCTGACCCAGCAGTCCGGCCGCCAGTTCCCTGATGGCAGAGGCAATGTCCCCAGTTTTCTGGCACATCAGGTCCATCCACCTGTTGAGGTGCCGCATGCTTGCATGGTTTTGTCTTTCAATGCGGTGCAGCACCCCACTGATCCTGCCCATTATTATGTTCTGCAGGCGCTGACCCCACAGCAGATGTGCCTCACTGCTGGTTGGAGGATGAATCCGGAAATCAGACGCTCTTGCCCTGCGACGCCAGCGCAGTGGTGGCTGCCCTGTCCTCGCACCTGTATCCTCCCTGGCTGTTGCTGGGGCAGCTCCTGGCGTTGCTGTTGCAGCAGGCGTTACAACTGCAGGAATGCTGCTGACTGTGCATGTGGGGGTGCTGGAGGGTCCTGGGGTGTCCTCCTGGGCCTGGGTGCTTGGGGTGTAGGGGGTGTCTTGCTGGAGACCTGTGGGACATGGGGAACACACTGTCAGTGTCTAGTATCTTTTGCACAATTCCTAATAAACATTTGCCTATGCACTGCCTATTGGACTACATTTCCCATAATGCATCATTCTGGCTTTTTCTACCCTGAAATGGAGCTAATTTGGTTGTGCATGCACATGTGTACATGGTGGGTGGGGTATGACATTGATAGGGGTACAGGCTTATCACATGGTACTCACCGGTTAATGTGCTGGGCTCTGAAGTGTCCAGGTCCCCAAATCCACACACTGCCTCCGGCTCAAAGGTTTGCTCAATCCTGTCTTCAAGGGGTGTTGGTGGTGGCACAGATGATGGTCCCCCTCCAGTGCCTCTCATCTCCCGGAGCCTTTCTGCCACCCTCTCCTTGGTCCGGGAGCGGAGGTCATACCACCTCTTCCTTATGTCCTCAATTGTCCTGTGGCTCACCCCCAGGGCATTGATTTTATCTTGCATTTCCTGCCAGATTTTCTTTTTGGTGGCCTCTGGAACAGTGAGGGCAGCTCTCCCAAAGAGCTCATCATGGTGCTGACAACATTCTTCGGTCAGCACCTCAAGCTCCCTCTCAGAGAATTTAATTTTCCTTTTTCGGGGGGGTTCCCTCCATAGCTGCTGCAGCTAGCTCAGTGTGCAGACTGGCAGTTGTAAAAGGGTGTGGTCCAGCCTCCTCCCAGGTGTATTTGTTAACTTCCTGGCTGTGATGTCATCATCATGTGCCAGGAAGTGTTTCCAGAGTGTTTTGGTGTGCTTTCTGGAGTGTTCTGCTGCACCTGCAAGCAATTTTGAGGGAACTCGCAATTTGCGACACCAACTCGCTAATTGCGAGTTCGTTTTTTGCACACTCGCAAACAGCGACCTCGCAATCTGCGGACTCGCACACAGCGTTGCGAGTCCGGATGCGAGTCGCTAAATCGGACCAGTTTATTTCCTGGCATACCAAATTGCGAGTCGCATTTTGCGAGTCGCATTGACTCGCAAAATGCGACTCGCAATTTTTATTTTTCCTACATCTGGCCCTTGGTCCCGAGTGCGTGTTACAAACTAAGTCACCACACAGATAACTAAATATGTTAATCTAAAGCTTTTCTTGGCACTTGCGGCTGCCAGTGATAAGAACTCTGTGTCCTTGCCAGTATGGAAGGAAGAGTCATGGATTGTGTCGGGCTGAGAATGGATGAAAGGGGAACAACTGCAGGTGAGTTGTGTGTTGTATGTGTTCCAGTGAAGCGTCCAAGTTTGTGAAAAGTGAGTATTCTTGAAGCAGGGCCGTCCTTAGGGCAGTGCAGCCAGTGCAGCCGCACCAGGCGCTGACAGTGGTAGGGGGCGCCGTGTGTAAATTTAACGATTGGTTTAAAAGCGCACACACTTTCTTGTGCTTCCTACAGTTTTCAGGCAACAATAAAAATGTCACTAACTCTGGAGATTAATGTTCCTACTGGTGAGTGACTGAATTTTGTCTAGTAGTAGTTTTGACTCAGAATAAAGTAGTGCAGGGGGTTAGTGTGCCTAGTGCAAAGAACGTGTTCCATGCAGACCACAGAACTGAGTGAACTATGAGTAGCAATCTAAAAAAATTAAATGTATGTCAGAAAGAGGGTATGGAGAGATGAGGTGCACTGTTGGATAGTGGTAGCAAGTTAATTCATGGAGAAGTAAGTTGATGGGGGAGCCATAAAAGACTGTTGTACTGGGTTCCACCAGCGCTAAAGCCGGCCCTGTCTCTAAGTTTCTATCCTGAATCGTGTAGGAGCTCTAAGATGCAGGTGAACTGCCATTAAAGTTGTTTGGTGTGTACGTTTTGTGACTCGGCCGTCTTAATAGCCTTTGCAATGTATAGAGTTGGATTGGTTTTCACTCTAGGTTGCAAGGTGGTATTTGCAGCCTTACTATGAGATTTCCTTTCCTTCCTTTATGAATAAACAGCAAAGTAAGGTAGCCTGCCTGAGTGAGCTTTTATTTGAGGACAATTGTTGTTATGGCCTGAATAAGTACGTCTGTGCCCCCAGAACCCTTATGCCTAGCCAGTGTACAAATGTGTATCACCTGCGAGTACATATTTCTCTCTTCAATGTGACCCTGGATGTCAGCCTTCTCCTGTACATATTGGTGGCAATGTCATCCATATGAGGGGGTGTTGCTAAACTGACATGTACCTGTAGGTATTTATTCTGTGTGGGCACGGCCATAGGATATTGCATGCTGATGTAAACCAACTGACACATCACTGAGCTAAGTAACAAGCATACTATGGGTGTCAAGTGCTCCTGGGGACATTGGAAGTTTGTGGAACTCTGTGGTCCAGATGGGGGGATCTTGCCGTTGATGCATAAAATGTGGCAGTGCAACAGAAAAGGCAGTGCATGCTATCTCAACACTTCCACATTCCATTATGAAATATGAGCCAGCATCATCACTGACAATGATGAAACCCCTACCAAAGCTCAACAAACATTTGCAATAGGTCTTGCATTTTCTTGAGTTGGAGCTATTGGCA
Organism: Pleurodeles waltl; assembly: GCF_031143425.1. Lineage (NCBI taxonomy): Eukaryota > Metazoa > Chordata > Amphibia > Caudata > Salamandridae > Pleurodeles > Pleurodeles waltl. The sequence continues at coordinate 611,437,559 of NC_090446.1, read as the reverse complement.
TTGTATAGTCAGAACTGGACTTCTCCTGCCATATAAATTGGTCAACCCTGCCTCATAATTTCGTCTTTTCATGCCATATTTTGGTGGTTACTGGCACCTACTGACATCAGAAATCACAAGCCCTTGAGGAGAAACTAGAAGGAGACTGCAATACCTCAAGTTGTGTAAACGTCTGAACAGAAATTGGAACAAAAAGGCTGGAAAAGTATTTTCTTTTTTATGTTAACAGAATGAAAAGTCTTGTCCCTGTAAGTGTCACATATACGACTGGCACAAGCTAGTGGGTGGGAATGACCCCTGGGAATGTCTTAACCAATGGGGTAAAGATTATTGGGGCTAATCCAACCCACTTTGGCCATTGTCAAGATGGCTGTACGTTTTGGCCATCCTAAGCCCGGGCTCTGAGTGTTGGGAGAGTGTGTGTGGAGAGTGTAGTGTGGTAATACTAGTGTCCTTCCACATTTAACACTAAAATCCAGTTTGGGGCAGGTCCGGCAGCCACAACAACCTCAGAGACAGATGCTGGAAGAATAAAGCTGAGTTTTCAGCCACCAAAGAGTGGATATACACAAACTGTTTTGGCATCATGTTTCAATCCTTTTAAGTGTACCTCAAATGTTATATGTAAGCCCAGCAGCCATGTCAAATAGACTTTGACACTATAATGTCAAAAAGAGGCCCACTGTGAATATGACCTGTCTGGCTGGTGGGACAGAAAAAAGGCCTTGCCCAAGTATAAGCTAACATTTGCCTGTGAACGGGGAGGCCGCTTTGAAGTGTGCCCGAAATGTCATATGAAAATCCCGAGCAAACCTGCCTGGGCGGATGTGACATTCAAGCAGGCTTTGACAATTCAACGTCAAAAAGGATTTTCACAGCCACCCTGCATATTCTGTCAGGTTCAGACGGGCCATCTCCGTCTGTTCAGGTCAATCTATTGTTTGCTCCTGGGAGCATGCTTGTTAGACTTTTCATCCTTGGCGTGGTCTCCCTTAACTTTTTGCCTCTGTTCCCCAGTTTGTTGATGTGTGCTGGACTCTGATTTTGCGGTTTTTTGTTACTCTGGGCACATTACCAGTGCTAACCAGTGCTAAAGTGCAAGTGCTCCTTTACAAAATGTGTATGTAATTGGCTTATCCATGATTGGCATATTTGATTTATTAGTAAGTCCCTAATACAGTGCACCAGAGGTGCCCATGGCTGTAAATCAAATGCTACTAGTGGGCCTGCAGCACTGGTTGTGCCACCCACATAAGTAGCTCTGTAATCATGTCTCAGACCTGACATTGCAGTGTCTGTGTGTGCAGTTTTAACTGCAAATTCGACTTGGCAAGTGTACCCACTTGCCAGGCCTAAACCTTCCCTTTTCTTACATGTCAGACACCCCTAAGGTAGGCCCTAGGTAGCCCGAAGGGCAGGGTGCAGTGTATGGTTAAGGTAGGAAGTATAGAAGTATAAAACATATGTCCTGATAATGAAATATTGCTAAATTTGTTTTTCACTGTTGCAAGGCCTGTCCCTCTCATAGGTTAGCATGGGGGCTACCTTTAATCTGATTAAAGTGTAGATTCCCTGTGGGAGCGGATGGACATGTGGAGTTTGGGGTCTCTGAGCTCACAATTTAAAAATACATCTTTTAGTAAAGTTGATTTTAAGATTATGTGTTTGAAAATGGCACTTTTAGAAAGTGAGCATTTTCTTGCTTATACCATTTCTATGACTCTGTCTGTTTGTGGATTCCCTGTCTGGGTCAGTTTGACAGTTGGGCTGGTTGCACCTCACACTAGACAGTGGCATAAAGGGAGCTGGGGTGTAGCCTGCATATCTTGATGAGCCATCTGTGCTAGGAGTGAGGGGAGGAGAGGTCACTCATACCTGAAAGGGCTGTGCCTGCCCTCACACAATGCAGTCTCCAACCCCCTGGTGAGTGTCTGGGGCCTGGCCTGGGCAAGGCAGGATTTCACATTCAAAACAGACTTTACTTTGAAGTAGGCCTACTTCAAAGGAGACATTGGGTATAAGAAGGGGACCCAAAACCACAGACTTTAGAACACTTCTGGAAACAAGAGGAACCTCTGCCTGGAGAAGAGCTGAAGAGCTGAGGAAGAAGAGCTGCCCTGCCTGTGACTGTGCTTTGTGGAGCTATCCTGCAGTTGCTGATTCTCCCAGAGCAAGAGGGCAAAGACTGGACTTTGTATGCCTTCCATCTTGAGAAGAAATCTCCAAGGGCTTGCCTCCTGTTGTTTGAAGTATCAGGGACAGCAAAGACTTCTCTCTGCCAGCACCTGGAGTCTCTGGAGATACTCCTACTCTGCCCTGTGGTGCCCATCCAGTTCCTGGGACCCTGAAAGGAGAAGATGGCAGCCTAAGAGGAGGAAATCCACGTATAGAGCGCCGTTCAGGGAAAAGATCGACGCAACTCCGATCTACAGCTGAAGAAACGATGCGCCGCCGGCTCTGCGGCTGAAAATTGACACTTGCCAGAAACGCAACCGAAGAATCGACGCACAGAGCTGGAGAAAGGACGCGCAGCATCACTGACGGAGACTCAGAGATCGAAATCCACGCTGCGTGGTTTTCTAATCATCGTGCGGCTGGATTTCCGACGCAAGTACCGCTGGGTGTGTAAAATCACAACGCAAGGCCTGCTCGGACCCAAGAGTGCTGACCGGATTGACGCATCGCACTCCTGCGGAGAGAAGAAATGACGCACCCCGACCTGATGAAAGGAGAAACGGCGCAAGGTCTCCCTCATGAGTGAATTCGACACACCGCAAGCCCTTTTTGACGCACACTCACCCATGCTGGGTTATTTTTGACGCACCCAAGGTACATTTTCACGCTAACAGTGTTAGTGTGTGTTTTAAACTACATAAAGACTCTTTTTGCTTTTTAATTGTTAACTTGTCTTGTGTAGAGTGGATTTTTGTCGTTTTGGTCTTGTTTTGTTTAGATAAATATTTCCTATTTTTCTAAACCTGTGTTGTGTCATTTTGTAGTGTTTTCATTAAGTTACTGTATGTGTTGGTACACATACTTTACACCTAGCACTCTGAAGTTAAGCCTACTGCTCTGCCAAGCTACCAAGGGGGTAAGCAGGGGTTAGCTGAGGTTGATTCTCTTTCACCCTGACTAGAGTGAGGGTCCTTGCTTGGACAGGGGGTAACCTGACTGCCAACCAAAGACCCCATTTCTAACAAAGCTCATACCCCATTCATGCCGATTCAAATGCTAATTAATTCCTGGCAGAAGTGGAAGAGCATAATACAGATTCAGCTTCCAGGAACTTCAGGCAGGGCAAAGATTACTTTTTACCAGTCATCTTTCCAAATTTTGTTTTATTACAAACCCAACTTCTTTATGGAATTGGAGTTGCAATAAATATTTCAAAGAGTCCAAAAATGCAAATTGTAGTTGTTGGTAGCCGGAGATAACAGTTATTAAACGTAATATTGCACCCTATGCTTTCCTATAGGACAGCCAACCCTGCTACCATGACACTAGCTTTAAGGGCTTTATCATTGCAAGGACATTTTTAACATTAAACCTTTCAATGCCCTGTGTTTAAATGCCACACACTGTATTATTGTAAGGGTAACATTAAGTATTAAAAGGAGGGTTGAGATCTGTCAAAAAGAGATTATTTTGACAGGTCAAATTTGCAGTTTGAACCTTCAGAGTTTTGCTACACATGGCAGGCCTACAGTCATGTTTGCCTTATCTCTGCAGTGGGTGGCATAATAGGTGTGGAAGCCCACTGGTGACATTTAACTTAAAGGCTTTGGGTACACTCTGTACAATGTAATAGGGAGTTATAGGTAAGTTAAAAATGTCAACTAGGTGTATGCTAATGCCATCATGTTGAAAGGGGGAGCACGGGCATTTTACCACTGGTTAGCAGGGGTAAAGAGACAACAGGGTGATCCAGCAAAAACACTGAAAATAGACTGAATAATGTCAAAATAGTATTGTAATAACATTGAAATTGACTCTATATCTATGATGTAGGGACCCGGAAAGGTACTGTCATTCCACTGAAATACCACATAAATGACATATAAATACGCTAAAGTAAAAATTTACTAAGACAACAGAAACCCAGAACAATGCATGAGTTAGACTGCAATAACCCTTCAGACATCTTAAATAATGCTGGTGTAATACATGGTCCAGACAGGATAAATCCTCTAAAGGGTCCATCAAGGAATGATTAAGCGCCGGTTACAGGCAGCTAGCATACATGTCCCATGGGGTCCATGCAGGAGGTGAGAGAGGAGCAATCCTTAGCAAGCACTGGAAACAGGCAGCCATCGAGTCTGTTCATGCAAAGGAGGAATGACAACATTGTGAATGATCTTTAGAGTCTGCCCATAAGCACTGACAGTGCAATTTACAGGCATACACCAAAAACAGGCAACCATTGAGTCTGTTCAGTGTGAGAGATCCTAGTCTACATGCATATGTAGGCAAAATTACAATATTGTAAATGTTCTTTAAAGTCTACCCATAAGCAATAGCAGGACAATGTACAGACATGCTCTGGCTGCAGGCCGCCAGACCCAAAGGTCACATATAGCAAGTCACAAGAACAATGAGACTACCGCCCAATGCCCAGTTCATTCACATAGCATTCACCCTTTTATGCTGAAAACATACTAGCGCAAGGAAGGACCCAGGCTCTGCTTGCTGGTATCCTCTCGGCAGGGGCAGTACACACTCATGCACTGGGTAGAGTTGGCAAGAATAAATGCCCTATAGGGTCCATCTAAGAGCAACATCGCTCTACATGGAATGGATACAGGGTGGAGGATAAATGCCCTATGGGGTCTTTCCAGGAGCAACAGAGGAGCAGCCTATGGCATGCCTGCGATACAGGCAATCACGACAAATGTCCTTCAGGTTCCACCCGAGAAGAGCACCTCAGAGTCTACTGAGGCAGAGTCCATCTATGGGCAAGAGATCTTGCGGCAACAACATAGGGGGTAGCAGATGCTCAAAGGGACTTACAGCGCAGCTAGCAGAGTAAAGATGTGGAAGGGATATAGTTATTAGTTCAGATGATAAGAAGAAAATGTATTTAGGATAGGATCAAATAGGCAGTAAGGGGAAGAGGCCAGGGTTCCAATATTCCCAAACAGAGACATCAATTAGGGTTCGCCAGAGGTCGCAGCTGCGACACCTGGCTTGTCCTTTGCGACCCCTGGCACTGCCTTTGCGACCCCCTGGCCTCAGAGGTGGCAGAATCAGTGCCAGGAACACAGGGGCAGCTCTGCTGGTGCTCCATTCACCTTCTTTTCCGCCAATTTATTTTATTACTGCAATAATGAATAATATTACTTTATTCACTATTAGTGCTGGAATATGGCGTTACCTAGTAGCTGAGGTAAGTAAACATTGCTTTTAAAAGCATGTTGTGTGCATGCTTGCTGGTGAGAGTGTGCTTATGTGAGAGACATTGCGGGTACGTGTGAATGTGTGTGTATGTGTAAGCATATGTGTAAGCATATGTGAGGGTGCGTGAGTGAAAGGCAATGTCCCTTTCCGCTACACCTGGCATTTTGGTGAATTGAATTCCATGTTGAGTCTCGAACAGGGAAGATGCTACAGGAAGACAAACATAATCCTTCTGTTCACTAAACAGGTCAAGGAAGGCCAAAGGAGAGAACAGAGGCTCTGCTGTATTAGAACAGAGAAAAGAACCTATGGTACAAGGGTAGAGGGCACACGGTGGTTCCCAGTAGGGGAAAACCAGCGATGCTCGGGAGAAAGGCAGAACATGCCCTCACATTAATCGTGTACAACAATCAAGGACGCAAAACAGAAAGGGCAAGGCGTACTTTTCAAAACAATATTCATGCAAGCAGCATTGCCTTCACTGATACATAAATCCCTCTCCGGTAACATCTTAAAAGGGCTAACGGTTGAAAAAGAATTACACCTCCACAGTGGAACCTGGACTTCTCTGTGTGAGTAGATTTTTAAACCAGTTTCAGGACCTTAGGTGAGCCTTGGCATCTGCAAATGTGATCAAGAAAGTCGAAAAATGCAAAATATGGGTGAATCAGACAACGTTTGCTGTTTTTCTGTAAAAGAAAATATAATGGCCCTCGGTTCTGCTGATACAGAATAGTCAGTGACTGAGTTAAATTGGTCAAATAGATCGACACAGAAATCATATGTGCTGGAGCAATCACAAAACATGAGGATGAATTCTCAGCATCGTAGTCTAAGTGCAGAGTGCAACTGCACTTTGTTTCATTTGGAACAGACGTTTAGGAGTGATATACTAATGCCACAGCCTCCTATGGTTTTGTAATTGGAGATTAGGCAAGTTTACTAAATGATTTATAACTATTAAGACATCTCTAATGTCCTCCAATATCATTGAATCAGCTCATGCATCCTCCTCTTGGATAGGTTTTGTAAGACCATTGTTGATGACCCCAAACATGCTTTGCCGACCCTGATATTGACAGTCAGACGTTCTAAAAAGGTATGAGACCTGACTGAAATGTTTGACTTCTATCTTATTTGTATGAAATTATGAAGATAAATAGCTATGTAATCCCGAGCTTCCCAACCCATGAGACGTGTCAAATATGAGTAGTTCCAGAAGTTTTGACCTGGAAACATAGCATCTGCCTATCTTCTTCTATGAATAAATGGTTGTATTCTGTGCGGGCGAGGGTATTGTTAGAAAGAGGGATTCCACACAGTTCCAATTCAAGGTATTTATTCACAAAAAGATGAAGTACTGTAAAGGAGCGGTGGTGGCAAGACCTGAGGCGCAACGCCTCAGCCTCAACTGCCTCACACCAACCGACACCACTAGAATCTCTTTCCCTTACATTCCATATTCCACCCCAACATTCTACCTACTTATGTCCCACACACCTTCCTCCAAAAACAATAACCCAACAACTACATACAATAAATGTAAAGGAAAAGTAAAACACGTTGGACCATAACTGAGTATGGCTGAATATAAATATCATCAGAACCAGGGCCACACACAAGGAGTTACCCTAGTAGATAACTATCAAAATATCCAAATAATTAATTTCTTCCCTCAAGTATGGCTGAATATATATGTAATCGGAATCTGGTTTCTTTACACGCATGTACTGCCCCACATTTATGATAGGCAATCTTCTATGGAAATTCTGTTTACGCATAGGTTGATCCTGTGAAAATTCCACCCTCCTCTTTATTTCTTGATCCACTTGCACACAAAATAACTTCTCATTCTTATTTCTCAACCACCACGGAATCAAGTTAATATAAGGTTTCTTTCCTCTCGATATCTCAAAAGGCATCCTGTCCATCACAGAAATGGCAGTAACTGTACGACAACAACATATTCTGAAGTGAAGTTTTCCATGGTAAACCAGATTCCAAGGCTAATTGAATAGCTTCCTTTGTGACTGTTGAAGCATTCCACCTGACCATTATCTTCAGGGTGGTACATGCTTGATACCAGAGTTCTTCAAAAACAAATTTATTCTCTCAGATGTGAGCTGTACCCTGTTGTCCAATACCTATACTTGCAGAATACTTTTCAGTGAAAAGACATGCTCTAAAAATTCAATGACCACATCCGTGATCACACTACTCACCATACACACCTCAGGCCATTTTGAATAATAATCAATAAGTACTAAATAATAAGCACTGTGGCGTACTTTTCTCTAGAAGATAAGGTAGAAAAAGGTCCCATGAAGTCTATGGCTAACTTACGCCAAGGACTGTCTGGTAACTCCATCATTGTGAAGGGTACTTCAAGGGCCTCACAACTTAATCACTCACCCTCTAGGCCCCACAATTCATTACCTAACAGTCAACCATGGCATCCAACCCTGGCTACAAAAATTCTCTTTAATCTTCCTCTTTGTACTAGACATTCCTCTATGCCCCTCATGTCCTAGATAGTAAGACTCTCACGCAATCCACATGGTGGTGCAATCTTGTCCCCTCTCAACACAATATCCTTATGCTTAAAAAGGTTATCCTTAACTTTCCAGAATGCACTACATTTCCTTGTAGTTGCCCTTCTCAAAGCCAACTGCACGAACTGCACTCTTTTATGGTCTTTAGCGACACATCCTTCTCCCTTTCCTGCATCCACACTGTTTCTGACAATTCTTGCCTGCATGCATATTCCTTTCCCCCACACACCACAACGTCTTCATCAGTAAAAGCCACTTCACATTCTTCTCAATAGCCATATTTTCATCTTCACCATCACATGGCAACCATGATAGCCCATCTCAAACAGTGTTGTTTTTTCCAGGCACATATTCAATATCATAATGAAAAATTTGTAATTTATATGCCAACCTCACGTGCCATGGAGTAATACCCCTAGCCCCACCTGGCTTTAAAATGTTGACTAGAGGTTTATGGTCTGTTGTGTTAGTAAATTATAAGTTTTGCATTTTACTGGGTCACTATTAAGTGTTTACAGTGAAGACAAGCACTTTTCATGGTTCCAGTAGCATTGATTAAGTGTAAAAATAGGACTGCGCAAGTCTTTTTCACTTTTTTTACAGTGCTATTTCATCATAATTCAGTCTGCTGTCGATGATGAATTAGCATTATTCAAGCATCGTTTGTGGTCGCTCGGTGCAATTAGAGTATTACTCCAGCGTTAATCTTGATCTCTTCATTGATACTTTAGTGTCATTCCAGGAGTGATAATGCAACTACATTATGATTACAGTGCAGCTCCCGTCTTGTTTTTACAGCGTAGATCCAACATTGTTCATGGGCTGTGGAGTCTTATCACAGTTCAAATCCAGAAGTGATGCGGGTCACTATGGTGTTATGACATGATGTATGCAACATTGCTGAGTGCACCACGGTCGTATTACAGTGTAATCCTGCATTAGTCAATGTAACTTCCATGTTAATGCCGTGTAGCACAACCACTAGAGTGGGTTTATAAAACGATAACGTACTGTAACACTATTATTGTTGGTAATCTCTTAAATCTTTTTACTCGGAAAAGAAAACGCGGATTTCTAATTCTCCTGCAGAGAGAGAACATTTTCTAGATTTTCAGTGGCGTTTGAATTATTCAAGCAGATCGTCCTTACAGAATTCCCGGGCAGAAAGTAAGTGTTCCCAAATATTTGAAGGAAAAGAGGAAGGGTTGATGGTAGGAGACATAACTACTCTGATCGCTGTCTAGAGAGGCTGGCAACACTGCTGCCCTTGACTTATTTATGGTAAGGAAGCTCATCCCAGTTGCTGGTTAGGCTTAGCAGCTGGTATTGAGAGATGTGTGTGAGGCAACAACCTTTGACATCAGGAAGCACAAACAGTAGCTGAGTATATGTGTGAAGGGGACTGCGGCACTACATTTTCAATCAGCTTGCTGTCACAACATTCAATAACCCATAAAATAAAAGAAGTGAGTGTTGTCAACATATTTATTTTATGCACACATTAGGAAACTGGAGGACAGATAGAATCTCTCTGCATGTTTCTACAAATTCTGAGTTATGTTGTTTTCTGAAATCTGACTTGTATTAAACTGATTTTAATATCCATTTGCAACATAAATCTAACTGTTCTTTGGTGTGTTTAATTTAGCTTTAGAATGTCACCTCAAATTCTCAGTGTTTGCAAACATGCTATCTCTTTTATATAAAAGAGTGACGCACCAAGGATTTAAGCATTTGGTGGGAAGAGCGATGGTGTAACCGTGTGTTTAATGGAATAAAGTATCCCCTGCCATGCATTATAAGGATTTTGCATGTCACCTCGGAGTTCCATAACCTTATTTATGAGGGAACTCCAACTTCGCTTTCTTTCTTGTATATCTTACAGACCTCCTTGGTGACTTGAAATATCCTTAAAATGTGCGGCAGGGAATATTTTATCCAATATATATCACCAAGATGGTCTGTATCTCACGGGTCTCTGCAGTGTTATTACATTCTAACATTATTCAGCGTGCATGCCTTATAGGTTCCTTTGGTTTTATCTTCCCAGACATTCGGCTGGCACTCAAGTGCTATTAAAGCTGAATAGACCTAATTGCATCTCTGGTAAGAGCTGTCTGAAAGAAGCTGCAGAAAAAACCTAATTAAAATACAACAGAGAAAAGACTAACAGTTCTAGTGCTTGGAGTTTTAGAGATGGTGTCTAGAATGATAAGGGTTTGGGCCCTCCCTTCAGTTCTGATAATCTAGGATGCAATTTGGGCTTTTTAATTACAATTGCAGTTTTCATCCCCAGTTCTAGTTTTGCTACTTCACAGACTATTCGAAAAAAAGTTTGCGCAGCTCTACCTACAAAACGGCAGTCAACTGCAGGGTTTCTTCTACGGTAACTTTGTCTCCTAAGGACTGTTGAAATGCGTTTGCCAGCGCCTTAAGGTAATCTAAAATATAGCAACTGCATGGCTGTGAAAGAGATCTGCACTCACTCCTATCTTCGAACCCTGAAAATGTTCATTAACAAAAATAAAAAATAAACAGTGAATCATGGAGTGGGGCATCAATGGGATCCCCATGCACAAGATGTACATGAAAGGCTCTCTCATGTGAAATCGCTGATTGCACTGATGATGTTGAATGTACAAATAATGTGCCAGGTCTGTTTCTTATTTACATGATTAAGTGCCTTCTACTTAATGTTCTAAACATGCAAATAATGTGCATGTGTACTGTTGACAGAACCAATTAATGTTAAAGTAAATCCAATGAAGACGCTGACCCATATTCTTCATTACCAGACTAAAAAAGGCCTGTGAATCATAGACTCCCATGACACATGGATAACCAGGCATGCTGTGGGAGTAAAAGCTAGAGCAAAGGAACAGAATACACATCTATGTCTTTTCATAAACAGGAGGTAAATGGACATCATGTGAGAAAATCGAAACAGACAGCGCAGGTGCAGAAAGTAAATTGTGGAACAGTACAATCGACCATCAAATAGATACAAAAATGTAAACCTTCAGAGTTGAGGTGGCTATTCGAGAATTCTCGCCTCCGATGCCAGACGAGTGAGTGAGGCTTTACACCTTAAAGAAAAGTAGAACTTGGTAGTATTGAGTAAGCATTCTGGTAAGAACTACGGTAAAGCAATAATTCTAAATTCCATAGTGGCATGAAGTTTTCCACATATGTGTGAATTTACTGCATTTGACACATAATTCACCATCTGCTGCATGATTTTCAGATTTAAAAAATGTTCCAGCTTAGACAGATAAAAGTTACTTTAAAAAGTACTACAATTGGCTTCATGGCATGGCAGACCGTTTACAGATGGCAACCTTTCATTTGCTGATTACTGTATTCAGATGTTGAGGGCCGGACTTGTAGCCAAAGTCAGCCCTGGCAAAATTATTCAGTCCTGCAGGGGACCTCAAACTCTGTGGGGCTACTGGGGGCCTTTTGGGTAATGGCAGTTCAACCTACACTGAAAGGAGCCCTCTAGCATGTAGCCTACCAGGAAATACCATAGAGGTATAATGCCCTTTATGCGACTAAACTGGTACTTATGAGCTGAAACTTTTGCTTTCGTACTAATAATTTGGGTTGAAAATGACAAAACACTGAAATAGTATTGTAATAGAGGTTGCTGAATCATGCCACATAATTTGCCTTCTCTTGCTATATCAACTAGAAAAGCTCGCTGGCCAATGTAGTCCTCTATTGTTGCATAATTCTAGTGGTCCTGGGGATAAGGCAGGACATGCCATAACATTTCAAACTTTCTGCTCTGTTGGAGAGTGCCATCATTGCTGTTCATCATTCCACAGTGCACACTGTTGTCAGTCTGGTGCGTGATGCTTCATCAAATCAATGGGTACAACAAAATGAGTATGATGGACATTTAGAGGTTGTTCGATGGGGGGCATCTACCAAAAATTACAGATGCACCATTAACCAACATTGTTTTCTCATACCCTACTTACTGGCGAGAGAATCGTTTTTTTTGCCAGTGGAGTCCCATCTTCCTCCATTTGTAACAAGCTTTGGCAATGCCATGATATCCGGCTTTAAAGGAATGTTATACGGTAATGTGAAGCATGACAAGTAGATAGCATGGCAATGGATTTGTATTTCTGTGAAGGCAAAGAACTGTATAATATTGGTGTAGGTTAAAAGGTTGGGTGCCATTTGCACCATGAAGCTATACCTAAAAATCTATGTAGGTTGATGACTGCCCTCCTTCATCTAAGCAGCTGCCAGAGAAAAACACAATATATTATCTAGTAATCTAAGAAACTTTATTAGCATTACAATGTCATGCATGAAAGGTTGAGGTCGGGCAGCTGGATATATAAACAAAATGAACACAACTGTGTAGAGGGCAAGCACTTTTTTTGTGGAAGCACACAACTTTTGCCCAATCAAAACATGTGCTCCCGGCTCCCAACATGTAGGTGGAGCCAAGGCCCCTCTCCTGGTGATTCTCAAATAATTAACGTAGAGAAAACTACTAAAGGAGCTACTTGAATACACATGAAGATACAATAATCTTCAAGGATGAAACACTATAGTTTTTGATGGTTGCAACTCTATACAATAGAACCTATTAAAGACAAATAATACTAGGCTGCTAAACAATAGTAAATGATCACAAGTAGAATAATTCTATTACAAATTCATATATTTTTTATTAAGTAATTATACAATCATAGGAAAATATAGATACCACATTAAAAGGACAACAAAATACCTAGCTCAGACACACCACATTCAAACTAAACAAGATAAAATCTTGAAAAATGTTTTATATACAAGTGAAAATCTACACAAATAAAGCTAGTCCTAATGACACAATAAAACTAAAAAGATTCTTGATAGTAAGGATATATAAATACTGGATCTTCTAATACAAAAATAATCTTATAAAAAAGGAAACAATAGTGACATGGCTCTGTCGAAGAGGTACCGTAGGGACCGGAGGCCTACGCGCGTTTCGGTATTTTTAGAAATTATGGGTCACCTTCATCAGGGCCGTTCCCAATGGTACTATTCTATAGTAATCTAGTCTTAGCAGCCAAATCTTCTGGTCAATTTAATTTTAGGTTCTGGATATATTTTTTGATAGTGTAGTCAAGATATCTGGTAAAGAGAATTATATAGTAATTTAAAAATACAATTGTGCTATCATCTTGAGAGTCACCTGTCTTTATTTTACATATATACCGCTCAAGAGTGACATATAGTCATATTAGGGTGAATGCCCACGGAGTCAAAATAGGCTTAAAATTATGTTATTAGTAATGAAAAATAAAAAACAAAAAAATGAAAACTTTTTTTAGAAATGAGAGTCCATCTTTACCAGGAACGTTATTCGTTCCCATATAAAATCACACGTGTATGGCGGCAGCTGATTCTAGTCAGCAAACGTGGAGCGTCCCAGTATCGCGGTCAGTATTCCTAAAAACATTTATTTTTCTTTCATTATATTATGTTTATTTGATTATAACATCTCAGAACATGACTTGAGTGGCCCACAGTAAAGCGTCTCAATATTTCTGATTTTCTCCTTTGTACCTCGCAATAGCTTTGTCTATCATATCCATATATCTTGGACCTATTTCTGGTATTTCCCTGACCGTGAGGACCGATAAAAACTTTCAAATGGTTCCTACTTGAACAGCCAAAATCAGCTAATCTCAGGTGAATACTAGTGTATATGGATAATATTAGTAATACATACTAACTATATTACGAGCACCTATCGAACATAATTAATTCATCCATTACTCATTGTGTAAACTAGTTTTGTTTATTTAGTAATTCAAGTATTTACTTATTTATCTATCTATCTATTATATGTTTTCTGACATTCAGCTAGTTCGTCTTTCTTCACAACAACTGGCACCATTGCACCTTTTAGTGAAATTGAAACAGTTATAAAGACGATTGCATCATAAAAATGTCATAAAAGACTCCCCAAGTAAGGTTTTCCACTACAATTCATTATTATTATCTCTAACACACACTTGGATGCATGCTCTCACTGAATGGAGCCAAAGAACATCAGTAGCACAATATAAGGCACCCTCTAATCACAATATACTAACTGCCGGTCCTTCTAGTATTATCTAGAATCAGCCATTGTAACTAATCTATCACTCAGTATCTTATGTTTTCTAAAAAACGTTTTCATTTTTTTGTTTTTTATTTTTCATTACTAATAATATAATTTCAAGCCTATTTTGACTCCTTGAGCATTCACCCTAATATGACAATATGTCAGTCTTGAGCGGTATATATGTAAAATAAAGACAGGTGACTCTCAAGATGCTAGCACAATTGTATTTTTAAATTACTATATAATTCTCTTTACCAGATATCTTGACTACACTATCAAAAAATATATCCAGAACCTAAAATTAAATTGACCAGACGATTTGGCTGCTAAGACTAGATTACTATTGAAAAGTACCATTGGGAACGGCCCTGATGAAGGTGACCCATAATATCTAAAAACACCGAAACGCGCGTAGGCCTCCGGTCCCTACGGTACCTCTTCGACAGAGCCACGTCACTATTGTTTCCTTTTTTATAAGATTATTTTTGTATTAGAAGATCCAGTATTTATATATCCTTAATATCAAGAATCTTTTTAGTTTTATTGTGTCATTAGGACTGGCTTTATTTGTGTAGATTTTCACTTGTATATAAAACATTTTTCACGATTTTATCTTGTTTAGTTTGAATGTGGTGTGTCTGAGCTATGTATTTTGTTGTCCTTTTAATGTGGTATCTATATTTTCCTATGATTGTATAATTACTTAATAAAAAATATATGAATTTGTAATAGAATTATTCTACTTGTGATCATTTACTATTGTTTAGCAGCCTAGTATTATTTGTCTTTAATAGGTTCTATTGTATAGAGTTGCAACCATCAAAAACTATAGTGTTTCATCCTTGAAGATTATTGTATCTTCATGTGTATTCAAGTAGCTCCTTTAGTAGTTTTCTCTACGTTGATTATTTCCCTGTTTGAGCTACGTGTATTCTCTCAGGGAATCCCCTTATAGTGATTCTCACATAATTGCCTGGTGACAGCTGTGCTGTCAAGCCAGATGATTTAAACTCCTGACCTGGCAGTCAGTTGGCCACTGGGTCACCTAGTATATATAATCTTTATTTGATAGTTAATTACAAAGTTGATAGTTAATAAAAAAACATTCAAATAATCAAAACCATACACTCCTCAATGCCTATAATACCATTCACACAATAAGATAATTAACAAAACATGCTTTGATCTCTCCCGGAGCAACAATTAAAAGCTTGATGGGCATGGCATGTTTAAAATCCCATTTCTCCTCAGCCCTTCAGAGGAATAAAGAACAACTTTCCACAAATTGATAGGATACAGCAAAGTTTAGAAGCAGGCATGTGAAACTAAACTGCTTAGTGCATATTTCATCATCTGAAATAACGAAATCTATAGGACCCATGATCACTGTGTAAAGTCTATTAAAAAAGGCTTAGATCCTTTAATTTTTAATAAAATACCTTGCACCAATAGTTGTATAGGTGTTCTAGTTGGAAAACCACACCAGTTTATCTCCGGAAGGCATTTGAACATAGGGGACCAAATGTAAAGTGTGTAATGTTTAGGTAGTAAATAATATTTATAGTGAACCAGACGTTTCTTCTAAGGCTATCTGACGACATAAGCTTGGTGCAACAGTGTCCACAAACATCAACAAGTTGTCAGTAAGCCTACTGTCCTTGCCCTGGAAGCAGTAGTTAATGGCCTCCTGGCAAACCCAAGTGTTGAGTTCTCTAAATATTGGTTTTAACCAGTAGCATCTTTCTCACTCAAAGCTGGGGCATGTGCATAGTATGGGGGCCAAAGAAGGGAAAGGGCAGAAACAGCAGCAAATATATGCCTGCAGGTACTTCCAGCTTTGGGTCACTTCTCCTGCATCGCAGAGACCCATCCATAGTCGTAAAACCTTTATTTTATAATTACATGATATGGGGAGTGACATGTAGAGTTGTGGTTTCAGATCTTTGTAGGAGGCAAGTGCATGTCGATTATGGGCTTTCAATTGAAGGGTGAGAAGGTCTCTCTTTGCTGACAGATTTTTTACAACCTTTCCCAAAAGCAGCTTGAAGGCCCCAACAGATATATTCAAATCCAGTGGATGGACCAATTCGAGCTCTTCTGAAATATTCCCATCGCCGTCTGCTAAGGAGATGCTGACAGACTGAACAACTCTTTGCCCAGAACAAATTAGGACTCCCGACTTTGGTCTTCTGTGATTTAAAATGTCATTAATGTGTCCCTCTCTGCCAATGTCTGTTCTATGAGGCTGAATTCCAGACTTATCTGGTGGCCTCTTGTGGGATTTGGGAGCCTGAAAAGTTGGTGAAGAGTGTGGCTAGACTCTTGTTTAACCAGTCTCCGAAGTTATCTGGGAGTGCTTCGAGACCATAACTGAGAAAGGGTAAACATTTTGTGTTGATAACTTGCTACAGTGGTTGTTCACTATTTTGCTAAGTCCAACTGCTATCCCTGAAGCACGTTTTTGCAGGGCATCCATTCGAGTTCTATATGCGCCAGAAGATTAAAATTCGATTTGCAGATATTTGTAGAAATTGGTCATATTGATTCTGTGCTCTCCTAGTTTCTATAGCCAATGATTCTGCTTGCGGATTCTTGTCAACGTGATGATTTTTGTTTTTTTCTGTATTTATTTTTAATTAATTTCTCTTGCAATAAGTGTGCAAGTTATTAAGAGAGAATTGGAGCCCAATTGCAGAGAAACAATTACAGGAAATAATGACACATCCTACTTAGGAGAGAGGGACCGCCACAACTTTTTTATATTGTCTTTGCTGGGTCTGCCACTTGAGGGGAGGTGGACTCATGTAGGGGAGATAATCGGTGCCCCCTCAAAAACAGGGAAAAACTGCCTAGGAGTCAGGGCCATTTTATTATTTTTTTATTTTTATTTTTTTGCTTATCAGAAATGAACTCCGCCTTCAGGGTTTGTTTCTGAAAATCAAAAGTGAATTTGATTTCTGGCCAGGATCTCTACATATGGTGTGAGGCCCCCCCACCAGGTGAGGGAGCCAGGGGCTCCACTACGCCGGCGGACCATTAGCCAGGGTTTAAATGATCCCCACTGAGTTCATGCTAATCTTTCTCCCCAAACAAATGTATAATCGAAAACTACAACTGGGAATGTAAAATTAAAAAATAAAGACACAAAAGTAACTGCACATTCCCCTGAAAATAACGTAGAGGCCTAGATGGGGCTTAAACCCTTCTGCATCTTCTAGCAGGTTGGTGTGCTGACAAGAGGCGAGGAATGTGTTGGTCTAATATTTCCAAGCTCTTTGATCTCTCCAAATCGTCCTGTGTTTATTTCATTTTTATTCTTTAGTGGACTTGTGCTTTTACTTTTATTGCAGATAACGCTAATGTGTGAATTTTTTCGTGGAAGTGTAGACTTAGTAATGTCATGAAATATCACAAGACAGTTTTCTGTACCCACACTAGGAAAAGAAAGCGAACCTTGAAGTTGCTGGGAAGAAAATCCTTTAAATATTGCAAGGAAAACATAGGTAACAAAATCTTCTTTTGTGAAAAGTGGTCGTTTCAGTAAAAAGAAAGATTTCTGCAGGACCGGCTTTAGGGTGGTGCAACCCTACCCGTGCACAAAGCACTGAGCCCATGGCGCTGAATTTTGAAATATATTATGGGCTCAAAAGCACCTGCACTGGTGGCCAGCAATTTTTAGGAAGTAATAACAATTTCAAGATAACGCTGGTGATTAATGTGCCTGCTGCAAAACACATGTGACATCCAGATGCATTTTAATGTAGCAACCTTAATGGCTTGCTGTTTTTGTCACCTAGATCCTTTTATACTCACAGTTTATAAGTTACAATCATTCTAATATAGCACAGTGAGCTATGACCTGGCATCCTTTAGCTGCTTAAAAATTGCACAGTATAGGTTTAGAATAATAGGCCAGACATACAAAGCCCGTTTGCATTTCTTAAAGGACCAAATCGGTATTTTGGGCTGTTAAAAAAGGCAAAATGTATTTTTCTGATGTACAAAGGCCTTTAGGAAATTGCAAATAGCGATTTCTACCTGTAGAAATCACAATTTGCGATCTCCAGAATAGGAAATTTCAAATTTGCTATTCCTATTCTAATTAGTCAAAGCAGTTCCTAAATGCGATTTGGGTATTTAAGAAATGGAATTACCATCGACTTGAAGTCAATGGTAACTATGTGCAATTTAAAAAAAGCACACTGAAGTGCTTTTTTAAATTGCAATAGAGCATAAACATGCCCCTTGGCATATGTGTATTCTACATGTGCACCACTATTTTTAGGGTGCACCAAGGATGGGCTTTTGCCCATTGCCATCTTTTGTTTTGCATTTTCCAAATAGTAATTTTCTAATAGAAATCGCTATTTGGGAAATGCAAAATCAGCCCAGTGACACAAATGCAATGGGATTCCTTATTTGCGATTTCTTGAAAGTGATTCCTACTTATTAGGAAACGCTATTAGGAAATCGGTATGTCTGTACATAGCATTTTGCATTTCCTAAGTAGCGATTTCTACAAAGTCACTATTTAGGAAATACAAAATTGCATTTCAGTACATCTGGCCAAATATCGTAAGGTTGCTATAAAGGGTTTGTTTGTGTAAAAATAAGTTCTTATTAGTAAAGTCAACCCCAGCTGCTGGATTACGTTTTAAATCCTGAGTTTGTGCTCCTCCAGACCACCCTTAAAATATACTGCTTACCAGCATGGATGACGTGTCTCCTACATCTTGTAGTTCTCATTGTCTTATTTTAGCATTTGCTATAGACTGATCTACATACTTGTATGATTCATTGTCTCTGTATAATGTGTGTATGAAGTGATGTGCTCCGACACCATACAAACTGGTATGAGTAGCACTATAAAAGAAATTCAAAACATATGAGAAAGCGGCTATGGAGAGATAAGGGCACCCTTGGAGGGTATTCATGAGGCAATCCATGGAGAAGGAAATCATTGGGGGCACCAATAAAAATTGCTGCACCAGGCACCACTAGCACTAAAGCAGGCCTTGTCTTGTTGTGCTGAGTCCCTGGTAAAGCAGTGTTCACATCTATTGGCAATGTCTGCACCAGTGGGCAGTGAGTCTGCAAGTTGATAGGGAGACACAAGACAACGCTGAGGCAAGGGAGCAGCTTGACCATCACAACAAAAATATGAGATGAGACACAAAGAATTAAATTAAATGGCTCTTCATTTACCATTGACAAGAATATCAATTTAGAACATCTGAATATATTACTGCGCTGAGTAACATTCATTAAAACTAAGAGAACCAAGAAACAATTCAGTGTGAGGTGTACACTTACTAAAAGGCAATTATTTCACCACAAAGGAAGCAAAACTGGATGCTTTTAAACCACAACCATGTAAGGATTTAGCTTTTTGTGTAGTACACATTCTGATCTGAATTTTCTTTTACGTTCTCCTACATGTTGCAATAAAGGGAAATGAGGCACAAATTATGAAGCATACATAATCAAAGTGATTTTCCTGCGATCACACAATGAAGTCAAGTGTTGAAGCTGGGATTTGAGCACAGGTGAGAGGCCTCAGGCTGCAGTTCAGTCACCAGACAATACCTCCTTCCAACTCTGGTTTTACACAAAGGAAGAACACTTTGGCCCTCATTATGACCCTGGCGGTTAGCGGTAATATGGTGGAAAGTACTGCCAACAGGCTGACGGTACTTTCCATCATTTTATGATATTGGCGGTTTGGCTTTCACACCGACCACCACGGCGGTAATGGCCGCTGGACCGGAGATATAAATCTCCAGCCGGCGGCCGACACTGTACCATATGCGGGATAATGACCCCACCTACCGCCATGGTTTCCGTGGCTCCCTTACCGCCACGAAAACCATGGCAGTAGGCACTATCAGTGACAGGGAATTCGTTCCCTGTCACTGATAGAGGTCTTTCCCCCACCCCCTCCCCAGATTCCCCCCACCCCCCTTCCTCTCCAAACCCCCTACATTCACGCCCCCTTCACACATTCACAAACGCATACACACCCATTCCCACATTCATCCATGCATGCATACATCCATTCACACACACATCCGCACACATTTTCATACATACACGTAGACACGCATTCCCAGAACACAACATACATGCACTCACACCTCCATACATGCACACACATTCAACATGGAACACACACCTGCATACACGCAGGCACAAACATTCACACACACACACATCCACACACACACAACACCCACCACCCTCCTCCCCTGTCAGAGCACCCATTTAACTGTGTTTAGGGGGACCTCCGGCAGGAGACGGGACGGAGCACTGCTGCCACCAGCAGCGTCCGCTAGCAGAACACGGCCAAGCCGTATTATCGGTCATAGTACGGCTGGCAGTGGTCTACTGGCGTGGCGCTGCTGGTGGCAGCAGCGCCACCTTACCTCCATCCGCCGGCATGGCCACAACCGGTTTTCCGCCATCCTTCTGGCAGAAATCCGGCTGTGGTCATAATACGGTGGACGGCTGGTAGCCACGGCAACGGTCTTTTGGCGCCCGTCGCTACAGCGGTATGTGTTTTTTACCACAATGACATAATGAGGGCCTTTGTACCTTCTCGCAAGTGCCTCTGGTAATCCCTATTAGGCAAGTAATAAGAGTTACTGTTTCCACTGGGATTACAAGACGTGGCATGCACATAATGTCTCTGGGTAAGACAATGGAGAAACATGCAGGAACTGGACTGGAAAAACTGATAGGATAACAGTCCCAAAGACATGTCAGTCGCAGTATTTGTGCCTAGCCTTACTGGAGTTATAGGTGGCCCTAATATCAACAGTAGCATAACAAAATCTTAGACCCCCCTGCAATGTACTGCAAGGGGGCCCCCCTTACCCGATCACCCTACCACCCACTGTTTTAAAGCTCTTCACCCCATAACCTACCTCAAATCTAGCAGCAGGGCTTTCACTGATACAAATAGCATCAACGAGACCAACACATTGTGCTGTCAGGGAGACATAAGGGCACATAAAAACGGTTTGGTATTATTGATTTACAAAATAGATCTATAGGGGAAAGAGGGGAAATGCTTGGTGACATGAAAGGATCCCAGAGCATAGTCACAGGGCTACAAGCCTATCAAAGACAGATGTGAGCAAAAGTGGTGCCGTTGCGCTACTGAAACTTCCATTTGCAGTGCACCAATGGACCATGTTAGTGGCCATTTTTATTTCTGTCATTTCTTTATCAATCTTTCCCAGTCAGCCTCTCATATTAGCTCTCATTCTTTCATCACCTTTTCTGCATAGAACAGTTCACCCAATCCCCTACCCTTACATCACTACTATGCTCCTTCAACATACTTAGGCCTCCCTCACACTAACACTGCTGTCAATTGCCTTTGTCACTCGTATTTTGACCTCAGTTTCCTCGCTTCCCCTTCCTGTTCTCTTCTATCTCACAGTTCTCATAATTCTACTTCTGTCCTCCGGTTTCATTGATTTCTTCGCGTTTCCACTTCAAACACAAGCTTATGTCCCTCATTCTCATGCTGCTGTCATGATCCCTCGTCATGATCTCTCACACTTCCCCTAATTGTTCTGACAATTTCTCTCTCTCCTCTATTTTTCCTGGGTTCCTTTGCAACTCAATCTCTCATTAGTTCACTCTGTCTCTTCCAATTTGCTGCTTACCTCAAACTCTGAAACTCTCATTCTCTAAACTATATCTCTTACTTTTTTCTCTCACCTCTGTGCCTCCTGGTTTTACTGCCTCCCTTCCGCTCATTCTCCCCTCTCTCCTCATATTCACCTTCAACTTGCACTCACCACCTTCTCTAATACCTATACCACCTCTCTCTCTCACATTTAATTTTATATTTGTCCACTAAATAGATCTCTTCAGTTCACCTCTTACTTTCCTTTGTATTCTTCTCATTCTCTATCATCTCTCATTGCTACTTGCAGCACTGTCTCTTCCTTAGATCTTCTTGTTTCTGCATTCCTAGTTTCCGAACTACCTCCATCTTTACTCCTTATGCTCTTTTCCAAACTCCTATCACACTTGTTTCCTGCACAGATACATTACTCATTTCCATGCATCTACTTCCTTCTTGTTTCCATCTTATTTGTATTACTCTGAATGTTCCTTTCAGCTCACTCAACTTCCTTCAGCTTCCATTACTCCTTACTCTTTTGAATTCCATAATTTACACTTGTGTCATCTCTCCTTCGCTTTCCATAGCTTCCCTAATCCTGTAACATCCATCCATCCATCCAGTCTAAACTCCTTAGTATTTTGCAATATATATCTCTCTCACTTTCGTGTTTAACACCCACTCTTGCACAGTCTCTCACAAATGGGCTCAGGCTCCTGCTCATGCTCTTTGCCCCTGGTCAGCCTTTGGTTTTCCGCTGCATTCGTTCCGCCCCTTACTTCCTTTTTCCAACCCCTTTGTTCTTTTTCAGTCAGTTCCTTTCTATCTGCGTATTTTTCTGTCACTTTCACTTTCATTTTCCTTTCTTATTTCTTCCTCACCATGTATTTCTTAGTTGTTACCTACTTTCTTATATCTGGTTTGCTTTTCATTTATCAATCACATGGTTTATTTCTCAAGTGTTATCCCCATTCCTTCCATTCTCTTCCATAAAGGTGTTTTCCAATGTTTTTCTTTCTTCTGTCCCTCACGTTTCCTTTCCCCATTTCCTGTCTTTCCCTTTGCCTCCACTTGATTGTTCAATTTGCTTCACTCTTCCTTTGCTTCTCTCTTTCTTCTTTTTAACTCCTATTTTCTTAACATTTCTATGTCACCATGCTTGAGTCATAACTCCTACCCCCTCAATTATGTCACATACTTCTCCTCATTTGGAGATTTATGACCCTCTGCCTAAGTGCATAGGATTATTTTTAAACCCTGCAATACAATGAAATAGCCAAAGCAACAATAGAACAAAATACTCACTCAAACAAGAGGTACATCATCAACAAGAGCAGTTGAAGTTTGTCACACTCAAAATAAGCTATTGTTAGGTAGCAGCAGTACAACCTCCATCCAAACACCCACGCAGATACTACGCAGGTAGCAGCATTGCAAAGCAGAGTAAAATGACCTCAAGCATCACCAGAGTAAGTTGAGAGAAATAGCACACAGAGCTGCACTGCAAGTTTCCCTGATGCAAAACACACAAAGCTGAGGTATTTTCTGTGCAAGTGTCCCTCATACAAAGAACAGACACACCATGGGCAACAGTACTGCAAACATTACTCACACAGAAAAGATACAGGTTGGACATCAGCATTCTAATCGCTCTCACATCTGTGCAATGGTCACTGTAAGCATCAGTGCAACCTTCCCCATAAAAACAGGTCCAGCACGGGCAGCTGATGTCCAAGCTCAACTCGCACTAAAAATTAAAAATATGAGTAGCAGCTGTATAAGCTTCCCTCATGAAACAGATACAGCACCGGAAACATGAGTACTGCAAACATCCTTTAGAAGGGCGATACACCATGGGAAGCTAGAAACAATGAGAGCCATCTTCTCTAGAGAGGTGCTGTAGTGGCAGCAGCTGTGCAAGCACCTCTCACCCAAACATTTACACTACAACAGCAGCAGAGAAAGCCTATGTGACAAAACACATGATGAAGAATGAAAGGATAGATGTGCAGCAGGTGCCAACTGGCAAAGTCACATGTGACACCTTCAGTCATTCCTGGTGACCAATATGCTATCGCTTAACATATACATGTGGTTAGAGCATGTTAAGCAGCACAAATTGCCTCGGTGCCAGCATCCTACAGAAAACAGGTCTGAAAAAATCTCAAGAACTTCCATTCATTCACAGTGCAAGTTGTCTCTTCCAATGTGGATGTCTGTCCCACGATCAACCCATGCTCCCTTTGTACTTTCCAACAGCAACATATCACTGCAAATGTCACAACTTTAAAATGTCCAAATGAAGATGGCATGGTGATGGACCCTAAAACAGAACAACAAGAGAAAAGTAATGATTTCACATAATAAATTTGACTCAATTGATAATGTAGGAGGACACATATACTTAGCACAAGCAAAATTAATCTATGTCAACAAACACAGTAGTCAATGTAGGGAAATTTTGAGCCACAAACATCTTTGCCTTGGACTTTCCCGAACTGACCATTCCTACCAAATTACCATCACAGACTGATATGCTCAGTATGTCACAGGTTGTTCTGACATTGGTTGTCACAATAGGTGAGGGTGCACTTACATTCAGGTGAAGAAGTGGTCAATGACATCTTGACGTAGGTCAATTCCTTCCTCTTCACCACTGTCATCTTCATTGGGCATTTTGACATCCTCACCTGGTAGCGCTTCACCGTGGCTCTTCCCCGTCTCCATCCTCTGCGATGATTGGAATATTTAGTCGCAGGGCAATGTTGTGCAGCATGCAGCAGGCAACTATGATGTGGCACACCTTGTTGGGTGAGTAGAGGAGGGCTCCACCTGTCTTGTCCAGACACTTAAATCTGGCCTTCAGAAGCCCAAAGGCTAGCTCCACTGGCCTCCATATTCTTTCATGGGCCTCACTGAAGCGATCCTCCCCTGGCGTTGTTGGATTCCTCATTGGTGCCAATAACTATGATAAGTTAGGATATGCTGAGTCTCCTACATGGAAGCAAAAAATTGATAGACTAAAATCATATCAAGCCATTGTACATTCCTAAACTATGATTGAAGCAAATGATCCTCGAGTCATTTGCACTTACCAACAAGCCATGCCCTCTCAGGTCCAGGTTGTGACACTTGCAGTGGTATAGTGTTGTTCCGTAGTACAAATTAATAATGTGTTGACCCAGGAAACCGGGCACGCACACTTGAGAGGTATAAATCTGGTACGCAGAAAACTTGCACGTTGATGGAATGGAAGTTCTTCCAATTGCGGTAGACCTGTTGCCTGGCATGTGGTGACACCAAGGCAATAGTGCCACTAACTGCTCCAACCACATGTGGTAGGTCACTCATATCATAACATTTTCCCTTCACATTAGCCAAGTCCCGAGCTCTTGAAAACTGGATGAAGCTGTTGATGTGTCTCATCAATGAAGCAATGACTTTTTGTAGCGCACCACTGAAAGTTGGCTGTGACATGTCTCCAGATACTCTGAAACAAGTCAAAGAGGTACCCCCTTCACCACCAAAGGGACAGGGTTAAAAGTGTATACACATACAAAAATTCCTTTTGGATGTATGTTCAATCCTAAACCTCAGTTGATATTATATTGCTGGCATACAGCTCAATAAAACGTTAAAATTAAAATATATATATATATATATATATAAGAAATAAAAAAATTGAGCTATTGACCGTTTCTCAATCTCTCTGTAATCAAAACATTACTCTTTTAAGACCATACTATACTCATTATTTTCCCTATTATTTCTTGCCTTTTTATTTTTATATAAATATTTAAATGTATACACCAAACATCTCTTCAAAACATTTTGACATATGATTTTAAAAAATTGTTTGTCCTTTGAAAGTTGAGTGTTTTGAGAATGCATTTGAGAGATGCAACAAAACTGTGTCACACCACTATAGACAAACAAAGTCACTCAAAACCTCTTTTGGTGTTTTTTTTTCTCTCATCCATACAGGTCAATGCCCATCAAAAGCGGGACATATGAAAGGCCATCGCAAAGAAAGTGCGGACCCTGTGGGTCCATAAGTGGCGCAGCCTGCATTTCAGGAAGAGGTGGGAGAATCTCTCACTCTGGACCAAAAAGTAAGGCCAAGTCCAGCTTGGCCAGGCCTCCCAAAATGAGGCAAGCGCGTGTGCCACATCCTGACTCCCTTAATGGCCCGCATCCTTGCAGTGGCCTACACGGAGCTTAATGAGCAGCTGAGGGCCTAAAGGCAGCAAAGGTGTGAGTTATTGTAAGTAGCTATTCTTGTTGTTTACCCTTTTTAATTTACAGCAATGTTGTTTGGGATCAACATGACAGTTGACAAAAACCAGCTGTATCCAGCAGGTACATAATTCACTAGAGTTATCTTACTGTTATTATTGTGCTTTGAAAAATGTGGGGCACACAAAGATTTCTACAGGCTGCTTTTGTCTCCCCTGTTTCTGACCTGTCTTAAAGACAGCACTGGAAACTGCTTTCCAGTTTCCATTTTTCTCTCGAGTGCTCGTCTCTGAGGCCCTGTATGTGCAAATTGGAAATGCAACAGGAAAAGAGTGAAACATTTTTAACTCTCCAAGAGGCCCTTCTATTCAAATGAGAGACACTGTTCATGAATTATTTATTTTTTCATTCACCTCTACCAGTATGAAAAGCCTCTGGCAAGCTTCTGTCTAAGCAGCTTTTTTTATAGTTGCATTATTTTAAATTATATAGATATTCTGCAGCTGGGCTGCTGGATCTGTGACCTCCTCCCTTTCCCTCTAAGGCATAGGACCCCTCAGGCCCCAGGCCCCTCACGGGCTGCAGGGCCATTTGTTACACCCCTGAATATTGGTAACTGTGTGGGAATGGAAAAAAATAATAGTCTGACTTGTATAAGCGCCCTTTGTGCATAGCTGACTGCTAAGAGCTAATTTAGTACACTGTATTCAATACAGCTAGGGTCACTGGAATTATGTGATTCTGAAGTATGGTGTTTTCCGCATAGTTATGGATATGCCGCATTTGCCACATAATATATCCTCTGATGCATAAATTGTAGTTATCACACCAAAAAAATGTTTTTGCTCCAACCAATCACAAGTTCCTAAAAACGCTGCGATGTGTTGTGGCAGAGAAGAGAGCCCTTCGCAAATGTCAGCTTGTCACCTTTTATTTGCTTATTGCTGTACTTGAGTGTTTAACTGTTACTAACGTGGTAGAACTTCTGCCCAGACAGTAGTAACATGTAAAGTAATACTGCCAGAAATTGTGCTGCATTATGGCACATAACTTGTTTTCTTTTGTCGCAAAAAACCCTGACTGATAATTTGGTTCTCCCTTGTCACTTAATTCCATTAGCCCTGAATAAAAATGATTTGCAAAATTCGTATAATATTTGCTAAATAAATCTGAGAATATACAAGGAATAGTTCTAGATACACGATAGGCAAGCCCACCGCAACTGCACTACAAACGGGGTGTGGGATGAGGTGGTGGGGGTTGAGAGGGACTAAGAGAAGACCACAAAAGAGAATGAATATTGGAACATGTAAAGCAACGCAACAAATTACACATTTTAACAAGCATTGGCAAAGCCAATAGGTCTCGCCTATGCCTGAGTTACTGGCTTTGCCAATATGTTTGAGCCATACTGTACACCAGCTTGGCAGTTGTTCACCATGGCTGAAAGTTAGTGGTGTAAAGGAGATTGGAGTGGAGTGTTATAAAGTAGAGTGTTGTGGAATAGAGTTGGGTGTTAAGGAGTGGCGTAGAGAGTTGTAGACTGGCGTGAAGTGGTGTAGAGTTGAGTGAAGAGGAGTGTCAATGCGTGGTATAGAGAGGACTGGTGTACTTTTGTGGAGTTGAGTGTTTTAGAGTGGAAGGGCGCAGAAGGGAGTACAGTATCGTACAGTGATGTAGAGTGAAGTAGAGTGTCAGAGTAGATTACAGTGTCGTTGAGAGGAATGGCATAGAGTGTTGTGGAGTGGTGTAGAGCAGAGTGGCTGGGTGTAGAGGGTGTTGTATAGAATGGAGTAGAGTTGAGGGGTGTAGAGCAGAGTAGACTGTCGTAGAGTGGAGTGGCACAGAGTGGAATAGTGTAGTAGAGTGGAACGCATGGAGTGATGTAGAGTGGAGTAGAATGTTTTACAGACGAGTGGCATAAAATGTCTGAGTGGAGTGGCATATAGTGCCATGGAGTGGAATGGCACAGAGTAGAGTCCTGGAGTGGCATAGAGTGGAGGGGTGCAGTAGAATAGAGTGGGGTAGTGTGTTGTAGAATAGAGTGAAGTAAAGTGGCATGGAGTGATGTAGAGGGAGCAATGTAGAGTGTTGTGGAGTGGCATTGAGTGGAGTATAGTGTTGTAGAGCGGAGTGGCACAGAGATGAGCAGAGTGGAATAAAGTTTAATGGATAATAGCAGCATAGAGTGGCATGTTGTAGAGTGGAGTACAGTGGCCTAGATTGAAGTTGTGTAATGTACAGTAGTGCAGAGTAGATTGGCATTGAGTGCAGTGGCATAGAGTAGAGTGGTTCAGAGTATAGTGGTGCAGAGTACAGAGGAGTGGAACAGCATAGATTGCAGTGGCGCAGAGTGAAATGGCGTGGAGTGATGCAGGTGGAGTGGTGCAGGGTGAAGTAGAGTGGCGTAGAGCGCAGTAGCGTACAGTGCAGTGACATAGAGTAGATTGTTTGAGAGCAGAGTGAAGTGGTGTATGATAAAGTGGAATGATGCATGATAGAGGGCAGAGGTCTAGAGTAGAGTGGGGTACAGTGCAGTGGTGTAGAGCCGTATAGAGTACAGAGGCGTGGATTGCAGTGGTGCAGAGTAGATTGGAGAGGCATAGAGTGTAGTGGCGTAGAGTGCATTGGCATACAGATGAATGGTGCAGAGTAATGTGCAGTGGCATAGAGTGCAGTGGTGAAAAGTAACAGAGTTCAGTGGCAGAGAGTGCAGTCTTGCAGAGTAGAGTGTCTTAGAGTGCAGTAGTGTACAGTAGAGTGTTGCAGAGAAGAGTGCTGTAAAGAGTAGTAGTGTAAAGTACAGTGGTGCAGAGTAGAATAGAGTGGCATAGAGTGCAGTGACGTGGAGTTCAATGGTATAGAGTGACGCAGAGTTCAGTGGTTGGAGAGTGCAATCTTGCACAGTAGAGTGTCTTAAAGTGCATTGGCATAGAGTGCATTAGCACACAGTGGATTGGTGTAGACTGCAGTGGCGTAGAGTGTTGCAGAGTCGAATGTTGTAGATAGCAGTGGCATATAGAACAGTGATGCAGAGTAGAATAGAATGCAGTGACAGAGAGCAATGATGTAGAGTGGTGTAGCATGCAGTGCTGTAGAGTGCTGTGGAAGAGAGTGTTGCAGAGTAGAGCACAGTGGTGTACAGTGCAGTGGTGCAGAGTAGTTGGCATAAAGTGCTATGGTTTTTAATAAAGTGGTGTAGAGCAGTGGTTCCCAACCTTTTGACTCCTGAGGACCCCCAATAATCATAACTGCAATCCGGGGACCCCTAGCAATTTGTACGATTTAAATTTCAAACATTAAAACAGTAATTTGCAAAAAATATAACAAGTACACACCAAACAAATACTCAAATTACTAAAGATAAAATTATTTTATATAAAAAAAATATGCAAAAATCTAAACATTTTATTGGGAAGGTTGGCGCTGCATCTCCGCGACTACCTTTTCAATGTTTGGTTTTATTTAGGAAAAGTGAATCCTCAGGTCAGATTCTACATTTCCGGAGCAATTTCTGTTTTTATTTTTAACATAGGTAAGATCTGAGAAAGCTTTTTTCACATAACTAAGTGAATGGCAAAGGAAGTAAACCAGAAGGGCCTCTCAACTCTCCCTAGCCTTTCTGTCACATGTACTTCATTTGTTTTATAGCACCTCTCATACCACTGTAGGGTGTCAGGGCACTTTACAGGGGACTACAAGGTTTAGGGTTCACATGTCATCCACACTGGTAGGCATTTTCTACCACATTGGTAGGCATCTTTGTCTGGAGAAGCACAAACTTAGGATTCAAAACCCAGCACAGTGATTAGCGATGACATTAGCAATAAGAATGTATTTCTACGCAAGCAAACCTTTTTTTGCAGCATAAGGAAAACAAAAGTCTAGGAAAAAATCAACGTTCTAATTTGTGCCATGCGGTTTGCATGCAGCTCTTATGCAACAATTATGAACTGCACAGTAACAAACGAATCTCTGGGACAAAAGCAGTAACCCACTGTGCCATGCACATAAAATACTGTTCTTTGCTTGATACACGTTCTTTGCGCTACCTTTGAGTCAAAACTGTCACTAGACAAAACTCCCATCCCTCTCCAGCAGATACATTAATCACTTTAGTTAGCTTGACACTTTCCTTTTTGCAGTGCAAGGACCTTTGCAGTGCGTTTAAAACTGCTCAACAAAGGAAGTAATAAATATGAAAATACACACACTCTCAGAGTCCCCAGCTGATGAAGTGCCTTCCTCCCAGTCCAGGCCTGCGGACCCCCTGGGAATGTGTCACGGACCCCTGGGGGTCCCCGGACCACAGGTTGGGAACCACTGGTGTAGAGTACATTGGGTAGTGTGCAGTGGTTTAGAGTTGAGTGACGTTGAGAGCAGTGGTACAGAGCATAGTGATGTAGAGTGGTGCAGCATCAAGTAGAGTGGCATAGGGTGCAGTGGTCTAGAGTAGATTGTCTCAGAGTAGAGTGAAGTGGCAGAGAGTGGAGCACTGCAGGGTAGAGTGGAGTGGTGTGAGGTACAGTGGGGTAGCATAGAATAGTGGCGTAGAGTGCACTAGAGTAGAGTGGGGTGGTGCAGAGTGTAGTGGAGTGGCCTAAACTGGAGTGGTGTAGAGTGCAGTGGCGAAGAGTGCAGTGGTGAATAGTAAAGTAGAGTGCAGTGGCATAGAGTAGAGTGGTGTAGAGTACAGAGGCATAGAGAAAAGTGGCATAGAGTGCAGTGACGTAGAGGGTAGCGTTGAACAGTAGATTAGAGTGGCATAGGCTTGTGTAGAGTACAGTGGTACGATGACAGAGTGCAGTGGCTTCGAGTAGTGTTGTAGAGTGCTGTGGTGTAGAGTAGAATGGCTTAGAGTGCAGTGGCGTAGAGTGGTGCACAGTAAAGTGGCATAGAGAGCAGTGGTGTAGAGTAAAGTGGTATAGAGTGCATTGGCGTACAGTGCAGTAGTGTAGAGTGCAGTGACCCAGGGTGGAATAGTAAAGAGTGGAATACAGTGGCATAAAGTGAAGTCACACGGAATAGAGTATCGTAGAGTGCAGTATCGTAGAGTGCAGTATCGTAGAGTGCAGTGGTGCAGAGTAGATTAGATTGGCTTGGAATGGACTGGTGTAGAGTGCAGTAGCGTAGAGTGTAGCAGTGCAGAGTGGAGTGGTGCAGGAAAAAGTGCAGCAGCGTAAAGTCAAGTGAGTCAGAGTAGAGTGGTGTAGAGTGCAGTGGCATAGAGTGCAATGGTGTAGAGTGCAGGGGCATAGAGTAAAGGGTTGCAGAGTAGTGTATAGTGGTATATAGTGAAGTGGCATGTATTGGTTTTGAGTAAAGTGGAGTAGAGTGAGGTGGGGTAGAGTGGAGTGATGCAGAGTAGAGTGGCATAGAGTGTAGTGGTGTACAGTACATTGGCACAGAGTTGTGTAGAGAAGATTGGGGCAGAGTAGACTGGAATGACATAAACTGCTGTGGCGTAGAGTGGAAAAGAGTTCTGAGGCAGCAACTGCAGTGTTGCAGAGCAGACTGTTCTAGAGTTCAGTGGTGTATAGTAGAGTGGCATAGAGTGCACTGGTGTAAAGTGGTGCAGAGTAGAGTGGCGTGGAAAGCAGTGACATAGAGTACAGTTTTGCAGAGTAGAACAGTGTGGCACAGAGTGAAGTGGCATAGAGTACAATGGTGTAGAGTGCAGTGGTGTAGACTGTTGCAGAAGCAGTGGTGCATGGACGGCAGTGGCAGAGACTGCATTGTTTTTTAACACAGTGGTGTAGAGTGCATTTGCATAGATTGTGGTGGTTAGAGTAGAGTTCAATTGCATAGAGTAGAGTGGTAGAGTAGAGTATTGCAGAGTGGAATGGTGCAGCGTACACTGCAGTGACATAGAATGTAGTGGTGCAGAGTAGATTGTTTCAGAGTAGAGTGAAGTGTGTAGTGGAATGATGCACACTAGAGTGGAGTGGTGCAGGGTAGGTTGCAGTGGCATACAGTGCAGTGGTATAGAGTAGATTAGAGTGGCATATAGTGTACTGACATGGAGTGTTACAGAGTAGAGTGTGTTGGCGTAGAGTGGAGTGGCATGGAGTGCAGATTTGCAGAGTGTAATGGCATAAAGTGCAGGATTGCAGAGTGGAGTGTCATAGAGTGGAGTGGTATAGAGTGCAGTGAGAAAGAGTTCAGTGGTACATAGTAGAGTAGAGTGGGGTAGAGTGTATTGGCTTAAAGTGTAGCAGAGTAGAGAGGCATAGACTGAAGTAGCGTGGAGTGGAATGGTGTGGAGTGATGCAGAGTGGCATAGTGTGAGTGATACAGAGTAGAGTTCAGTGGCATGAAGTGACAAAGAGTGGAGTGGGGTGAAGTCGAGTATGCATGGTGTGGTAGCGCACTTCCATTATAGACAACACATCTTCAATTGAAATGACCATTACATTTGCACAGGCATACAGTTTTACTGATAAAAGTATCCAGCACACAAACTATGATGTGTGGAACTGTCATCACAGAGAGTATTGATTTGTTTTGATGGTATTCAAATATTTGTTTCCACCACACTTCCGAATAATTCCCAGTAGCCAGCGTGATTGCCACATTAAGCCTCTCATTTTGAAGTCAGAAAAATAAAAATAAAAACACCATCCTCCCTTGGAAGACGGAGCCTAACATTTGACCTCTGTTTTTGAATGCAGCAAAAATGTGTCAAGATAAAACCAAGATTTAAAGGCCTGTTTACAGAAAAGAAGCACTTGAAAGATACTGTAAATAAAGTTTGGGCAAGGGAAGAGACAAACTCAAGCTGGACAGCTTAAAAAAATAAAGGCAGCAAATAGAAAGCAAATAGAAAGCAAGAAAATGTGAGTTACAAACCTAAAAAACAGTTGTATGCCACGGGCAGAATACATTCCTAGGCCAACTTTCCAAATGTCACTAAGATGTTCACAAACCTGACAGCTGTGCTGTTTGCTAGACTCTGACATAAAAAGGCATCTTTGTAGTTTCCACAACACACAGCCAGCTGTAAGAAAGGCCGGTTACCTGAATTATATGTTTAACTCAACGCTACTTCTGGCTCAATGGACACAACTATTCCAGGAGCAGCTCACCGCCCTTTTGGAGACAATTAGATAAATATACACGCAAAGCAATGATGTAAAAGGTCCAAAGAGCTTGCTCTTGGGTGACAAGCTTTTAATAGATAAATGGGCAGAGTCCCGTACCAGTCTGTTAAAATACCTTTAAATCCTTGTTCTGAATTCAAATTACAATTTCGATTTCGGAAGTGGCCAATTTGGACCTTTTCTATGCCCATGTATAACATATTTGCTAGTTGTCCTTTTAGCATAACTCACTGTGTTTCAGCCTTTCCAAAACTGCAGTAGAGAGGCCACAAAGGCTGTGGAATCCTCGATGATCGACTCAGCTCTGAAAGGACTTGACAGCCCCGTGGGAGAAGAAGCGAGAAAAGGCCTTCACTGGCTGCCTCACCGACTATGGGCTCATACTCAGTTTTTAAAGACGAGGTAGTGGAATGGGCGACTATTTAGGTTTGACCTCTCTGACCGATGATAATGAGTGTGACATTACAGTTGGCACTGTTGGGCAAGCATTATGTCTGTTTGTCCAGATTACCTATCTTTCAGGGAAACTCTAACTGCTGTTTCTCTTTCCACTCCTCCACTCCCTCTCTAATACATACACATACATATATGTATATATATGTACATGTGTGAATAAAATTGCTTTTCCTCATTATGCTCCCCTGCTGAGCCTGAGCCTGAGCTCGCCCCCCACGACCGCAGCACCAACCTGCTGCCTCCTGCCTCTGTCCCCCGACCACGCTGCTGTTTGCGTGTTCGAGGCCCTCCTCCACCCGCAGGCATCCTCCTGCGCCTCATCCCTGGTGTCTAGTGGGCTCTGACAAGCTTCACTTGACCCGTGTGCCGCTTTCCGCCGTCGTGTAAGTTGTTTTCTCATTTTTCTGTGCCTTGCCTCCTTGCGCTTCTGCCCCCTGCGTGCCCCTTCTGATTGTGCCACTTTTTCGCCTCCCTATAGTGCGTGTTACTGTTTTCAAGCGCCTCGCCTCCGGCGCTTCTGCCCCCTGTTGATCCCCTCTGATTGCTATTTCCCCGATTGTTTACCGTGCCATTAGTGTATCTCATATTGTGTGTTTTTCATATTGTGACTGCCTTTAATTTTGCTCGATTTTTTGTGCCTTCGTGTTTTTCGCCCCTTGTGCGCTCCCCCTTGCTCTCCGCTCCCTGCCGCTGCCTCCCTGCGGCCCCGCCCCCCTCACGCCCCCATTCGCCGCTCCCTCCCGCCTACCGCCTCCCAGCTGCTCCTCCCTCCCCCCTCCCTTCTTAATGGCTGGCGCTGCGCGTCACGAGTGAGCGACCTCTGACCTGTTTCAGGTCCTGAGCTCGCCCCCCACGACCGCAGCACCAACCTGCTGCCTCCTGCCTCTGTCCCCCGACCAGGCTGCTGTTTGCGTGTTCGAGGCCCTCCTCCACCCGCAGGCATCCTCCTGCGCCTCATCCCTGGTGTCTAGTGGGCTCTGACAAGCTTCACTTGACCCGTGTGCCGCTTTCCGCCGTCGTGTAAGTTGTTTTCTCATTTTTCTGCGCCTTGCCTCCTTGCGCTTCTGCCCCCTGCGTGCCCCTTCTGATTGTGCCACTTTTTCGCCGCCCTATAGTGCGTGTTACTGTTTTCAAGCGCCTCGCCTCCGGCGCTTCTGCCCCCGTTGTGCCCCTCTGATTGCTGTTTCCCCGATTGTTTACTGTGCCATTAGTGTATCTCATATTGTGTGTTTTTCATATTGTGACTGCCTTTAATTTTGCTCGATTTTTTGTGCCTTCGTGTTTTTCGCCCCTTGTGCGCTCCCCCTTGCTCTCCGCTCCCTGCCGCTGCCTCCCTGCGGCCCCGCCCCCCTCGCGCCCCCATTCGCCGCTCCCTCCCGCCTCCCGCCTCCCAGCTGCTCCTCCCTCCCCCCTCCCTTCTTAATGGCTGGCGCTGCGCGTCGCGAGTGAGCGACCTCTGACCTGTTTCAGGTCCTGAGCTCGCCCCCCACGACCGCAGCACCAACCTGCTGCCTCCTGCCTCTGTCCCCCGACCACGCTGCTGTTTGCGTGTTCGACGCCCTCCTCCACCCGCAGGCATCCTCCTGCGCCTCATCCCTGGTGTCTAGTGGGCTCTGACAAGCTTCACTTGACCCGTGTGCCGCTTACCGCCGTCGTGTAAGTTGTTTTCTCATTTTTCTGCGCCTTGCCTCCTTGCGCTTCTGCCCCCGCCGTGCCCCTCCTGATTGTGCCACTTTTTCGCCGCCCTATAGTGCATGTTACTGTTTTCAAGCGCCTCGCCTCCGGCGCTTCTGTCCCCGTTGTGCCCCTCTGATTGCTGTTTCCCCGATTGTTTACTGTGCCATTAGTGTATCTCATATTGTGTGTTTTTCATATCGTGACTGCCTTTAATTTTGCTCAATTTTTTGTGCCTTCGTGTTTTTCGCCCCTTGTGCGCTCCCCCTTGCTCTCCTCTCCCTGCCGCTGCCTCCCTGCGGCCCCGCCCCCCTCGCGCCCCCATTCGCCGCTCCCTCCCACCTCCCGCCTCCCAGCTGCTCCTGCCTCCCCCCTCCCTTCTTAATGGCTGGCGCTGCGCGTCGCGAGTGAGCGACCTCTGACCTGTTTCAGGTCCTGAGCTCGCCCCCCACGACCGCAGCACCAACCTGCTGCTTCCTGCCTCTGTCCCCCGACCACGCTGCTGTTTGCGTGTTCGAGGCCCTCCTCCACCCGCAGGCATCCTCCTGCGCCTCATCCCTGGTGTCTAGTGGGCTCTGACAAGCTTCACTTGACCCGTGTGCCGCTTTCCGCCGTCGTGTAAGTTGTTTTCTCATTTTTCTGCGCCTTGCCTCCTTGCGCTTCTGCCCCCGCCGTGCCCCTTCTGATTGTGCCACTTTTTCGCCGCCCTATAGTGCGTGTTACTGTTTTCAAGCGCCTCGCCTCCGGCGCTTCTGCACCCGTTGTGCCCCTCTGATTGCTGTTTCCCCGATTGTTTACTGTGCCATTAGTGTATCTCATATTGTGTGTTTTTCATATTGTGACTGCCTTTAATTTTGCTCGATTTTTTGTGCCTTTGTGTTTTTCGCCCCTTGTGCGCTCCCCCTTGCTCTCCGCTCCCTGCCGCTGCCTCCCTGCGGCCCCGCCCCCCTCGCGCCCCCATTCGCCGCTCCCTCCCGCCTCCCGCCTCCCGCCTCCCAGCTGCTCCTCCCTCCCCCCTCCCTTCTTAATGGCTGGCGCTGCGCATCGCGAGTGAGCGACCTCTGACCTGTTTCAGGTCCTGAGCTCGCCCCCCACGACCGCAGCACCAACCTGCTGCCTCCTGCCTCTGTCCCCCGACCACGCTGCTGTTTGCGTGTTCGACGCCCTCCTCCACCCGCAGGCATCCTCCTGCGCCTCATCCCTGGTGTCTAGTGGGCTCTGACAAGCTTCACTTGACCCGTGTGCCGCTTTCCGCCGTTGTGTAAGTTGTTTTCTCATTTTTCTGCGCCTTGCCTCCTTGCGCTTCTGCCCCCGCCGTGCCCCTTCTGAATGTGCCACTTTTTCGCCGCCCTATAGTGCGTGTTACTGTTTTCAAGCGCCTCGCCTCCGGCGCTTCTGCCCCCGTTGTGCCCCTCTGATTGCTGTTTCCCCGATTGTTTACTGTGCCATTAGTGTATCTCATATTGTGTGTTTTTCAAATTGTGACTGCCTTTAATTTTGCTCGATTTTTTGTGCCTTCGTGTTTTTCGCCCCTTGTGCGCTCCCCCTTGCTCTCCGCTCCCTGCCGCTGCCTCCCTGCGGCCCCGCC
Organism: Pleurodeles waltl; assembly: GCF_031143425.1. Taxonomy (NCBI): domain Eukaryota; kingdom Metazoa; phylum Chordata; class Amphibia; order Caudata; family Salamandridae; genus Pleurodeles; species Pleurodeles waltl. Next base: position 611,400,805 of record NC_090446.1, on the reverse strand, counting down.
CCCCTCGCGCCCCCATTCGCCGCTCCCTCCCGCCTCCCGCCTCCCAGCTGCTCCTCCCTCCACCCTCCACCCTCCCTTCTTAATGGCTGGCGCTGCGCGTCGCGAGTGAGCGACCTCTGACCTGTTTCAGGTCCTGAGCTCGCCCCCTACGACCGCAGCACCAACCTGCTGCCTCCTGCCTCTGTCCCCCGACCACGCTGCTGTTTGCGTGTTCGAGGCCCTCCTCCACCCGCAGGCATCCTCCTGCGCCTCATCCCTGGTGTCTAGTGGGCTCTGACAAGCTTCACTTGACCCGTGTGCCCCTTTCCGCCGTCGTGTAAGTTGTTTTCTCATTTTTCTGCGCCTTGCCTCCTTGCGCTTCTGCCCCTGCCGTGCCCCTTCTGATTGTGCCACTTTTTCGCCGCCCTATAGTGCGTGTTACTGTTTTCAAGCACCTCGCCTCCGGCGCTTCTGCCCCCGTTGTGCCCCTCTGATTGCTGTTTCCCCGATTGTTTACTGTGCCATTAGTGTATCTCATATTGTGTGTTTTTCACATTGTGACTGCCTTTAATTTTGCTCGATTTTTTGTGCCTTCGTGTTTTTCGCCCCTTGTGCGCTCCCCCTTGCTCTCTGCTCCCTGCCGCTGCCTCCCTGCGGCCCGCCCCCCTCGCACCCCCATTCGCCGCTCCCTCCCGCCTCCCAGCTGCTCCTCTCTCCCCCCTCCCTTCTTAATGGCTGGCGCTGCCCGTCGCGAGTGAGCGACCTCTGACCTGTTTCAGGTCCTGAGCTCGCCCCCACGACCGCAGCACCAACCTGCTGCCTCCTGCCTCTGTCCCCCGACCACGCTGCTGTTTGCGTGTTCGAGGCCCTCCTCCACCCGCAGGCATCCTCCTGCGCCTCATCCCTGGTGTCTAGTGGGCTCTGACAAGCTTCACTTGACCCGTGTGCCGCTTTCCGCCATCGTGTAAGTTGTTTTCTCATTTTTCTGCGCCTTGCCTCCTTGCGCTTCTGCCCCCGCCGTGCCCCTTCTGATTGTGCCACTTTTTCACCGCCCTATAGTGCGTGTTACTGTTTTCAAGCGCCTCGCCTCCGGCGCTTCTGCCCCCGTTGTGCCCCTCTGATTGCTGTTTCCCCGATTGTTTACTGTGCCATTAGTGTATCTCATATTGTGTGTTTTTCATATTGTGACTGCCTTTAATTTTGCTCGATTTTTTGTGCCTTCGTGTTTTTCGCCCCTTGTGCGCTCCCCCTTGCTCTCCGCTCCCTGCCGCTGCCTCCCTGCGGCCCCGCCCCCCTCGCGCCCCCATTCGCCGCTCCCTCCCGCCTCCCAGCTGCTCCTCCCTCCCCCCTCCCTTCTTAATGGCTGGCGCTGCGCGTCGCGAGTGAGCGACCTCTGACCTGTTTCAGGTCCTGAGCTCGCCCCCCACGACCGCAGCACCAACCTGCTGCCTCCTGCCTCTGTCCCCCGACCACGCTGCTGTTTGCGTGTTCGAGGCCCTCCTCCACCCGCAGGCATCCTCCTGCGCCTCATCCCTGGTGTCTAGTGGGCTCTGACAAGCTTCACTTGACCCGTGTGCCGCTTTCCGCCGTCGTGTAAGTTGTTTTCTCATTTTTCTGCGCCTTGCCTCCTTGCGCTTCTGCCCCCGCCGTGCCCCTTCTGATTGTGCCACTTTTTCGCCGCCCTATAGTGCGTGTTACTGTTTTCAAGCGCCTCGCCTCCGGCGCTTCTGCCCCCGTTGTGCCCCTCTGATTGCTGTTTCCCCGATTGTTTACTGTGCCATTAGTGTATCTCATATTGTGTGTTTTTCCTATTGTGACTGCCTTTAATTTTGCTCGATTTTTTGTGCCTTCGTGTTTTTCGCCCCTTGTGCGCTCCCCCTTGCTCTCCGCTCCCTGCCGCTGCCTCCCTGCGGCCCGCCCCTCTCGCGCCCCCATTCGCCGCTCCCTCCCACCTCCCGCCTCCCAGCTGCTCCTCCCTCCCCCCTCCCTTCTTAATGGCTGGTGCTGCACGTCGCGAGTGAGCGACCTCTGACCTGTTTCAGGTCCTGAGCTCGCCCCCCACGACCGCAGCACCAACCTGCTGCCTCCTGCCTCTGTCCCCCGACCACGCTGCTGTTTGCGTGTTCGAGGCCCTCCTCCACCCGCAGGCATCCTCCTGCGCCTCATCCCTGGTGTCTAGTGGGCTCTGACAAGCTTCACTTGACCCGTGTGCCGCTTTCCGCCGTCGTGTAAGTTGTTTTCTCATTTTTCTGCGCCTTGCCTCCTTGCGCTTCTGCCCCCGCCGTGCCCCTTCTGATTGTGCCACTTTTGCGCCGCCCTATAGTGCGTGTTACTGTTTTCAAGCGCCTCGCCTCCGGCGCTTCTGCCCCCGTTGTGCCCCTCTGATTGCTGTTTCCCCGATTGTTTACTGTGCCATTAGTGTATCTCATATTGTGTGTTTTTCATATTGTGACTGCCTTTAATTTTGCTCGATTTTTTGTGCCTTCGTGTTTTTCGCCCCTTGTGCGCTCCCCCTTGCTCTCCGCTCCCTGCCGCTGCCTCCCTGCGGCCCCGCCCCTCTCGCGCCCCCATTCGCCGCTCCCTCCCGCCTCCCGCCTCCCAGCTGCTCCTCCCTCCCCCCTCCCTTCTTAATGGCTGGCGCTGCCCGTCGCGAGTGAGCGACCTCTGACCTGTTTCAGGTCCTGAGCTCGCCCCCCACGACCACAGCACCAACCTGCTGCCTCCTGCCTCTGTCCCCCGACCACGCTGCTGTTTCCGTGTTCGAGGCCCTCCTCCACCCGCAGGCATCCTCCTGCGCCTCATCCCTGGTGTCTAGTGGGCTCTGACAAGCTTCACTTGACCCGTGTGCCGCTTTCCGCCATCGTGTAAGTTGTTTTCTAATTTTTCTGCGCCTTGCCTCCTTGCGCTTCTGCCCCCGCCGTGCCCCTTCTGATTGTGCCACTTTTTCACCGCCCTATAGTGCGTGTTACTGTTTTCAAGCGCCTCGCCTCCGGCGCTTCTGCCCCCGTTGTGCCCCTCTGATTGCTGTTTCCCCGATTGTTTACTGTGCCATTAGTGTATCTCATATTGTGTGTTTTTCATATTGTGACTGCCTTTAATTTTGCTCGATTTTTTGTGCCTTCGTGTTTTTCGCCCCTTGTGCGCTCTCCCTTGCTCTCCGCTCCCTGTCGCTGCCTCCCTGCGGCCCCGCCCCCCTCGCGCCCCCATTCGCCGCTCCCTCCCGCCTCCCAGCTGCTCCTCCCTCCCCCCTCCCTTCTTAATGGCTGGCGCTGCGCGTCGCGAGTGAGCGACCTCTGACCTGTTTCAGGTCCTGAGCTCGCCCCCCACGACCGCAGCACCAACCTGCTGCCTCCTCCCTCTGTCCCCCGACCACGCTGCTGTTTGTGTGTTCGAGGCCCTCCTCCACCCGCAGGCATCCTCCTGCGCCTCATCCCTGGTGTCTAGTGGGCTCTGACAAGCTTCACTTGACCCGTGTGCCGCTTTCCGCCGTCGTGTAAGTTGTTTTCTCATTTTTCTGCGCCTTGCCTCCTTGCGCTTCTGCCCCCGCCGTGCCCCTTCTGATTGTGCCACTTTTTCGCCGCCCTATAGTGCGTGTTACTGTTTTCAAGCGCCTCGCCTCCGGCGCTTCTGCTCCCGTTGTGCCCCTCTGATTGCTGTTTCCCCGATTGTTTACTGTGCCATTAGTGTATCTCATATTGTGTGTTTTTCATATTGTGACTGCCTTTAATTTTGCTCGATTTTTTGTGCCTTCGTGTTTTTCGCCCCTTGTGCGCTCCCCCTTGCTCTCCGCTCCCTGCCGCTGCCTCCCTGCGGCCCCGCCCCCCTCGCGCCCCCATTCTCCGCTCCCTCCCGCTTCCCAGCTGCTCCTCCCTCCCCCCTCCCTTGTTAATGGCTGGCGCTGCGCGTCGCGAGTGAGCGACCTCTGACCTGTTTCAGGTCCTGAGCTCGCCCCCCACGACCGCAGCACCAACCTGCTGCCTCCTGCCTCTGTCCCCCGACCACACTGCTGTTTGCGTGTTCGAGGCCCTCCTCCACCCGCAGGCATCCTCCTGCGCCTCATCCCTGGTGTCTAGTGGGCTCTGACAAGCTTCACTTGACCCGTGTGCCGCTTTCCGCCGTCGTGTAAGTTGTTTTCTCATTTTTCTGCGCCTTGCCTCCTTGCGCTTCTGCCCCCGCCGTGCCCCTTCTGATTGTGCCACTTTTTCGCCGCCCTATAGTGCGAGTTACTGTTTTCAAGCGCCTCGCCTCCGGCGCTTCTGCCCCCGTTGTGCCCCTCTGATTGCTGTTTCCCAGATTGTTTACTGTGCCATTAGTGTATCTCATACTGTATTGTGTGTTTTTCATATTGTGACTGCCTTTAATTTTGCTCGATTTTTTGTGCCTTCGTGTTTTTCGCCCCTTGTGCGCTCCCCCTTGCTCTCCGCTCCCTGCCGCTGCCTCCCTGCGGCCCCGCCCCTCTCGCGCCCCCATTCGCCGCTCCCTCCCGCCTCCCGCCTCCCAGCTGCTCCTCCCGCCCCCCTCCCTTCTTAATGGCTGGCGCTGCGCGTCGCGAGTGAGCGACCTCTGACCTGTTTCAGGTCCTGAGCTCGTCCCCCACGACCGCAGCACCAACCTGCTGCCTCCTGCCTCTGTCCCCCGACCACGCTGCTGTTTGCGTGTTCGAGGCCCTCCTCCACCCGCAGGCATCCTCCTGCGCCTCATCCCTGGTGTCTAGTGGGCTCTGACAAGCTTCACTTGACCCGTGTGCCGCTTTCCGCCGTCGTGTAAGTTGTTTTCTCATTTTTCTGCGCCTTGCCTCCTTGCGCTTCTGCCCCCGCCGTGCCCCTTCTGATTGTGCCACGTTTTCGCCGCCCTATAGTGCGTGTTACTGTTTTCAAGCGCCTCGCCTCCGGCGCTTCTGCCCCCGTTGTGCCCCTCTGATTGCTGTTTCCCCGATTGTTTACTGTGCCATTAGTGTATCTCATATTGTGTGTTTTTCATATTGTGACTGCCTTTAATTTTGCTCGATTTTTTGTGCCTTCGTGTTTTTCGCCCCTTGTGCGCTCCCCCTTGCTCTCCGCTCCCTGCCGCTGCCTCCCTGCGGCCCCGCCCCCCTCGCGCCCCCATTCGCCGCTCCCTCCCGCCTCCCGCCTCCCGCCTCCCAGCTGCTCCTCCCTCCCCCCTCCCTTCTTAATGGCTGGCGCTGCGCGTCGCGAGTGAGCGACCTCTGACCTGTTTCAGGTCCTGAGCTCGCCCCCCACGACCGCAGCACCAACCTGCTGCCTCCTGCCTCTGTCCCCCGACCATGCTGCTGTTTGCGTGTTCGAGGCCCTCCTCCACCCGCAGGCATCCTCCTGCGCCTCATCCCTGGTGTCTAGTGGGCTCTGACAAGCTTCACTTGACCCGTGTGCCGCTTTCCGCCGTCGTGTAAGTTGTTTTCTCATTTTTCTGCGCCTTGCCTCCTTGCGCTTCTGCCCCCGCCGTGCCCCTTCTGATTGTGCCACTTTTTCGCCGCCCTATAGTGCGTGTTACTGTTTTCAAGCACCTCGCCTCCGGCGCTTCTGCCCCGTTGTGCCCCTCTGATTGCTGTTTCCCCGATTGTTTACTGTGCCATTAGTGTATCTCATATTGTGTGTTTTTCATATTGTGACTGCCTTTAATTTTGCTCGATTTTTTGTGCCTTTGTGTTTTTCGCCCCTTGTGCGCTCCCCCTTGCTCTCCGCTCCCTGCCGCTGCCTCCCTGCGGCCCCGCCCCCCTCGCGCCCCCATTCGCCGCTCCCTCCCGCCTCCCAGCTGCTCCTCCCTCCCCCCTCCCTTCTTAATGGCTGGCGCTGTGCGTCGCGAGTGAGCGATCTCTGACCTGTTTCAGGTCCTGAGCTCGCCCCCCACGACCGCAGCACCAACCTGCTGCCTCCTGCCTCTGTCCCCCGACCACACTGCTGTTTGCGTGTTCGAGACCCTCCTCCACCCGCAGGCATCCTCCTGCGCCTCATCCCTGGTGTCTAGTGGGCTCTGACAAGCTTCACTTGACCCGTGTGCCGCTTTCCGCCGTCGTGTAAGTTGTTTTCTCATTTTTCTGCGCCTTGCCTCCTTGCGCTTCTGCCCCCGCCGTGCCCCTTCTGATTGTGCCACTTTTTCGCCGCCCTATAGTGCGTGTTACTGTTTTCAAGCGCCTCGCCTCCGGTGCTTCTGCCCCCGTTGTGCCCCTCTGATTGCTGTTTCCCCGATTGTTTACTGTGCCATTAGTGTATCTCATATTGTGTGTTTTTCATATTGTGACTGCCTTTAATTTTGCTCGATTTTTTGTGCCTTCGTGTTTTTCGCCCCTTGTGCGCTCCCCCTTGCTCTCCGCTCCCTGCCGCTGCCTCCCTGCGGCCCGCCCCCCTTGCGTCCCCATTCGCCGCTCCCTCCCGCCTCCCGCCTCCCAGCTGCTCCTCCCTCCCCCCTCCCTTCTTAATGGCTGGCGCTGCGCGTCCGCTGCGCCGCTGCCGCTGGCGCGCCAGAGGCGCGCCAGAGGCAAGCCCATCTGCGCCCATCCGCGCCTGGACCGCGCCCAGCGCCACCCCCCCCTGGTCCTCGCGCCCCCCGCAACCCCTGCGTCCGTTACTCAACCAACGAAGTCCGCGCACTCAACCCCGGCCCCTCCGCAGAGTGCTTCCTTGCAACCCCGAAGCACACAAAAGGACCTTTCTCCTGCCGCACCTGCAACTTCTCCTGCGACAGAACGGCGAAGCCAACAACAAGAACTTCCAACACCAACCACCTGAACTGCATCCTCATCAACACACGCTCCGCACGGAAACACGCCATCGAACTCTGGGACTTACTCGACACCACCGCCCCTGACGTGGCCTTCCTGACCGAAACCTGGTGGAACGACTCCTCGGCCCCGGACATCGCAATCGCCATACTGGACGGATACAAAATCACCAGAAGAGATCGAACCAACGGAATCGGCGGCGGAATAGCCATCGCCCACAAATCTACCCTCAAAATCCACACCCACACGGACGACACCCTCAACCCAGCCGAACACCTCCACTTCCAGATCCACACGGACCCCAACACGACCCTCAGAGGAACCCTCATATACCGCCCTCCAGGACCAAGAGCCCCCTTCAGCGACACCGTCGCCGACCTCGCGAGCACCCACGCCCTCGCTTCCCCAGACTACATCCTCCTGGGAGATCTAAACTACCATCTGGAAAATAACAACGACGTCAACACCGCATCACTGACCTCCAACCTCCTCAACCTCGGACTCCGTCAACTGGTCAACACTCCCACCCACATCGCCGGACACACTCTTGACCCCCTCTTCACCTCAAGCAACCACATCTCTTTCAGCCACACCTCCGAACTCCACTGGACCGACCATCACTGCGTCCACTTTTCCTATAAGAAAATCACCGAACACCACCGCATCCCTCTACCTCCTCACCGCCGCTGGGGAAAAATCACCCAAGACCAACTAACCAGCACCCTCGTCAAAAACCCACCACCCGACTCAACCGACCCGAGCGCTGCCGCCATCAACCTCCATCAATGGATCCTCGACTGCGCCAACACCTTAGCCCCACTCAAGAAACCCACCGCCAACCAAGGAAAGAAAAAACCAGCCTGGTTCACAGACGAACTGACCGCCTCCAAAAGCCTCTGCCAGAAGCTCAAGAAGAATTGGATCTTAGAGCGCACACCCGACAACCTCGCCTCCCTCAAAGACGCCAACCGTGAACACCACCAACGGATCCGAGTCGCCAAGCGCGCCCACTTCACTGAACGCATCAACAACAACGCCCACGACTGCAAAGAACTCTTCGGCATCGTGAAGGAACTCTCAAACCCCAACGCCAACTCCAACGACATCCCGCCTTCCCAGAAACTCTGCGACGACCTCTCCACCTTCTTCCACCAGAAAATCACAACCATCCACGACAGCTTCAACGCCACTCCGCCGCCAGACCCCACCCCTGACATCTCCACAGATGCCTGCCGCCTCACCGCCTGGACCCACGTGGACGACACCGAAACAATAACAACCATGAACACCATCCACTCAGGCTCCCCCACGGACCCATGCCCACATCACGTGTTCAACAAAGCCAACGCCACCATCGCCCCCAAACTCCGCAAGATCATCAACCTCTCCTTCGACTCCGCCACCTTCCCAGACAGCTGGAAACACGCAGAAATCCAACCCCTCCTCAAGAAACCCAAGGCTGACCCCAACGATCTCAAAAACTTCCGACCGATCTCTCTCCTCCCTTTCCCAGCAAAAGTCATCGAGAAGATCGTCAACACACAGCTCGCCCACTTCCTCGAAGACAACTCCATCCTAGACCCCTCTCAATCCGGATTCAGACGAAACCACAGCACCGAGACTGCACTCCTCGCCGCCACAGATGACATCAGAACTCAAATGGACAACGGCGAAACCTCGGCCCTCATCCTCCTCGACCTATCAGCCGCTTTTGACACAGTCTGCCACCGCACCCTACTGACCCGCCTCCATGAAGCCGGCATCCAAGATAAAGCCCTCAACTGGATCTCATCCTTCCTCTCCGACAGAACCCAGAGAGTCCGACTCTCCCCTTTCCGCTCCAAAGCCACCAACCTCATCTGCGGCGTCCCCCAAGGCTCCTCCCTCAGCCCTACTTTGTTCAACGTCTACATGGCCCCCCTCGCCAAACTGGCCCGCCAACATCACCTCAGCATCATCTCCTACGCCGACGACACCCAGCTCGTCCTCTCCCTGACCAAAGACCCACTCACCGCCAAAACCAACCTCCACGAGGGACTAAAAGCCATCGCCGAGTGGATGAACGACAGCCGCCTGAAGCTCAACTCCGACAAGACGGAAGTCCTCATCCTCGGGCGCACCCCTTCGGCATGGAACGACTCCTGGTGGCCTACTGACTTCGGACCCCCACCCACCCCAGCCAGCCACGCAAGAAACCTCGGCTTCATCCTGGACTCCGCCCTCACCATGTCCAAACAGGTCAGCGCCGTCTCCTCTTCCTGCTTCAACACCCTTTGAATGCTCCGCAGAATTTTCAAGTGGATCCCAACAGGAACCAGAAAGACGGTGACCCAAGCCCTCGTCAGTAGCAGACTTGACTACGGCAACGCACTCTACACAGGCATCCCAACAAAAGACATCAAACGACTCCAGCGTATCCAAAATGCATCCGCCCGCCTGATCCTCGACATACCCCGCCGATGTCACATCTCCCCTCACCTGAAGGACCTCCACTGGCTCCCCGTGGACAAGAGGATCACCTTTAAACTCCTCACCCACGCTCACAAGGCTCTACACAACACCGGACCTACCTACCTCAACTCCAGACTCAACTTTTACGCCCCCACTCGTCAACTCCGCTCTGCCAATCTCGCCCTCGCCATCGTCCCCAGGATCCAGCGCAAGACCTCCGGCAGCAGATCCTTCTCCTTCCTCGCCGCCAAAACCTGGAACTCTCTCCCCACCTCACTACGCCAGACCCAGGACCTCCTCACCTTCAGGAGACTCCTCAAGACCTGGCTTTTCGACCGCTAACAGCTCACCCACCCCCCCCCCCCCCCAGCGCCTCGAAACCCTGACGGGTACATAGTGCGCTATATAAATGAAATGATTGATTGATTGATTGCTGAGCATATTACTCCATCAATCAGTTTCATTGCCTTAGCTCTCTCTTTCATTCTTCACAGTCAATCCCTTTTGTTCTGATTTTAACTCCCTGTCCCATTTTTCTTCTCTAACTTTGCCTTCCTTCATCTCTCTTGCTTACTGCTTTTTTCGCTGCTATTGTCTATTACTTCCCAACTTTGACCTATATATTCATCCACTGCCAACCCGCCAAGTGGTCCCTGGGCCCTCCTTTCCCCTTAGAGCAGCGGAAGGGAGAGCAGGTTGCCAAGGGAACGGTACTCTCCTCATAATGCATTCTGGGAGTAGTAGTCTTAATTCGTTTCGTTTGATCCAAAAAAACGAACGCACGTGGACTGCATAGTAATATGCCGTGCTAGGTTATTGAAAGGTGTAGTAACCGGGGCTTGTTGGGGGGGGAGTCGATACATCCTTTACTCGTCATAGCAGTCACGTGACCCTCATTTGAGGGCCTGGCTTCTCTAAGTAAATTCCTAAATGTCCATTGCGCCGCCCGACACAGTTTCATTGTATTTTTTAAGTTGGTTAACTATTTTATCAGGCAGTCTCACAACTTTGCCAAGTTGAGAGAAGTGCTCCCGAAATGTTTGATGGTACTATTATTGTGCCAAAGTACGGCACCGCTACAGCGCGAGTGAAAAGTTTGCACTGAACAAAAGTCGACATCACTGATTATATTAGCATTTGGAACGCACACACCACCAATCAACGCTCGCTTAGGGCCAGGCAGAAACCACCGGACCATCTAGATTCTCGTTCCTTGTCACATTTTACTGAAGTTTGGCTCTCGGAGCTAAAACCCCACGCCCCACTTTCATGTCCTACTGGTTGGTGTATTCAAGAAATCTTTTTAAATGGAGAGTACCTGCACTTCTCAAGAAAAACGTAATACTTTTAATTGGAGGGTAACGGCACTTCTCAGAAATAAGCAGGTACTCTGGTAAGGCAGAACACTTGACTTTGACATTTCCGTTCCCACCAGGCATTGTTGCATGAACTTTAACCAGAGATTCCAAAACAGTTATTTCGGAAATGGGCCAAAAAAAGAAGCAGCGACGTGTTAGTGCAAGCAACGAGGTCGCTGTTGAGGGGGAGGGGGTTGGTGGTGTTACAGAGACACCTTTTTCTTTGTAAAGGAACAGGGTCTACTGACAGGTACCTGGTGAGCATGGACCTTTCTGTGCCATTTGCACATCTTTTCTAGTCCTAGCCTTTCCTTTACAGCCCCTTGCGTTTAGCTCACGTTAACTGACCAAAGACTACATCTCCCAGGATGCACTGTCAGACGCAAAGGACTGGTGATGTGGAGACACAGGCAACTTTACCCATTCTGGCATATGATCCTCTCCGTGATGGCTCCTAGCGGCTGGTGGAGAGGGATGCACAGCATATTGACATTGCTTGTGTTAGGGCCTCAAAGGAATGCCACTGACTATGGCCGCTTTGGGGTCATGCCAAAAGCAGCAACGCCATACGTAGCATTGCGATTACATCCATCCAGAGGTTCAATTTTAAATAACCATAGGCCGGTTTAGTGTTAGGCCCGTGAAGGCCAGGTCCCCTTTAAGGGTGCTGGGTTATAAATACAAGCCTGGAGGGTGGGGCCCAATTTAGCTCTGGCAGAATGGCTTCCGCTGAGCTGGTGAGCGCACGTCAGTTGAGTAGGCTCGTCGCCATGAAAGAGGGTCCCCGTTAGTTCGTATTCCAGTTGTGTTTGTATAGCGCTTAGAATCCGAGACGAGGCGCTGATTGCCTGCCCCCAGACTCCCGTGCCACCGGCTGGGGAACAGCTGCCTTCTACCCTAACGCTGCGAGCCTCCGCACAGCAAACACCTCTTTCTTACCTCTGGGGCCGGTTTGTTACACCTATCCTCGCCCTTCAGCCCCCGTGACTCTGCTTATCTGTAGCGCCAGAGTCTTTTTCGCCTAGTACCTATCCTCCACTCGCTTATGTCAATGGAATGTATTTAATCTCTACTTAACCGCTTCTGGCCCCGATTCTTATTTCATGGGCGTTCAGTAGTAGTGATGTGATAAAGTGTCTAAGGTTTTCTCAAAGTTATAACCTCCCGCAGCACAAGCAGGGGGCGGTTTTCCCCGCAGCACTATGAGCGCAGTGGCGTAACGAAGCTGGGGGGGAGGGAAGGCTGGTGATCCATGCAAAATACATGCAGCATTTCTTTCTTCCCCCCTCCCCCCCCCTCTCTCTTCCGAGCTCACTAAGGAGCTTGCAGGCCAGGGTACTGTGATGGGGGGGGGGGACTGGAGATCAACCGCCCCCCCGGGCTGCGGGGACCTTTGTTACGCCACTGTAAGAGCGTAGCCAGGTTATCACCCCCCCCCCCCCCCCCTTCCCTCCTCCCTCCTCCTCCAACGCCTCTCCCCTTCTTCGAGGCGCGGAAGTACCGCTTCCCCGGGCTGGTCCCGCGAGTCAGGGCCCTGCTGTGCAGACACTGATAGTAGCTGGCCCGAGGTACCCCGGTGCCCTGCATCTGATTCCCGTCATCCCCTTGGAGCGGTGCCCCGTTACCCTGTGCTGTTTATCTTGCTTGAGCTAGTTTAGTAACTATAAGAATGAATAAAAACAACTTGAAATAGCTATTAAAGATGAAATGACGACGCTGTAGAAATGTAACATCTCGGGTACAGGCGTCAACCGCGGCACCCCGACGAGGCCTTCAGGGACACGTACAAAACCCCAAAACTGGATCTCCGCCTGGCCACCCATCCCTCCTTTGCGATGCGCTATTCAGTTAGAGCAAGTGTTTGTGCCCAGTAACGGCGTGCTAGGTACAGTAAACATATACGAGTTAAACACAGGAACATTCAGTGTTCAGCAAAGAGCCGTCGTTTTAATTAAGCTGGAGGGGAGGGCTAACCCCATTAATTGAAAAGGCTTAATTGTTAAAGCTTGGCTAGAAGAACGCCCTGCTGTTAGACAATAAATGTCCACGGGCCTGCGAAGCTTTACTGCGTCCTTGGGTTATCGGTTAGTGTTAAATCGATGTTAACGGAGGAACTCGAGCAAGGGCCCCTCACTCCAGGGACTCGCAGCCGTCACCAGCCACAGAAGAAATGCTCCGATGGATGACTGTTTAGTCAGTGCTTAATTTGTAAAAGAAAAGGTGCCGGAAGCTCTGCTCCGAAGCCCACAGCCGGTGCAACTAAACTTGAAGCGCATTATCAAAGCTGCGTAGTAATGAATTCTTCTCATGCCTCTTCAATCCACTAACACACTACTCCTCTTTTTCTCGCTCTTGCTGGTCTCCTTTCTCCCTTTATGGTCGTTTTTTTTTCTTTCCCCTTATTTCCACTGTATTTGTCCATCCATTGCTCGCGGACAATATCTGATGCTGAGAAGTATACGCCGGTTCCCCACCCCAAAAAAAGTGCTGGTAGTCCCCACCACCTACTCACACTTTACGCGGTAGTGGACATCTCCTTGCTTGGTAGCTATGGATTCCGCGGATCCACTACGCCCTTCTGGGAGCTGGGGTTCACTGCTGGTGGGCGGCGTTGTGTTACCGGCTGCAACATAACGGGGGAAGGGTCTAGTTTGAGTTCGCCCTGAGATGTGTGGGATTGGGGTTGGGGGGGCGAGGGTGCTATTTGTCGATTATCTCTCCGCTGCTCCTCACCCCTCGTCTTTTACAGCGCAACACTCCGTTGCCTCCAAAAAAAGAGAAGAAGAAAAAACAAGTGGAAAAGCCCCCCTTGGTCATCGAGCAACTGGGTAAACATCCTCTGGAGAACAGGTATGACGTCTACTCGGGTGGGGTCAAACACACGTGATGGGTGGAATACTTTCAAACACTCCAAACCACTGTCAGTAGCTCGCAGCCCATTGCCTTTCACCACATTGTGCGGCTGCAGAGGCCAGTCCTATGCACATCACTGACACCTACTGGGCGGCTACATGAATTGACTTAACCAGCTCAGAACCTGCTGAATTGGCCCTGGTACTTTCTCATCCACACAAAGGCCGACACTCTCAGCTTGAGCCCAGCCATGTTGTAACCTATCGCTACCCCCTTCAATGCCATGAGCCGTGTTATGGGGTAGCCATTGTACTGTCTGAGGTGGAAGTGGTCCTCCTAACAAGTACCTGTAGGAAGAGGGCCAGTCACATGATATCGGACTTCTTACTGCTGGCTTTGCGGGGGTAGATGTGTATTTGCAGAGTTTCCGCTTCTCTAGTCCAGAAACAGCTTCTGCCAGCCTGTAAGAACCTAAAACGGGTCTTTTTTAACTTGGGAAGCACACGTAGGCAGATCACAGCTGGCCCCATGTCGGGTGACAAGTTCACGCATTCTTGGCCTTTTAACGACCAGACCTTTTACCTGTGGTCATTCTCAGCCAATGCTTATAAACCCCAGATCAAAACTGCAAGCCCCATAAAGCAAGCTATGGATGGCTAAAAAGCGAGGCGTTGCTGAGTGTCTCACCTGACTTGGTGCCGTGAGGCAGCTTTCCATTAAGACTTTACAGCCAAAGGCAGCTCAGCCTCCCAGTCTTACCGTTCAGGTCGCAATCGGGGATGCATTTACCCAAAGGGGGTGATACTGATACATACGTGGTTTATTGTTAATGCCTAGTTTAGTAGTGCCCTATTTGACATATGAAAAAAAGGGGGATTTGGTCCTGCCTGCACCTGAACAGGTGAACTGTACATCGGAATGTGGAATGCACGAGTTAATGTATATTGCAGCCCGTTCTGTTGGCTGTTGGGCTGGGAGTGACTTTCGGGCACTGATACCTTCTGCCTTTTCTCCACAGGTGGGCGCTCTGGTTTTTCAAAAACGACAAAAGCAAAACCTGGCAGGGCAACCTGCGCCTCCTGACCACCTTCGCTACCGTGGAAGACTTCTGGGCGTAAGTACTGCACACCCTAACCGGTGAAGAGCAAGAACCGGTGGGGCGGGGAAATGTGGTTCGGTCCAGCCCTCTGTGGCTGACAGTTAGGCATGTGGGGACCCTGATGTGGTGGAGGTGAGGCCGGCCTCGCACAGCTGTATTAGTGGATGATGCTGATGGTAGTGGGGACACCAAGGGGTGGGTTGTAGGCTCAAGGGATAGGACACTTTTCAATCTGTACCAGACAATTATTGTGGCCAAACCGGCAGCACCAGAAACTTCAAAAGTACACTTTGCACCCACTATGAAATGCCACTTTTTAAAATTCCTACGTTGGTAAAGTTCTCGAGACCATTTAGAACCGTCTCAAATCTCTTGCTGACTCCCGCATTCTGACATACTTCAGTGTTTGCACCATGAGATTTCCTGACACCAGGAAAACTATGGGCAGGAGCAAAGCATCAATTGTCGAACCAATCTCTAGGCTGGAAACCGAAACCACCCTGCCACTGCGCAGGACCGCGCGAATGATGCTATTGAGCTTTCATGGTTGCGTCATGGCAGCCCAGTCAGCTCTGAAAGCATACTTTCGGCCAGCGGACTAACTAGAAAATGCTAGTGACGGAATGGCTAGTGCATGATTCTCGGGGCCTGTGGAATTATGCGAGAGAGAAACAAATGTGACAAGGAAAGGCACATTATGTGCGTCATGCAGTGTATTCTGTGGCAGTTTTGATAATTTTTCATTTTAACAAATACTAACACTACCTGGGACAAGGGTTTCACCTCATGAGTACCAGTGTTACACTTGCATACAGCTATCACTGAAAGGTGAAACGTTCTCGTGCAGTCTGCCACCACGTTGTGCTTTTTTTATTAACAGTTCGTTTGATGTAGAAGCATACTTTGCTAATCCGCGAATGGTGGATTATGTGGCGCATTCTGTGAATACATAATTGTGGAAATACCACAGTAGTCCATAATCCCAGTTACCCCGATCATTTTTCGAATACATTTCTAGGACTTCACACGAGAGTTTAAATGAATTACTGGCACGCCTAGTTTGTTCAAATGTGCAATTGTAACCCCTAACCTACTTTTAGCAAACTCTAAACTACCAACCAAGCACACTTTCATTGTTGAGATCCTGTTCAAAACTGGAAATCCACACAGCCACCTCGTCTATCGCTAGTCCGTCTTCACTTTCCAGGGGCATCGATCACGCCACACTTATTGCATCTTGCTTTAGGGTTTACTCCTGTGTTCCTTTTAACCAGAAGGACAGTACTTTATCATGACTGTTGATACCCAAACTGGCGTGGGGCTTCCCTCTGTGCCACAGAAAATTTTCAACAAATGGAAAAGATGAGGGAATTAGAGGCCTTGTAGAGTCTATCCATGGTTTGCAGGTAGGGTGGAGGAAGAGTTTGGTGTTGCTCTGCTGCTAGGGCTAGAAGACGGCTGTAGCTGGTTGTGGTGATGAGTGGACACAGTGGGTGGTGGAACAGAAGGCAAGCACCGGTGCACTTGCAGGTGGGAAGGCTGATATTATAGTAATCGTGAGCCCCTTAGAAAGTGTTATCAGCTCTCCATGGGGGAAGCTTCTTAGATGCTGGGCTGCTGCAGAGATGGAGGGTGCCTGCAACAACATAGAGCAGTTGGGACAGCGAATGAGCATGTGGAATGGTCATATTATTTACTGGGCTCTTGTCTTTTTTTTTCTTTCTTCCCCCCTCCCCCCGCCATAGACTGTACACCAACATCCAGCTAGCCAGTAAGCTGACGTCTGGCTGTGACTACTCCATCTTCAAGGTAAGCTTCGGTAGGGCTACTTGGATCTAAGATTACATTCTCCTGCCTCGCATGACTGGGGAAGCGAGGATGCGGAGTATCTACAATTGACGAGCCAGAAATTGTCATGCAACCAAACCATACACAAGTTGCTGACAGTTTCTGCCAAAAGCCCCCCTGGGAAATTCAGAGAATTAAAAGGCCAGCTGTGGTTGGGGTCAATCACAGGTCAGGCAAATCTATTGGAGGCATAAGCACGAGGTAGCCCGGACTGCTGATTGATGGTAGTTTGAAGAGCCGCAGTTGGAATGGCATGATTTTAGGGTGGGCTAAAGGTCTGCTGCCAGCACTGCTTGTGAGGGGTCAGATATGCCTGGGTCCTTTCCTGTGCCAGACCCAACGGTCTCATGGATGTGTGCCTTTTTTCTTTACCAGTTTTCTGGTCATGAGGGTAGTCTATTGGGGTCACAGTTTGCTAGCTATAGTTTTGCCACAGTATTATGTAGCTCAAACTTGGCTGAAGGGCATCAGTGCTTTACAAAATAACCACACATTACACTGTCACAAGGAGACACAAGTGATTTGCCCAGAATTGCAGGATGTTGCGCTGATGCTGGGTATTCAACCTGGCTCCCCAGTTCCATGGGTGGCAGCTGTGGCCATAGCTCATCTTGAGTGTTCTCAAGGCACAGCCTTGGCATAGCCTTGAAGTTTGATGGCCATTTACCTTGGGTAGTTTTCTGGTGGCACCTCAGGGCCGGTTAGTAATGTACGGGACGTACAACAGAGTAGTTGAGGTATAGCTCACAGCAGTACGGATGCCTGGCAAACTGCTCGTCGTTCCCTAACAGACTTTCTGTATATTTGTGATGGTAAAGAGGGGACCCTTCTTTACCACTGGGTTTGAAATGCTCTTTTCTACTGCTACAGGAAGGCATTGAACCAATGTGGGAGGATTATCGGAACAAGCGTGGAGGGAGGTGGCTGATCACTCTCTCAAAGCAGCAGAGGCACACTGAGCTTGACCGCTTGTGGCTGGACACGGTAAGTGTAGGTCCTACATACAGGGTGGGTGATGGAGGGCTTAGCCATGTTGTGATCAGAGTAGGTGTGGGAAGGCAGCTCGAATAAGATCCTCTGATTAATCCTTGGAACTATGATGGTGCTCTTTGTATTGCCAGCGAAGAGGATCACAGGTTAGCTTTCAAGAAAAGCTCGGGCTCTTTTGTGCTTCTGATAATGTAGAGATAAACATATTTTTATTCTAACCTTCACTGTCTTTACTCCAAAAAAAGTGGCAAATACATTATCAACTGGGTTGTCTCGTTCTATCGGCGTTTTCAAAAACAGCCAATTTCCTACAACCTTTCTATATCCCCCCCACGGATGTCCTGCAGGCCAAGGGTGCTATATGTAGTTATCCTGCTAAGATGGTACTCAAAATACCAGAAAATGAAGCACTGGGCAACTTTCTCAATCCAGCCACGGGGAAACATGGGCTTTAGACAATGAAAAGTTGGACTGTAAGCTATTCCATTCACAACAGACATAGCACAACCTAATCCCCCAATAACCAAAGTGGGTGCATAGTTCGTGCATTTTCTTTTTTTTTTTTTTTCAAGGGTCGAGCCTGAGAGTGCATGCGTCTCGCAGGTTCTTTTGTTTTTGCCCGTGGGTGCTGTAGTCAAAAGATGACAATTAACTTCTTCTAAATATGTAAGATCTTTTGCATTGCAAATGCTTTTCTCTACGTCATACATCCCATTTTTTTGCCCCCAAATGTTTACTGTAAGCGCTCAGATGCTTTAGCCTCAGAACTATCACTCCTCCACACTCACTAGTAGCAACCAATAATTGTAGGGACACTGGTTACTTGTATGCTTCCCGTTCAGATCTCTTCCAGTGTTGGTGGCTTTACAGGCCCTTTCAAAAGGTGCAGGGTTGGCTCCCCACTCCACTTTTCCTGCTGCTAATAAGCTGTACTGCATTTCTGGTTGCTTCATGTTCTCTAGAATGACTGACAATAGCCAACAGGGTTTATTTCTCCAAACAGACTTATTCTTCAAGATGTTAATAGGGTGGATACAGAATTTTCTCGGCCACTGGTAACTGATAGCTTGCCATTTAAACACAATCCCTCCAACTAGACATCCATGTCATTGTACCAGTGTCCAAAAACTGATTTTCTCCTAATGTGCTTACACGCATTGCCTTACACCCTGGTGTATCTAGTGATGTTCAGACTTTATTCGACTGAGATGTCTCTTCTGATTAGCCATGGCTTGATATCCATTCAGGATTTTAAGGGGGAAATCAGTCTTGTTTTTTCTGTGCTCGTTTTTTTGCATTTTCTTGGCTGCTATGGTGTTTTTATTCCTGCATTAGATGTCCTTTTCTACTTACTGGTCGCGTGGAAGCAAAACCGTACCCCAAAATAACCTCCATGTTAGGTACTTCAAAATTTGAATACCCTGAAATATTGCCTCATTCAGTTCTCCCACAAATTGAATTGTGTGCTAGGACACTCGCAACATTGATTAGCAGAGTTAAAAAAATTCAAATAATGGGCCCACTCAATAACTGAGACAAAGATCAGTTTAGCTAAAAAGGTTTTATTAAACTCAAAATCAAGTGATAGAGAATGAATGCCATAAATTAAAATACAGAGTTCATACATAATGGTTAAACTTAAATACTTAACAATTGGCAAATAAGTAGTAAAATCCGAAATGGATCAAAAGCTTTGGCAAAGCCAATAGATCTCACCTATTCGAGTCACTAGCCTTACCAATGTGTTTTAGCCATGTTAAACACCAGCATGGCTGCTGTTCAGCATGGTTGTTAGTGGCGTGAAAGAGTGGTGTCAGTGGAATGATGAAGAGTGTTGTGGAGTGACAGTGTGGAGTTGTGTTGAGTGGCGTAGAGTGGTAAGATGTAGAGTACATTGGCATAGTATTACAGAGCATAGTGGGGTAGAGTGCAATGACACTGAGCGCAGTGGCACTGAATTCAGCAGCGTACAATACAGCGGCGGAGTGGCGTGGTGCAGATTTTTCAAGTGGCTAAGTGGAGCAGTGCAGAGTAGTCTCGAGTGACATAGTGGAGTGGCACAGTGGTCTAGTGGCAGTGGCGTAGTTGAGTGGCATATAGTGGAGTAGTGACCCAAAGTTCAGTGATGGAAAGTGCGGTATTGCAGAGTAGTGGCGTGGTACAGAGCGGTATGGCATGCAGTGGGGTGAAGTGGTGAAGAGTGCATTAGCACAGTTGTACAGGGTAGTGCAGTGGCGCAGAGTGCAGTATTTAGGGTGTGGTATCACATTGCTATTAGACAAAACACTTTAAATTTAAATGACCACTACATTTGGAAAGTACAGTTTTACAAGTAAAACTATACAGTGCACAGGCGAAAATGTGTGGAAATTGCACCAATTAGTTTAATTTGTTTTGATCATATTGAAGTATTTGTTCCCAACAAGCTACAGAAATAACATTGTGCTTCATATCTGTGTTCATAATTCTGAAATACTTAGTTCATTTAAATGTTGTGTGCTAGAAATAAAATCATACCCCCACTATACAGCAAAATTCTCACAAATCCTCTCACTTTGAAGTCGGAGAAAGAAGTAAACAAGTGCCCTGGGAAGACAACACCTGGCATTTGACCTGTGTATTTGAATGCGTAGCAAGTGTTTTTACAGAATTGGGGCAATCTGAAGGATTCTGTGAATAAGGCTTTGGCAGGGAAAAGACCAAACTCAAGCTTGCCAGCCTAAAACAAAGCCAGCAAATGGAAAGCAAGATAATGTGGGTTACAAACCACAAATCCCATAGCAAGCAATGGGCAGAATGTATTCCTAGGTAGAGTTTCAGAATGTCCCAAAGATGTCTTTAGCCAATCAGACAGCTCTGGTAGGCTGTATCCTTAAAATGGATACTTTTCTCAAGTCTTAGATCTAAAAGAATTCACTGCATCTCCAAAATCCAGGGGTTCTTATACACAATTCTTGCATAACAAAGTAGTAAAATGGCAAATTTGTAATGGTTTGATCATAAGTAAGTTTGTTCAGAAATGTTAACTTCATTACCTTAACACAACAATATCTAGTTTTAAGAAAGCATCCAACATTCTTCTGTGCTACTGCCAACCAGAGATGTGTGAACAGAATATGAAACCTTTTAACAATCATTTCACACAAATGAGTAAGACCTGTCTATGCAGGGAAACCAGTGGAAAGACCCTGGAAGTTGTAATATATCAGGGATGGTAGAAACACATTAATCTTTGTATAAATAACTGTTGAAATAAACCATTTCATCAGCACTCTTAGCTCTGTGGAGCTCATGAGGAGAGAAGACATGCAGGAGAACAAGTTCGAAGGGGTTGAATCTAGGGGTGAATTACAACATTAATTTTATCAAATGGCATATTCACAAATGTGGTATTACTAAATCATAATAAACTTCCATTCATATTAAACCAGTTTCAACTGTAATCATTTTAACTCATTGCCTATTGAATCCAACTTAAATATTTATTGCATGAAAACATTGTGGAAAAATGCTTTGTAAAATATTCCAATATGCATATTAAAGGAAAGGGGTTTTACCTCCTGGTTGCAGCCACCATCTTCCCCCCCCCCCCCCCCCCTTTTTAGGTTACTGCTTGCGTTCAGTGGAGGTTAACAAACTTGGTGGGATCTGAAGGAGTGGCTGTGAATACACTATTTTTCTTCAATAGAAAATCAGGATATATTGTTGTATGCAGATGCTTCAAAATTGAGTAGGAAACAATTTAATTAGTAACTTCAGTAACTGGGTGAGTTCTGGTAAATGGAAGATGAGGAGGGCAGCAGCATTTTGCAACAATTGTGCAAGGTGCATATTTTCAGGACCACTAGATAAACTGAAATCCCACAATCCAGCATCAAATGGACAAGTTCATTGATGGATACATGGAGGTTTATCACAAATGGGAGAACAGCTCCAAGTGTTAAGTTGCCAAAACGTTTTTGATAACTTGGCTATCTGGGTCTTTATAAAAAGCTTGCTGGCTATATACATGCCAAAACTGGGGCACTGGAGCAAGCTGGTCTGGGTATAGAGTCCATGAGAATAGGCCAGCCAAACAGCTTGATGGCAGAGGCATTGATGAATGTAGAGTTCAGCCTTGGATGAGTTGAATTTCAAAATAGTTTACGGCCATTCATCAGCAGGTGAGTGACTAACCCAGTCCTTGATGGGTAATAATGTAGATGGTTGTAGTGGGATTAGTTTCACCAAACAGCAACTGAGTCATCTGCCTACATATAAAACAGGCCACACAGTGAAGCAGTTTGGCTGGAGATTCATGTAGATGGTCAATCGTGTCAATGCCTGCAGAAATAGAGTAAAAGCACGGGCCTGACTCCTATCTACATTCATGCACAAATCCGTCCTGAATGGTCACCACTAGTTCTGTACTTCTCAAGTGGTGGAAGCCTGCTTGATGGCTGTCCAGGATGTTCTGAGACATAGCATTGGGGTTTATTCGACATGCTTGTTTCAAAGGCTTGACCAAGACTGGGGAGAAAGGATATGGGTTTGTAATTGAACAAGTCTCACAGATTTAACAAAGCTTTTCAGAAAAAAATAAGACTTTCCACAGACGTGTTTCAAACTAGTTGAGGGCTATTAAAAATGGTGAGAAAGTCACTGAATAGTAAGCAGACCAGAGATTACATCCCTTTCCAGTTCAGAGACTGGAAGGGTGAATGGATGCTATTTACTAAGTCTGAGATGGAGTCACTGGAAACAGACCTTACATTATTTAAAAAGTTACAACAGAGGGGTGTCTATTAGCCATAATCAATAGATATACATGTAAGAACGGTATCCTGTTCAATAACAGTCATGAAGAACCTCTGCTCCCATAGGATCTCAAAAGTGAATCCGTAAAATGCAATTTTACTGGCAGTATTGTGGTCCTTTTGGATGTCTGCAACAAATGTTCTTAGAAAATGAAAATACAGGGCTGGTTTCCCTGGTTTCCTCGTGGCCTACTGTTAGGCAAAATCACTTCTTCTTGGACTAGGCAATGTGCGAAATCTGGTTAGGTGGAATGTTCGAAGCATGTTAACTTTCTGCTTCCCCTTACATCTCCGGAAGTCGGAGAATAGCCACAATTCACAGCAAGTCACTCTCCAAGGCAGTAGCTTGTTTAACTTCTGTCCAATTAATCAAGCAAAGTGCTTACTGAACAATTCTACCCATACTTTTTTTTCTTCAGAATTTATGGAAAGCATGAACTAACTTGGTGTTCGTCTTTACTGGACGAAATGAAGAAAAAAGCTGGGTGTGGGGTAAACTGAGGTAGAACAGACTCCTTTTCAGACCACGTTCTCGTATATCTTTACAAGAATAGTTGAAGTATGTTGTAAGTTTTTGCAGAGCCTGGGTAAAAAAACTTTATGAAGCTCCAAAAGAGCACGTTTGAGATTAAAAATAAAGGCAAGGCAAAACCCAGCAGCTGGCACTATCTGAATTTTGCCACTAGCAGCCGCAATAAGAGGCTGCCTTAAACATCTATAAATTGATTTTGCACTAGCGGCCAAGAAAATGCATGGGCTCTGGAGAATAATCCCCCCTCTGCTGACACTCCCACCTGAGGCTGCCCAGATAAGTGTAGCTGATTTTAAGACCATTTTTGTTCATCACATCCTGTTGAGATAAATGTTTATCACGTAGCTAGGAAACGTAATTGGTATATTCCTTACTTTTTAATTTGGGCACGTTTTTCTTGACCTGGCTAAATTTTAATTGAATTGTTCTGCTGATCTTCAAAGCCAACCTCTGAGTTACCTGCAAACAAAGTGGCACCCTCTCTGGGCACCAGTTTCTACGCGGAGCTCTGATCTACAGCAGTGCTTCGTCTAGAACAAACTTCCAAAGTCACGTGTGCTAGATGACTTCTCCAGCAGCTAAGCTCACCTTGGTAACCTCTCCCTGGGAAGAGGTAGTTTGGGCCAAGGTGCTGGTTATGCATCGTCTTAGCTGCGCTCAACTGGGGTTTCTTGTGTTCCTCATGGGCAATGGCAGAATCTTTGTAATATTTTTAATACTGGCAGAGCAAATGGAAGGCCAACCTGGCTAAACAAGAGCTTTTTCCTAGCTCTGCATTTAAGTGCATTGTGCCAAATACGAGTCACCAGAAATTGGGTTTTGGGTTGCACGTGTCTGCCTTCTGGATTTCCCTCGGTACAGAAGTTGTGCCCGAACCTCCTAGGCCAGCTATAGATTAGTTCTGGTTACTAAACTGGTGAAAACAGCAAAGTGGGCTGTCACTCATGCCATCTGCTTCTGTCACTTAACTCTTTTACAGATATGTATCTGATTATATAGTGCCAACCCACTGAAAGGGTAACTGAGCACTGCACTGGGTCAATGCCAATATATCAGTGCTGAATAGCGGTAGCCTGGTTGTGCAAGCATTCGTTTTCAGTCCAGTCACATGGGAAGGAAATACCAGCGCCTGTATCACGATGGGCTCGGCTGCCTCAGCGCAGAGCCGAGCACCTGTTTTTAATAAACCTGCAGTGCGTAAACTAATTTAACCTGATCTTTCTTGCAGCGAGTTTGAGCTCGAGTTTCAGACAGTACAGGTTGGAAACAGCTAGCAAGGTTTGTCCCTTCCTGTTTCTCCTTTGTATTATGTGAAACAGTACACTAACTATGAGCTACACCAGTTGACTGCGCACTGCAGGTGCATAAAACAGGCGATTTCTCCTGCACTGAGCCAGCACAGTCAGTCATGCTATGGCCTCACTCGTATTCATTCCGGTTTGTAAGGGGGTGTTCTTTGATTTTTCTGGGGTAACCGTGGTTCGTTTTATTCATCCTCCACTTCAGTTTGTAGCGCTGCGCTATGCATACTCCACCATTCATTCCTTTTTTCTGTTTTCTCCCTTTGCTGCCTCCTCCCCGCCCGGCCTCAGCTGCTGTGCCTGATCGGGGAGGCGTTCGGTGATTATAACGAGGATATTTGCGGCGCAGTCATCAACATCCGCGCGAAAGGGGATAAAATCGCCATCTGGACTAAAGAAACGGAGAACAAGGAGGCAGTCACGCACATCGGGTAAGGAACCGGGGAGGGGCACGCATGCGCCTTCTGCACGTAAAGGGAACAATCCCTCGTAAGGCGGGTCGGGCGCCGTGCATGCGTAGTCTGCGTGAATGAGCATAGGCAGCCCAGGAGGGCGAATGTGCCCTTGGGGTGGGAGTCTGTTACTGAGTGGGGTGGTGCAGCGAGTGCAGCGTTGCATCGGTAGGGGGTTGTGGTTGCCATGTTTATAGCGGTGGGGTGCGCCGCGAGGTCGAGGAGAAGCGGCAGCCAGAGCAAATTGACTGTGGGCCGTTGCATTGCCTGGCAATGCCTGACAAATGCTTCATTTTTTGGGGGGGAGGGGCGCGTTACGGTTGCAGTGATAGAAAGATTGCTGAACCTTCTGGGCATACATGGGTTTCATTACAGGTTGTCATGTATCGATCCAAGGATTATTGCCATGGTTTTCGTTTATGCGTTTTTTATGTAACGCGTACACTACCCGAGGTGTAGGAGCGCTTACAATAGAAGGGATGAACGTTACATGAGAAATTTTGAGAAACCTATGTAACAGTACAAATAGCTATTACATGTTTGCGAGTCTGAATGTAAATGTATCAGATCACGGAATCTGCGCCAAGAAACCCTATTCAGGCGGGAGGCCCGATTACTTGAGCACAAAATAGTTGTATTTTTAGTGTCTCCCGCTTAAAATCCCCTTTGCTTCAATTTAGATCAATGGGGAAAATCAAATCTCCCGATTTTTTTTTCTTTCCAAAATACTCTTACCGCTTCAAAATGTTCGCAAGTATCCGAAATGGGATTACTCATGCCATGTCTTAAAACGCTAATCCCCTTCCATGTTCACATAGATAAACACTTCGACATTTTAAACTACACACTAGAATAGGTGCAGCGTGGAAGGAACACTAAGTTTGTGAAATTGTTGTTTTGCAGTTGGTCTTTTGTTTAATTTTCCCATCCAGTGTTCCAGACTACACTGCAGCCCCATTTCCCCCCTTAAAACAGCTGTCTACTCCCAAGCCTGGCCCAGGCCTCTTTAGAGCATTCAACAGAGCAGTACCGTAGGACAGAGGATTGTTATTTGGGGGTGGACTAGTATCTACTTCAAAGGATAAGGCCACCACTTGCTGGATGTTATAAACATAAAATAAAACTGCGCAGTCCATGGAAACGTGTCTTCCAGCATGCTTAAATCCAAGGCACCGCATTAAAGAATTTAATTAACACATTCACAATACGTAGAAACATCCGAGCTTTGTATGTTTCTACATACTGTGAATGTGTTGCTTAAACTCTACTGGCATTATCCTTTGATGTAGATACTTGTCCACCCCCAAATAACACCTCTTTCCTACAGTTTACAAACGTTCCTGGTCCCCAAGCTGCACTGGGGTACACTTTGAAGCAGCCTCAGGGTTGGGGTGGAGGGGCCTAGAAACCCAGGGTGCCAGGCAGTCCTCTAGAAAAGTCCAGCCCAACTTCAAGTTGTAACTGGCCAGCTGAGGATTGTGCAGCACATTCAGACACGAGGTGATGGGTAAGAATGCCTGCAATGTCTAACCACTGGCAATCATTACTGACATTCCGACCCATCATTTTTTTTCCCACTATGCCACCTTAGTTTGGACCCAGCCTTATGCAAATAAGTCTTAACCCTCCTCCAGTAGAAACAGTCCAGCTCAAACAGCTATGCCAGGTCCTACTTGAACCCTGAACACATACAACCCAAGACTGGGTTTGCCCTAATTGGGGCTATTCAACCCGATGTTACTTGGTTCTAGGGAGCACCTGTCCTGGCAGTTAGGATTGGACTGTTCTATTGGAGCAGGGTCACAACTGATTTGCATATGAATGGGTCCAAACTGTGGAGGCATATTGGGCAAAACAATGAGTTACCATGCTACCTAGAGTGATAGCCACCCATTAGACCTGTAAGCATCCCCCAACATCTTTTGTGAGTTATTTTCAGTGAAAAGGCATCTTGTAGCTAAGACACTGTTCTCCCATTCTGACCATTCAAGCACATGTT
Organism: Pleurodeles waltl; assembly: GCF_031143425.1. Taxonomy (NCBI): domain Eukaryota; kingdom Metazoa; phylum Chordata; class Amphibia; order Caudata; family Salamandridae; genus Pleurodeles; species Pleurodeles waltl. The sequence continues at coordinate 611,374,408 of NC_090446.1, read as the reverse complement.
CCCAGGCCCTTGCCTACCTATTTTGTTAGAATTTCCGGTTTGCTTCCGTGAAAACAATCATACAGTTCACCCTATTCCCAAAGTCCAAGATGGGGGAAACCTTATCTTATGCATAGCCTTTATGCACCTCCAATGGTATGGTGAGGGTAATGAGCAGACTCTCCTCTGGTCACTCAAATTTGGTTCTGAGGATAGCTTTCTTCCCACTGGATTTGGTGTTGGCCTGACTGGGGAGGCAAAAGCTGTGACCTTTTTAGATAGCTACGATTTACTTGTGACAGGGAAGGCCTACGTGAAGTGAATTAATTTTCTGGGTTTACCGTAACTGGCCTTCCTGCAAGGTGAAGAAAACCCTCTACATTCCCATGCTGTTCTCTTCTCAGATTGATTTTCACATGGTTCAGCACCCCTTGGGCAGTGGCATTAAAGCTAATACAAGTTAAGCTCCTTCAGTTGCAGGGTAAATTTAGCTTTCAAAAGTAATATTTTATATTTGATTAAAAAACACTACCATTAAAGTGGATTTTTATTACATATAAAATTAGTGGAATTTGTAGCTTGTACAGATCAAAAACTTTATGTATGTGTAAATATATATGGAAGTGTGTGTGTGTGTGTGTATATATTCTCCAGTGTACCTGCTACAGAGTGACCAACGACCACATCATTTTGGGCCTAGACACTGGTGCAACATGCGGTTTCTATTGTTACACATGCTTCACTCTTAAATGTTATGCACCCTACTTTGTGGGTAGCAAGGTGTGCAAAGGGATGACATTTAATATTTAAAATCTGGTTTTCCTACCTGTCAAAAGGATGATTATAGGAGTTCTTTGCTGGAGGTTTCAAGCTACTGCTGTCTTGCCACACAGTGTAAGTCCTGATGTGTTTTCAGTGCCACTATAATGGTTGACACAATAGGTGCTACAGTCTACCAATGATATTTAACTTTCCAGGCCATAGTTTTATTTCTGAACCATATTACCATTGCCTTATAGCAGAGTTTTTTAAATGCCGGTCTGGGTTTAAAACACTGTTTTGGGGGTCAAATACTGGGCACTGGATAGCAGTGTCGGAGTTAAAGAATACCAGTGGGTGAGTCCTAAATAAAATGAAAAACTGGCGGTGACCACCCAAAAAGGCACTTGCAACAAGTATATATATATAGTGTCCCATCTACGCACAGGTAGCGGTCGGTGAGCCAGCATATCGAGATGGAGCCCAAACCAGGGTCAGCCCTGGTTCTAAGAATCCCAACAGAAGATGAACCCTTTAAAGGTTTTTCATGTTACTTACATAAACCATCTAAAAATGATACTCTTAAAAATTAGTAAGTTAATTCTTTAACATTGGTGTATTTTTTAAGTTGAATTTATTGAAATAACGATTAGTAGCCATGAATTTAGATCGTTAAAAACCCAATACCCTAATGACACTGCCATAAGTGAACCACAAAATAGCTGCTGTGGACTTAATAGGGGTGATGTGGTTATGTGAAGCATTTTATTGCCTATTAAAACATAAATAGTGCTGTTTGTATGGACAACATCTGAGCTGAGGTACTTCAGGGAGCTTTCAAATTGGTCTCACAAAGAAAATAAGACGAAGATTTGCCTAGGATTATACAATTTAGTAAATTAGGAAGCTGGCATTTGAGCTCAGATTTGTTGTACATTGCCCAATTTGGCCTTTCGATGGATCTTGTCTTCAGTTTCCCGTAAAAAACTGTTTTTGCCTTCAGTTCGACCATGATGAAAATTAGTACGCTATGCCTGTATACTTGTCATGTTAAATTAATTTAACACTGAATATGTATACATTTTTCTAGGAAGAAATGCACAATGAAGTGTGTGGTTTGGTAGTGCACTATACTTTGTCAGTATCGCAAGCTTCATTTACTTTAAAACGAATAGACCATTAGGAAGAGGTGCTCTAGTGACTACAGTTAAAGATTAGCCAAAGGAGGCAGCCCACAGGGATTTTTTTTTTTTAGATGTAAAGGCGTCCATCAAATATATCTCGCCTATAGCGGTCAAATGGCCCTAGAAAGCCATTTACATAGAGCAGAGCGAATTGCTGTAGGAGGCTGGACTGGCTTGTAGTGAGTACCAAGGGGTACTTGCACCTTGCACCAGGCCCAGTTATCCCTTATTAGTGTAGAGGGGTGTCTAGCAGCTTAGGCTGATAGATAATGGTAGCTTAGCAGAGCAGCTTAGGCTGAACTAGGAGACGAGTGAAGCTCCTACAGTACCACTAGTGTCATATGCACAATATCATAAGAAAACACAATACACAGATATACTAACAATAAAGGTACTTTATTTTTATGACAATATGCCAAAAGTATCTCAGGGAGTACCCTCAGTATGAGGATAGCAAATATACACGAGATATATGTACACAATACCAAAATATGCAGTAATAGCAATAGAAAACAGTGCAAACAATGTATAGTCACAATAGAATGCAATGGGGGCACATAGGGATAGGGGCAACACAAACCATATACTCTAGAAGTGGAATGTGAACCACGAATGGACCCCAAACCTATGTGACCTTGTAGAGGGTCGCTGGGACTGTAAGAAAACAGTGAGGGTTAGAAAAATAGCCCACCCCAAGACCCTGAAAAGTGGGTGCAAAGTGCACCTAAGTTCCCCAAAGAGCACAGAAGTCGTGATAGGGGAATTCTGCAGGAAAGACCAATACCAGCAATGCAACAACGATGGATTTCCAGACGAGAGTACCTGTGGAACATGGGGACCAAGTCCAAAAGTCACGATCAAGTCGGGAGTGGGCAGATGCCCAGGAAATGCCAGCTGTGGATGCAAAGATTCTGCCACCGGATGGTAGAAGCTGAGGATTCTGCACGAACGACAAGGGCTAGAAACTTCCCCTTTGGAGGATGGATGTCCCACGTCGTGAGGAGTCGTGCAGAAGTGTTTTCCCGCAGAAAGACCGCAAACAAGCCTTGCTAGCTGCAAGGGTCGCGGTTAGGGTTTTTGGATGCTGCTGTGGCCCAGGAGGGACCAGGATGTCACCAATTGCGTGAGAGGACAGAGGGGGCGTCCAGCAAGACAAAGAGCCCACTCAGAAGTAGGCAGCACCCGCAGAAGTGCCAGAACCGGCACTATGAAGTGGAGTGAATCGGTGCTCACCCGAAGGTGCACAAGAGTCCCACGCCGCCGGAGGACAACTCAGGAGGTCGTGCAATGCAGGTTAGAGTGCCGGGGACCCAGGCTTGGCTGTGCACGAAGGAAATCCTCGGTGAGTGCACAGGAGCCGGAGTAGCTGCAAAACATTCGGTTCCCAGCAATGCAGTCTAGCGTGGGGAGGCAAGGACTTACCTCCACCAAACTTGGACTGAAGAGTCACTGGACTGTGGGAGTCACTTGGACAGAGTTGCTGAGTTCAAGGGACCTCGCTCTTCGTGCTGAGAGGAGACCCAGAGGACCGGTGCTGCAGTTCTTTGGTGCCTGCGGTTGCAGGGGGAAGATTCCGTCGACCCACAGGAGATTTCTTCGGAGCTTCTAGTGCAGAGAGGAGGCAGACTACCCCCACAGCATGCACCACCAGGAAAACAGTCGAAGGCGGCAGGATCAGCGTTAGTGTCGCAGTAGTCGTCTTTGCTACTTTGTTGCAGTTTTGCAGGCTTCCAGCGCGGTCAGCAGTCGATTCCTTGGCAGAAGGTGAAGAGAGAGATGCAGAGGAACTCTGAGCTCTTGCATTCGTTATCTAAGGAATTCCCCAAAGCAGAGACCCTAAATAGCCAGAAAAGGAGGTTTGGCTACTTAGGAGAGAGTATAGGCTAGCAACACCTGAAGGAGCCTATCGGAAGGAGTCTCTGATGTCACCTGCTGGCCCTGGCCACTCAGAGCAGTCCAGTGTGCCAGCAGCACCTCTGTTTCCAAGATGGCAGAGGTCTGGAGCACACTGGAGGAGCTCTGGGCACCTCCCAGGGGAGGTGCAGATCAGGGGAGTGGTCACTCCCCTTTCCTTTGTCCAGTTTCGCACCAGAGCAGGGCTGAGGGATCCCGGAACTGGTGTAGACTGGCTTATGCAGAGATGGGCACCATCTGTGCCCATCAAAGCTTTTCCAGAGGCTGGGGGAGGCTACACCTCCCCAGCCCTGACACCTTATCCAAAGGGAGAGGGTGTAACACCCTCTCTGAGGAAGTCCTTTGTTCTGCCTTCCTGGGCCAAGCCTGGCTGGACCCCAGGAGGGCAGAAACCTGTGAGGGGTTGGCAGCAGCTGCAGTAAACCCCGGGAAAGGCAGTTTGGCAGTACCCGGGTCTGTGCTAGAGACCCGGGGAATCATGGGATTGTCTCTCCAATACCAGGATGGCATTGGGGGGGCAATTCCATGATCTTAGACATGTTACATGGCCATATTCGGAGTTACCCTTCTGAAGCTATACATAGGTAGTGACCTATGTATAGTGTACGCGTGTAATGGTGTCCCCGCACTCACAAAGTCTGGGGAATTGGCCCTGAACAATGTGGGGGCACCTTGGCTAGGTCCAGGGTGCCCACACACTAAGTAACCTAGCACCCAACCTTTACCAGGTAAAGGTTAGACTTATAGGTGACTCTTAAGTTACTTAAGTGCAGTGTAAAATGGCTGTGAAATAACGTGGATGTTATTTCACTCAGGCTGCAGTGGCAGGCCTGTGTAAGAATTGTCAGAGCTCCCTATGGGTGGCAAAAGAAATGCTGCAGCCCATAGGGATCTCCTGGAACCCCAATACCCTGGGTACCTCGGTACCATATACTAGGGAATTATAAGGGTGTTCCAGTATGCCAATGTGAATTGGTGAAATTGGTCACTAGCCTGTTAGTGACAATTTGGAAAGAGAGCATAACCACTGAGGTTCTGGTTAGCAGAGCCTCAGTGAGACAGTTAGGCATCACACAGGGAACACATACATATAGGTCACTAACTTATGAGCACTGGGGTCCTGGCTAGCAGGGTCCCAGTGGCACATAACAAACCTACTGAAAACATAGGGTTTTCACTATGAGCACTGGGCCCTGGCTAGCAGGATCCCAGTGAGACAGTGAAAAAACCCTGACATACACTCACAAACAGGCCAAAAGTGGGGGTAACAAGGCTAGAAAGAGGCTAGTTTCTCACAATTGCCTAAAGGTAAAACTGGCGCACCTTCAGTCTTCTGTTCTCAGGCACCATATCTGCACACTTCCAGTGTTTATTTTTTAAACAAATGGTGCTTTGGGGCCCTAGGTGCTGAGAATAAAACCGAAGTTCTGCAGCTGGCTCATGGGCATAATACCTTCTCAGCTGTATACGGGGGGAGGGGGAAGGTACACACCCAGAGGCAAGGGCTGATGTCTAATATTAAGCTGATCATGTCCTAAAGTTGAAAAAAGACTCTGTACTCCTTCCCACCGCACCCTCGTCCTCCTTTTTGCAGTTGAGTCAGGTCATGACAACGCGGCTTCTGTCATTGGAGACAGAAGCCACACACGTTCTGATCCCTTGTGGTACCAAGCAAACCGGCTGAGACTGGCATCTGGCTCGAGCCTGGCTTGAACTTTAACTGGCTCCCCAACTCTGAGCAGCGGTCAGGGGCACAATAGCTAAGTGGACGTAGGGCAGGAGCTGTGCATCTTGGTAATGCAGTCAGGGCTGCTCTTTTTTTTTTTTTTTTTTTTTTTTTTTTTTTAATCCAACTTTGAAGATCTTGTTGGGCCTCTTAATATCATGTTTGTCTTCACCTGATATACTTTGATACTGTGTTCTCAGTATTATGAGAGGGCACCTTCAGTTTTCACAGCACAAGTTCCAATACTAGGAACAGTAACAAAGATGCGTTTAGACTTCTGCCGATCTCTGAATTATGAGTGATGCTCCATCTGATTAATGAAGAATTGTATAGTTTTATTGAGGATTTCTTGGTACAGATACTCATGCATACTACACTAGAGGACAGAAGTACTTTGAGAGTACAGCAGATCTACTGTGTTACTGTCATGGCGATTTAGTTATTTTTTTATTTTATTAGCCCATCGCTGTCTAAGTACTGAGTTCTGCCTGCAGCAGATCAGAATAATGGTGATTAAACTTTTTGATCACAAATGTTGGAAATTTAAGTTGTGCACACAAAGAAATCTGCATGAAAAAGCACAGTGAGGGGAAAATATGGCATGTGTGCTTGAGTACTCGTACCAGGCTGGTTAAGTAAACGTTAAAGTATCCTAGACGAATAACCTACGATTCTGTAATACAGGCAGATTTAATGAACTCGCTGGAACCACTGAATTATTGCAGGTAACTGATGCAGAGTAGCAGTGTAAAGTAAATCCTCACATTCTTATGAGTGTCACTATTCCTCTAACCGTCGTGACATCTACCTGGGAGGTTTGCAATTGTATGTGCAATTGAAAATAAGTTGGTTCTGTCTGGCACTTTCCTAGTTCCTCCAACAGTGGTTAGTACGCCAAATATTTGCACTTGGTTTGACAATTCATGTATTCAAAATAGTGTAACTCGGTTTTCCACTGTTTAAGGAATTTCTCACCACTTCACTGACGTTACCACATGGAAGTCTCTGTTAATGGTATAGAGACCCAGTGCTTGAAATTGAAAAATAGAAGTGCAGGTACTGTCTGAGTACCTGCTTGCTTCAGAGAAGTGCCGGTACTCTCCAATGAAAAGTATTACGTTTATCTTGAAGTGAAGGTACTCTCCTCCAAATAAAGTGCCAGTACTCAGTACCGGACAGTACCAGCCCATTTAAAGCACTGCAGAGGCCTAAACAGTTCGCTCAATTAGTCACCAAGCACACCATAACTTGTAACACTGTTTCCATAACTCACTGCCCATTCTGTATGTTCGAGATCGGCTCCAGAAAGGTCAGTGGGTTACAGATGCAACGGTGTTGCTCTTAAGTTATGGTGCACTGTGGGACTGAACTGCTGTGAGAACACGTCGGCTGAATGACTAGTGAATCACGCGTCGGCTAAAGGTCTATACTGGTATATAACAGGCTGATTCTGTTTCCTCCTCCTCTCATCCCTTCCGCCCCCCTCTTGTCAGGGGACCCTTACATTATCCACAGTATTTATTAACCTGTCTCCGAACAGGAGTAGCCCCTGTTTTGTACGCCTAAACATGACTGATAATTTACTATATTGCTTTAAAAGTGTACCTTTTTTATACCTCTTCGTGCAAAAATCAGCTGATGTTATGTCTGTCTTTTGAAAACCAATGAATTACAAATATATATATGCTGGTTCTGCTTACGTATGCTTAATAGAATAAAGCTGCACCTTCGCCATTGAGGTTGTGCAAATCCCTTAAAGGGAACAAAAGTGAAGGAGCGCAGACGCATTCCGTGCGCAGCTCTATAGTTCACTTCATTGTTGTTTTTGTGGGAAATCTGTGTGCCGGGACATCACTCCAGGATACATTGTCACTGCATCACCTTCAGCTTTAACTCGTGAATAAGTGGTATAGTGGTGTCAGTGCTTCATAAGAAAACCCAACATTCTGCCTTCACGGTTGCCAGACTCTGCGAGGCTTTCCATAAAATCTGAATTCATTCTCTCGAGCTGTAGTGCTGCAACTTACAGAAACAAAACCTCACAAAATAGAGCTGTACTTCAAGTGGATCTCTGGTAATAAAACTGTTTGGCAATTGGCTTTCATAACCACTTTAGCAGTGGAGGATAATTGAAATTCTACGTTTCCTTGCACAAACTACTTATAGCGATTTGAAGGGTAGGCTTGCACCGAGTCAGACGATTAAAAAAAATAAAAGTGGCCGGGCTAGCTAAAAGCCACAGTCCAACGAATGCATTCTACACTGTACCTGACTTTGCCAGCGCCAGCATGAAGGCTACAGACCTTTAGGCTCACTCTCTTGAGTGAAGAGTGCAGCACCGTCAATACCACCTTTAGTCTTGGGAAGCAATACCTATGCACTAGTCCCAGTAATGTAGGGTGACCAGATTTTGAGGAGCAAAAACCGGGACCGGTCAGACATAAAAGGACTAACGACTTTACACTCACTTTTATATCTGGCCTGTCCCGTTTTTTGCGTAGCTTTGTGAATGTGTCTATACATGGTTTTGGTTTGTTTTTTATTTATATATATATATATATACACACACACACACACACACACACACACACACATAGAACATCACACATGTAAAATTTGCAATGGCTTGAACTCCCACCCTGCACCCCAACACGCCCCCACCCACCTCTCTGCTCCCCACTCCATCTCTCTGCTGGGAGCAGACAGGGGACTGTTGCCTGACAGTAACAGATAAATTAATTATTGCATACTTTGTTAATGCTAAAGGAGAGCATAGCTTTAATGTATGCTTCCCTAGATAATCTGACCTTTGTCCCAAAAACCGGGCCATTTATGTAATGATCTGACCTTTGTCCCAAAAACCGGGCCATTTATGTAATGATCTGACCTTTGTCCCAAAAACCGGGACATTTGTTTAAAATTAAGCGTCAGGACACCGGGACAGTCCTCTGAAAACCGGGACTGTCTGGGGAAATCCGGGACGTCTGGTCACCCTACGGTAATGTCTTGCACTATGCAGTTTCTTCCTAGCGAAGCACTAGGGCTCTGGTGTGGAATTGGAAGAATTGGTGTATCTTAATGGGAGCAGTCCTCAGCAGTATCTTATACATACTTTGGTTATGCATTGTTAACGCGTTCCCAACTCTTCTCACTTGATAAGACTTCTAGTGCAGGCTCGGTCTTAAAATTTCTTGAGTGACATTATAACCTCTGCAGTCAAACTGGCACATTCTTCTAGCGGCCACTCCAGTCTTCTGGTTTAACACTTCTTTTAAGGTCTCTAGTTTCTCCGGAATCTTTAATGTAAAGATTGAGATTTGAAATTTTCGTGAGGGCTCATCCAGTTTGTCAACTGCAGTGCTAGCAGATTTTGAAACTTCCTGATCTAGACAGTCATCAAGAAATCAATTCGGGTTCAAAATCTGTAAGTTTCCACATTTCAATGCCATGTGTTTAATGCAATGGGGCTCCATTCTTCTGTAGATGGTACATCCGTTTCTAATTCCTCTCAATAGTTCTGCTTTCACATTCTTAGCAGTGGCATTTAGTACAGTAAGATTGGTCTGGTGTGGCGTGAGGAGAGTTGCCTTAATCTTCACTTCCTGAGTATCACCTGGAGCTTAAGTCCTTCTCCTTCAAGTTGTGAACTATTCACTAGTAAGATCTAGAGTGGTGCTCCTGTTTTTCATCATGAGCTGCAGCTTTAGAGCTTGTGAATGGGACAGTGCTGTAGTGGGTGGAAAATCAGTTTGAGTATTGTTGCTGGCACGATAAGATCCTGTTCAAATAATGGGCATTTAAGCTCTCTATTCCAGAAAAGTGAGAAGGAAAGATATTCCAGGGTTGTTTGAGCCGGAGTGGAGGTAATTGGATCTTACACCTACATTCTCAGTGCCTGTTAGCCAGGACTATTTTCTCATGGCTGCTTGGTTAGCAACTTCCAGTCTCATTCAATGGGCACTGAACAATTTCATCTGGAGGCCCACTGATCCTGACATGGCCAAGGAAGAAGCCTAAACCATGGTCTCAAAACTGTGCCAATATCTTGCACTCTGTTCCTCTGATGATGGAGCAGTCAAAAAAATGTCTGACAGCTTGTGTGTATGTGTATATACACACACCCCTTCTTACTGTGGTTGCCAGTAGGTGGGTATAGTTGGGACCTAGTTTCCATTGGAAAAGTGTTTTGTTTCACCAATAACTTTGGTGCGTTTGACTAATCTACATGAAATTTTCAGAACTGACAGTTCAGCTAACGTCTTGAAAGTTTTGGGGTGATCCATCAAATGGGGCATTGAGAGGAATCCCAAATCGCTTTTTTCCCCATGCATTTTTCCATAGGGATTTTGAACACAATTACAACCAGAAATGATGGACTGAATTACACCAAATTTGGCAGAAAGCTAGCTTTAGGTCCAGAATGCCTGC